>NC_137090.1:50074701-50614887 GCF_951640355.1 Cnephaeus nilssonii
CTGGTGCTGGTGCAGAGCAGTGGCCTGGCCTGGGGCGGCGGTGAGTATGGAAAGGAACCTGTATTTCCTCCAGGTCAGTGTGACTTTCCCTGGCTCCTCCCACAGGGGCTTCTGGAGCCGTGCCCTGGCCAGGAGGCGGCGGGAAAACCCACGGGCCCCAGTCCACGAGCAAGAGAGCGCGGGCCAGCTCCTCAGACCCGGGGTCCACGGCCAAGAAACCGCGGAAATGCAGCCTTTGCCACCAGCCTGGACACACCCGCCCCTTCTGTCCTCAGGGCAGAGGAGGGTGAAAGGGTGCGTCCTCTGCTCACCCCTCTTGTTTCAAGGAGGAGCTGTCTTCCTAGGGCCCAGCGGCCCTTCACCCCCGGGGATGGGTAGGGGCTGCGGCTGGCCGGCCTGTGAAGGAGTCAAGGTCCAGGCTGCCCCTCCAGAAGGCCACCCTGTGCCTGGGCTCCAGGTGGCCATGCCGCTGCTGAGGCGGCACCGAAGCTGCTGGGATCCCCGCCGAGGTCCTGTTCGCGCCTGCGGCGGCAGCTGTGGCCTCCGGGCCCGGCGCCTCCATGAGAGACCAGCACTCCCGTGGGCTCCGGGCGCAGGGAGGGGCTTCTCCACGGACATCCTGAGACGGGGGCAAATGCAACCAAGTGGCTCTTGCTCTAAAATTGTGTCTACAGAGACTTACTCCCCTTTACCGAGAAGCCTCTGTGGCCAGGACACGCCTGCTCATGTGCCTTAATAAAGAGTTTCACCCCTTCACTCTGGCGGCTCAGGTGCGGAGTCTGGGGAACGGTGGCAGGAGCAGTGGGTGTAGATACCAGCCAGTGCCCAGGGGACCTCTTGCCAGCCTCTGGCCCTCATGGTCTCCCTCCAGCCGATGCCCTTTTCCCCTGTCCACATGGCAAGCGGTAAGCCCAACTCCTCGCCGCTTGTCCTGCAGAGCAGGTAGCAGATGCCCGATTCAGAATCTGTCTCCCACCCCTCCACAGGCTGCCCCGTTCCTTACTGCCATACCAGCCCCGTGAACAGCACTCGACGTATTGGCTCTGTTGTGAGGGTGAGGCCAGCAGAGTGGGCGCGAGCTGCCAGTCACGTCACTAGCTGCTGAACAAATGACACTCCTTAGGTCTTGGGACGCCTGGCTCTGCTCTGGCTGGGTGGCAGGCAGACAACGTTTAGACGTGCAGCTGCCTGGAATTGCTCCTGGAGCATCTCATCAGTGGTACGGGTCATGACCCTGCATTTGTGAGGTTTTGGGCTTCCCCCAGCCCCGGAAACCACCAGTCCATATGCTGTCTCTGGTTCTGCCTATTCTGAACATTTCATATAAATGGAATCATAAGTGCCCGGCCAGTGTGTCCCAGTGGTTTTTGACCATGAACCAGAAGGTCACCAGTTCGATTTCCGGTCAGGGCACATGCCTGGGTTGGAGGCTTGATCCCCAATGTGGGTCGTGCAGGAGGCAGCCCATCAATGATTCTCATCATGTTTCTATCCCTCTCCCTTCCTCTCATAAAATAAATGGAGTCATACAGAATGTGACCTGTGCTTTGTAAGGTTCATCCATGTAGAACCTTGGTCCTTCATTCCTTTTTTATGCCTGAACTAGGGGCCCAGTGCAGGAATTCGTGCATCTTGAGAGGAACTGTGGGCCGCAAAGCTGCAGTGGGCACTGGGGCAGGTCTCGGCCCATCCTCCGCGGCCCCCCCAGCCCTGTCCCCTCTCTACCAGCAGCCCCACTCTTGCCACTCCCACACACCGACGGCACTGACTCTACTCGCACCCACTGATGGTGCAGAACAATTGGGACCAGCGCCAGCAGCAGGTGCAAGCGGGGTCGGCACCTTGAGCAGGTGCGAGCAGCGGCTGCTGTCATCCCTCAGGAGCAGGTGGAGGTGGAGAAGCCCTCAGGAGTGATGGGGCAGGCAGCCGCTGATAGCACCAAGCGATAGGGACCGGTGCTGGGCACCAGCAGCAGGTGCAAACGGGGCAGGCAGGTGGTGGCAGTGGTGCAAGGGGGAGATGAAGAAGCCCTGAGGGGCAATCAGGGCCGGCAGCAGCTGCTCTCACCCGCTGATGGTGCCAAGTGATCGGGGCCATCACTGGGCGCCAGCAGCGGGTGTGAGCCCCCGGGCAGGACCACGGTGCGCAGCAGCAAAGAGTTTTCAGTAACCACCAGAGGCTCGCCCCGATGACAGCGACTGGTGCCCTGCCTTGGTCTGGCACCCCCACTCACCTGCTCCATTATCCCACCGCGTCTGCCACCCACCATGTTCCGCACGTGCTCCCTGGTGGTCAGCGCACATCATAGTGACCGGTTCGGTTGTTCTGCCGTTTGGTCTATTTGCATATTAGGGTTTTATATATATAGATGATATTCCATTGTGTGGATGTACTACATTATGTTCATTAATCAGCTGATGGACATTTGGGTTATTAATTACCTTTGGCTAGTGTGAATAGTGCTGCTATAAACATTCAAGTATAAGTATTTGAACACCTGTCTTTAATTCTTTTCGGTATATATGTAGGAGCGGAGTTACTGGGTCATATGGTGATTCTGTTTAATCAACAAATGGTTTTCCACAGCAGCTATATACCATTTTACATTCCCATCACCAATGCACGAGGGTCCTATTTCTCTACATTCTCACCAATAATTACTTACCTTTTAAAAAAAATTATGGCCACCCTAGTGTGTGTGAAGTGATAGGTCATTGTGGTATTGACTTGCATTTTCAAAATGATCACTGATGTTGAACATCTTGTGCTTGTGGCTATTTGTGTATCTTTGGACAATTACCTACTCAGGACTTTTGTCCATTTTTCAATTGGGTTGTCTTTTTGTTGTTGAGTTGTAGTTCTTTACGGACTCAGGATACTAGAGGCATTTGTGGGTTCTACTCTTTCCACAGGTGACGCCTCTGTGTGCCAAGACCGAGAACTGCTGGATCGGGCGGTGCCAGGACAAACGCAGCTCAGGCCTGGCGCCCCACTGACTCAGTGGTGTGCCCTCACCACAGCCTGAGTGGCCTCGTCTGTAACACCTGGTGCTAGTCAACTGGGGGCGCTTTGGTGGAGGATTCCAGGCTTGACTGCAGTGAGAACTTAACAAATAACAGCCTGTGAGGGAAAAATATAAAAATAACAGCCTGTGAGGGAGTTTCTCATGTCTCTTGACTCAGGCTAGCAGCATTCAGCGCACTGAGAAGTGGATTCTTCCTCCGACTGATGGAAGGTTTGAACCCCATCTACAGCTTGCACAAGCTGGACAGGATAAGCTGACTCCCACTTACTAAGCCCCAGCCACGAGCCACAACTAGGAACTAGGCCACCTAACTGCGCCGTTTCTCAGCCTCCAGCTCCACTGCAAGGGACACAGGCTCTTCCTCTCCGGGCAGCTAAGAGGACTGAAACCGTCCCCCCTGCACGCTACCCTCTTAGAAATGCACTGTTCTCCACGCCACAGCCACCGCTGCCCTCAGAGAAGCGGCGCTCTGGCTGATGCCCCTTGCACATCCCCGTGGCACCCCTTCTCGCCCCAGTCTGAGAACTAGCGAGAGTGGCCGCATCGCCCAGCTACTGCTGGTTGAGGGCGCCTGATTGGATGCTCACTGCTCTTGAGCAGCTGGAATCTAAAAATACAAGCTCTGTCACCCTGGCAGCCAGACATTCTCTGAGCATTGCACTCGCTTCAGGCAACAGCTCGGGCACTGAGAGGTCTGCTACCCTTTGGGGTGAATTCAAAGCTGCCTTTCCTTCCAGGGCTGTTGCAGCCCAGAACTTCAGCTGTTTGGGACCAAGGACTTCTGACTGGAATAGAGGCGGCATGGGTCAATGAGCATGCCAGGGTAGTGCCACGGGCTCCCATTGGCCATCCCTGCTGGGGACAGATGTGTGCACTCCATGCCTGCCTCAGACCACTCAAGTTCACACGGAGGTGGCGCTGGGGGCAGCCTGGAGAGTTTGGTGCAAAAGCACACAAGTGAGAGAGTCTGATTCTGGCCTTCCTGCTGGGTGAGGCTCCAGCCAACCACACTTATCTCAGGAAGTGGGCAGCAGTGCAGAGGTGACCCAAAACACCGTCCTCAGGGCCATTTGTTGGCCTTTGGAATACACTCTGGGTGTCATCCACTACACCCATAGCTTCCTCATTGAATTAAGTGCAACCAAATTGTAATGTTACCAGGGGTTTTTAAAAACCTAATTTTCTGATTAGAAAATAAGTATATTTTTTGCCTTAGCTGGTTTGGCTTAGTGGATAGAGTGTTGGCCTATGCACTGAAGAGTCCTGTGTTCAATTCCAGTCAAGGGCACATGCCTGGGTTGTGGGCTCAATCCCCAGTAGGGGGCATGCAGGAGGCAGCCGATCAATGATTCTCTCTCATCATTGATGTTTCTACCTCTTCCTCTCTGAAATCAATAAAAATAATTTTTTAAAATCTATATATATAAAAGGCCAAGTGTCTGTCCAACCGGTAACTATGATGCTCACTGACCACCAGGGGGCAGACGCTCAACGCAGGGGTAATGACATCACGTAGCAATGCCCGGCTTCCTCTCCCTAGCGACTAGCCTCCTTGCAGTTTCTTCAGCCCAGGAACACAACTTGCTTTATAGCCAGGTGCAAACATTTTACACTTTAACCAAATGTCTGTGAAGCGTTTTCCATGCCTCATCTCATTTGATCCTCACAGAAGTCCTAGAGTAGGTAGAAAGGAGACTCAAGGGAATACTATTTTCATTAGCTGGAAAACGGAGATGACCCAACTGAAAAGAAGTAAGAAGTGGTGAATCTTGAAAATGACTTCAAGTTTTCTCACTGTGCAGAATATAGTCAAACACTGCTGCAAGTTAAATATTTTACCCTTTGTTCTCCCTGCATGACTACAATAATAATCTGCTTCGTGTTGATATTTACTGCTGTGTTGCTGACAGTTACCTGGAAGAGAAGTTGTGCTTCACTGGGCTGGAAAAAGTTTAGCTACATCAGAAAGCAGGTCTAATTAAGCAAGTTTATTCTATATATATAAAAGGCCAAGTTGACTTGCACATGTGCGATACATATAAAGCTCTCACTGGCGCCAATCACACAAATGTGTTTCAATCTGTCATTGTCGATTGTGAATTTGATTGACACTTCTATTATTGAGAAAGGGCGAATAGCGATATTAAAATATTTCTTCTAATTTATTTCCTTTCTTTTTTTTTCTTCTTTTTTTTTAAATTTATTTCCTTTCAATGTGCACGAATCTTTGCACCGGGACACTAGTATTCCTATATAATAAAAGGGTAATATGCAAATAGACCAAGTGGCAGAACCACCGAACAACCAATCAAAGCGTAATATGCTAATGACATGCTAAGTCTGCTCAATCGCTCACTATGACATGCACTGACCACCAGGGAGCAGATGCTCTGACTGGTAGGTTAGCTTGCTGCTGGGGTCCAGCCAATCGGGACTGAACGAGATGAGCTGGACATGCCCTGGAGCCCTCCCGCGGTCCCTCCCTGGCCTGATCGTGCACTGGTGGGGTCCCTCAGCCTGGCCTGCGCCCTCTCGCAATCCAGGACCCCTCGGGGGATGTCAGAGAGCTGGTTTTAGCCTGATCCCACAGGCCACTCCCCTTGGGAGGGCAACAGACGCAGGGTTCATGGCTGGTGAGCGCTGCTGTGGCAGCATGAGCCTCTCATAATCGGGACTGATTGGGCACGAGCCCGTGACAGGTACAGTGGGGAGGATGAGTGGGAGTGGCAGGTAGGAGCTGCAGGTGGCGTTAGACTGTGGGTTTTGGCCCAATCCCTGCAGGCCACTCAGAGGGACCCCACCAGTGCACAAATTTGTGCACTCGCCTCTAGTGTATGTATTTTTTTGAAAAATGCAAATGTGTCATGTACCAGGTTGAAGGCCCCTTGTTTTAGAACAGGGCAAAAGTGGAGCAGTAGGCTTTGGGGTGAGCTGTGCCTGACCCTGACCCTTGACCCTGGGCATAGTGTCCTTCCCATACTTGGAGGAGCTAAGATCTGCTCTAGAGCCACTGCAGGCGGCTTCTGCTCCCCTGGGCTCCAAGCCTGGCTTCACAGCCAGCTAAGAGCTGGAGTTTCAAAGGCCCATCTGGAACCAAAAGGCAGGAAGTGCTTTCCTGGTGTGGCTTGCACGCTAGCTCAGAGGCAGTTATGCTGGAGGTACACTCGGGCCTGCTAAGGTCTTCGAACCAGGGGTTCCTGAGCTGCCACTGAATTAGCTTCATTTTTCCTCAGTGCATACTAGGGAGATGGGAGCCACGGACACAGGCATCGCTAGTGGGAATAGGAATCGCACTTTCATTTTCCACTCCGAAAGGAGAGTAGGAGAATGCGGGACATGGCAGTGACGGTTGGTGCTGGTTTAGAGGTGGGTTGCATGCTTCTGTCTACGTAAGGCAGCCACTTTCCCTTTCTGCCCCGCTCTGGCCAGGCACAGCTCAGGGCGTTGTGGTTTTCTGGGCTGCTGGCTGAAGTCCTTTCAGAATGCAGTTCGGCAAGATCCTTCAGGATCTGCCCGGCCGGTGTGGCTCAGCGGTTCAGCGTCAACCCATGAACCAGGTCACAATTCTATTCCCAGTCAGGGCACATCCCTGGGTTTCAGGCTCTATTCCCAGTAGGGGGTATGCAGGAGGCAGTTGACCCATGATTCTCTCTCATCACGGATGTTTGTATACCCTCCTCTCGCTTCCTCTTAAAATCAATAAAAATGTATTTAAAAAAATTAAGATCCTTCAGGATCTGAACAAGTTTGAATGCTTTCCATGCCCAGGAATCTCCTAATGAGGAAGCCCATGTGCACAAAGACCTTCAGGGCTTACGGCTGAAACAAATGGGCAGGTCGACTTGAGGATGACTGTTCCTCCAACCGATAGGCTATTGTGCGGCTAAGTACTCTGTTGCTGTTCTTAGCAGCTAAGTGTTTCTGAGGAGACATTCTTAGGAGTGAAGGAAAAGGAAATGTTTCTAAGCAGGAAGATTATTCCTGAGCTATGTGGGTGACACTTCAAATCTGTGAGCTCCTGTTGGCCATTTCCATGACTTTCATTCTGAGCAGGTGGCATCACAACTGCGGGCCTGGCCCTGGGTAACGCTAAACCAGGCCACAACGCCGACTGCCAGGTTGCCCACCACAGCTGGAGGTCTGCGGACAGGATGTTCAGACTGAGACGCACCTGGCGCAGAGCTGGAATCGTCCTTGCGTCAAAGGGAACCCGTGTAATGGTAGCAACAGCCCCTGCCACTGGCACAGACCAGGACTGAGCCAGCCAGATATAAGCTCCTGCAAAGGCTCCTAGCAAAACGGTGATTTGTTTCCAGCTCTCGGCTAGAAACTCAAGTCCCAGAAGTTAACCGAGTATCGGTGATGTAACCACAAACTCATTTCTCTTTTAATTCATCCGTTTTTTCTTACTGAAATCACGGTGTTTGGGGAAATTGAGAGCTACCTCAAGTATGAGGCCTCCCCAGAGGGGACACACGTGGGGTCTGGTCTTCTAAGAGGGCCTCTGAACCGCTGTGGTCCTTAGGAGCCCCCCACGGTCAAAGGCAGCCTGGTGGCGGAGGCCTCCTTGCGCTTGGGCTCCGTCTGTGAGCGAGGCACCAAGGCCCAGCAGTCCCTGGTTGGGGAGGCACTTCATTCTGTGCCAGGCTCTGGGCCAATGCTCCCACCAGCACTTACTCCTTGCAGCCACCCTAGGAAATAGGTATTATGATGAGAAGAGCAACGCACAGCCGCTGCCTCCAGCCTGTCCCCTTGCCAACCCTAGGCTGCCATTACAGCTGCTTAAGGCTCTCTTTGCACCAGCTCCTGAGACAAGTTATCTGGATGGCCCTCAGCTAAGCCAGTCTCCTGCCCTTTGACCCTTGCCATAGCCTCTGAGTGCAGCCATCATATCTCCAGAGGCAGCCCAGGTTCCTGTCCCATGTGGTGTCCCTTGGATGACTACCTTAGGAAGAACACTGGGTGCGGAGAGGAGGGGAGAAGCATAGCTGTGGTGGCCACACTCTAAGGACACAGGGCCTCGTCTGTCATCTGCTGACGAAGGAAGTAAGCCCCAGCAATGGGACACTGATGCACTCGCTTCCCCGTCTGGACAGGGAGAGAGGTCACATTTCTGTCACTACTGGCGGGAGGGCTTTGGGGCAGCTCCAGCTGGAGGAGGTGCTGGTGGGAGCGTTAGCCCGGAGCCTGGCACAATCCCAGAAAGCACAGGGGCTTTGAATAAAAAATTCAGGCTTTGGGAAGAAACAAAACCCTAGTTGGTTCCCATTACAGAAGCAAGACATCACACCAGCAATCTTGTAATCTCCTTCCGTGTTGAAGCTTTTCCAGTGAAATGGAGCCCCCTCCAGGTCCATTCCCAGCCCCTCTGGCCCAGCTTCCAGAACTCCAAACAGCTGCTGATGAGACAGCATGAGTCACACGAAGGCTTGTTTTCTCTTTTATTCTTGTTCACATTCTTTGAGGCATAGCTCGGCTTCAGCAGGAAGGACACCCAAGGTAGAAGGCACCCGGGAAGGGGAGGTAGCCCTCCCTTTCCTATCCCTGACCTCTGCCAGGCTCAGGGAGAACACAGGATCAGCTGAGCTGTGCGTGTGGCACGGCCCAGGCCAACCTGCCCCACTGGCCTTCCCAGGAGGGCCGGCCGCTGGCGAAACACCTTGGCTCTGAGCAAGGCGGCAGCACAGAGCCCTGGCTCCCCCGTGGGGCAGGGGCTCTCACAGGGCCCTCCAACTGCCGAAGAGAGAACTCGCCTGATGGAGGGGAAAGGGCCTTCACAGGTGTGAGGTGGGCAGCACCCCAAGCTGAGCCCCCACTCCAGGGTGGAGGAGAGCGCTCAATAAGCAAACTAGACCACAGACGACATCAGAAAACACCAGCCTCGGAGTCAGTCAAAAAGCTGCATTCCATTCCACAGGTACAGGTGACTCCGGCCCAGGGGGATGAACAAACCTGGTACTTACCATCCTGCACCAGGCGCCTAGAGATGCCTGGAGCTGGCACCCGAGGAAAGCACCAACTCACCCTCAACAGAAAAACAGCTGGCCGTACCCCCTGCCTGGACAGCAGAGCCATCTGCTGTCAGGGGATCCGCTGCTGGTGATGATGGACCAAGCCCAAGGTCCTGGGGTTGGCCCCGGACTAAGGGAGTGGGTGTGAGTGGCTGGCATTCCAGGCTGCCTAAGAGGCAGTGCAGCCCAAGCTCTCTGGGCTCACAAGGTTCCAGTGATGGCTGCCTATGCGCATGCTAACCCCGGGCCTTAGCCAACACACCCTTTTTTATCCTGGCTAAAAGCAAGAGAAAGGGTGCTCTCCAGATCCCTGGGAGGGAGAAGCGTGCAGCTCACCAGCATCAGAACACACGCAGCCTGCCCCGCCCCCTCTACAGCAGCCCCTCGGGGGCCTGGAGGCCACGGTACAGCACGTAGCCAAGGTTGTCGATCTCCTCCTGGCACAGGCTGGCGAAGAGATTCACACTGGGGTTGAAATGGCAGGGCAGGCTGGCCCGCTCCAGGCTGCTGATGAGCAGCGCCACAGCCTGCACAAAGCGCTCCCCCAAGGCCTCCTCGGCCCAGTCCACCTCCTCCTCTCCCAGACGTAGAACCACCTGGGTTAGGTGGCCCCGGCTCAGCTGCCTCAGGGCCGGATGGCCTTGGCAGACACGACACAGTAGCAGCAGTAGCCGTTGGCGGGTCCCAACATCACAGCCATCCAGAGCTCGCAGCCTGGCAGCCTCTGCCGGGTACAAATCCTGCAGCCAGAAGTTCCCAGCCAGCCCCTCCAGCGGCCAGGCCACAAGGAGCCGGTCTTCAGCGTTGGCGCCAGTGATGGCCAGGAGCACAGCCACAGTGAGCTCCAGGCGCTCATGTTGCACCTCCAGCAGCAGCTCCTCCGAGGCCACGCTGGGCCGGATCAGGCACCCGAGAAGGCTGCCAATAACGGGCCAGTTGATGGAGGCGGCCAGTGCCTTGCGGAGCAGTTCCAGCAGGACGCGGGAAGAGAGATAGCCACCCACCAAGAAGCGGTCCCAGGGGCTGCTGCCGCGGGGACAGAATTCAAGCTGAGTCCTACGCACAGCCCAGCAGCGAGGGTCCCTGGCCACAGTGTCCATGCCAGGTACCAGGCTCCACAGACCCGGCTCCAGCACCAGGGGTGCCAGGAGACGCACGTCGTCAGCGGCCCCTGCCTGCAAGCCATCATAAAGCGGCCCCCCGGGCACAAGCACCCCGAAGGGCAGTTCTGGGAACTTGCTCCGCAAGTAGGCCTGCAGCTCTAGGGCGATGTCGCCAGCCAGCTGTTTGGCCAGAGCCACGCGGGACACTGGGATGCTCACGTGGTCTCGCTCGAACGCCAACAGCTTCTCCTGGAATGTCAGGCACAAGAGTCCTGGGGAGGTAAGCTGAGGAGACGACTGAGGGTCAGCACCTGCAGGCCCCTCTGCAGAGTGAAAGGGCCAGGGAACATGTCAGAAGCCCTGTGGTGAGCCACGAAGCCTCTCCCAGGGGACCAGGTGTGCACTGGCCCTGGGCCTCATTTCCCTCACCTGTAAAAGAACCAGCTGAGAAGGAGCACCCAGCTCAAGTCCTCACGCAGAAAGAATACTTTGATGACAAGTTCTCATTGCCCCAGCTCCCCAACTCTTTGGGGCCAAAACAGTTCATGCAGAGTGCAGTGGGGTCCTGGACCTGTTTCCTGATCTGAGGCCCCCATATCATAAGGCTACTGCCCTACTGCGATATCACCCCCAAAGTCCACATGTCCCAGTGGTTGGCAGAGGGCAGAAAACACACCATGAAACATGCAGGGAGCCCACACCCTGGAGGGAGAGGGCTTGCACAGGGCACACAGTCAGTCGGTGGCAGGGCCTGGGCTGCATCTCCTGAGTGTGACCACCACAGGGGACCCCCAGGTTAGAGGGGAAGGGGTGCCATTCACCTGGGGCAAAATGTGAGGGGACTGGGAGCAGCACGGGCTGGCTGGGGGCAGCAGGTGAGGGCCGGGGCTGTGGGCGTGCTGTCGCCTTGAGCAGGCTCAGTTCCTTCCAACTGTCCTCCAGGCTCGTGGGCTCTGCCTTGGCGTCATCCTCGTCCTGAGAGCTGGCGGCCCTGTCAATGAGCTGCGGGCAGAGTGGCACAGATCAGAGCATCTGAAGCCTGGGCCGCACAGCGAAGCCCCAGGGCAAAGCAAACAAGCTTGCTGGGTAGAGAAGCAGATGCCAGCCTTGGGCAGTCCCCAGCCCCCTCCCAGGGCCCCGCTGCAGGCCCCAGCCCTGTGATCCTCCTCCGGGAGCCCCCGGTATAACTGGTCCACCATGGCCTTACCCGCTTCACAGCCAGGGTGGCAATACCCAGCACGGCAGCCCCGCCCACACCCAGCACCAGGCGGGCATTGGCCAGGAGGAAGTTCACAGCACTGCCCAGCATGTCGTCGTCATGCCGCTTCCCCCGTTTCTGGGAGAACTCTGCCATGTCTGCCTAAAAGAGAGCCAGGGTGCAGGGACCACTGAGTATGGGGCAGCCAGGCAGACACGGGGCAGGCGTGGGTGGGCCCTCTCGTTGCCATCATCCTGGGGTCGCTGGCTCAAGCCCACAAGGGGGTTCCTGAGAGTTTCAGCAGAAAGCGGCCACTCACAGGGTTTCTTGTGAGGAGAAAGGGAACTGCCTGAGCCCCCTTCCCCAACCTGCAAACAACCCACCCTGGACAGAGGGGCTCACACAGAAAGTGCCTAAGGCAGGTCAAAGAAGGGGCCCAGCACCCGACCCCAGGATTCCTGATATCACCAAAGACCCAGAAGGAAGGTCTTATCATCACTCCAGTTTTACAGACACAGGCTGCTGGACCACACAGTGACCCACGACAGCAAAGCCTCCAGGATCTCGCCCCCCCAGAGGCCCTACTGTCAGGTCCTAGAGGCTGCCCCATCCTGGTTAACTAGGGCGGGCACAGCAGGAGGAAGCGAGGCCCAGGGAAATCCACAACTTGGGGCCCTAGACAGCCTGCCCTGGAGGGCCTCTCAGACCTTTGGGGGATCTCAGTGAGGCCAGTTACCTCCAAATCTCGACAGAGTAGCCCCAAAGCAGAGCGATAAGTCAATGACGGGACTGGTGAGATGGCCCAGGCTGCCTGGGCAGGAGCTGCCTGTCAGTGGGATGTGCCAGTCAAGGCCAAAGGCCCTGCTGCACAGCGGGCAAGGGAGCTACACACAGACTCCAAACGGAGGACTGGCCAGTGCCGGCGACAGGGGCCTCTCTGCGCCTCCTGGGCTTGGGACATTGGGGATGGGGACTGTCCTCAGCTGTGGGGAGCCAAGCACAGAGAAGGTAAGCTGCGGGCCTGCAGCCCCCGCTGTCCGCTCAGCTGTCCAGTGGCGCCGACAGCAGCGAGGGAGGGTGAGAAGTGAGGAGCCCGATGGTGGGCTGGCCAGCCTCAGGTTCCTCCACAGGGGCTCCTGCCCTCAGGCCCTGAGAGCTGCGGGCGTGTGACCAAGGGCCAAGCCCAGGGGACGGGTCACACACCGGGCAGAACCCTCACTGAGGACACCTGAGCAGGTGACCCTGAGCTCAGAGCCAGCTCTGAGGGCACCAAGGTCTGCCCTTCCTGCGCGGCTGTGGGTGCCCAGGGCTGTGGCCAGGCGAGGAGATGCCTGAACCACTTGGGGACTCGGCCCCAGCACCAGCCTCCCCGTGTCCCAGACTATACAACAGGCACTGGGGCCTGGGTTGGTCACAGGCTGGCGGGTGCCCACCTCGGCGGAGCCAGGAGTGCCCTTTACAACCTGCGAAGAGCTCTCACCAGCCCCGCCCGCCTACCCTGGCGGGTCACGCAGGCCCACCCCGCAGCCTTCCAACTCGGAAGGGGAGAGCGGACAGGTGGTTAAAAATAGCCCTCCTCTGCGCCGCCTGTCCTCTCTCCTCTGCCCGCCGGGGTCGGGGCTGAGCGGGCCCCGCACAGGCTCCGGGGGCCAGTCCAGGCCGGTTCACAGGGGGCACGAGGCCCTGAGAAACTAAGTGACGGGCCTGAGACGGGATTCGAACCCCGGCTTGGAGGCCCCAGGCCATCTCCTCCTTCCTCCGTGAGGCCGCGGCCCAGACCTGCGTCCCGCGCGCGCCTCGCCTCGGGCCGGTGACCCCGCGCGGGCCGCTGGCAGTGGCCGTACCTGCGTCCTGGCTTCAGCGCACCGGCCTCAGCGCACCGGCCGGCGGACGCACCGGGCCTCCCGCGTCCAGACGCCCCGCCGCCCGAGGATGGAATCTGAACCCGGGAACCGACGCCGACTCCGACAAGCACGCAGACGAGCAGGCCCCAAGTCCAATCAGAGCGCTAAAGACCCGCCGTCTCCTCCGAGACACTGAGCGACTCATCCAATGGCGGCCAGGCCACGCCCCCCGTCGGGTTGCGCGCTCCCTGGGGGCGGGACTTTCTGGTGCGCCCGGACTTAAAGGCGCCGCGCTGCGTTCCGAGGCGCGCAGCGCGGGGCGGTGCTAGTCCCTCCCCCGGAGTCCGCAGTGACGCGCGGGCGCCTGTAATACGAGCCTCCGCTGCGGGGACGCTCTGGGCCCACATTCTTTCCCGGGGCCGGGCGGTCAGGCGGCACCCGGCCGCGCTGTCGGCTGTCAGGTGACCCTTAGGTCACCTCTGCGAGAGGCCCGCCTGGTGCCTCGCTATTCTTACCTCTTGGCCTGCTTCGTGCGACCTTGTGCGGGCCGCTGCTCCACTCGGGCCCGTTTTCCCTCGTGTGACACGGAACACCAGCCCCCTCCACCCTGAGAATGAGTGTGCTTAGCCTGTGGTCCCCTCGGCATTTATGTATTGGGGCCTATGTGCCGGCGGAGGGGGCGGATAAGGTTATAACGAAGGTGTGATGTCGGAATGGGAATGTCGACTCCAAGCGGGAGAATAACGTGCACATATCGCGCGCCTGCTGTATGCCCCGAGCTGCACCTGCGGCTCCCATTTGTTTCTGGCGACAACCCTGGGAGCATTTCCAGGGGAGGAGCGGCCGGAGCCGGCCTGGGCTCGCCGGGCGCGCGAGGACCTCAGTCCCGGCCGGGCATCACCGCCACTGGGCCGCCCCGCAGGCGCCGGAGCGGCAGAGCCCGCGGCACGCCCGCCCTGGGGCGCAGGGACGTCGCCTGGAGGGTGTGAAGCCTCCTGCGCGAGCACTGGGGGCGCCCGGGTCCTCGAGGCCCCTCCAGTCCTCGAGCAGACGGGGAAACTGAGGCCCGGGAGGCCGGGGGCGCCGGGCTAGAGGGGCGCGGTCCGGGCTCCGCCTCTCCGCACGCCCGGGGGGGCGGGGGAGGGCGGGGTCGGCGCTGGCCCAGCCCGCGGCGCTCCCCGCACCCCGCGCCGGCCGGCAGTGAGCGCGGCGCCATGGAGGCCACCGGAGTGCTGCCGTTCGTGCGCGGCGTGGACCTCAGCGGCAACGACTTCAAGGTGAGCGGGCGCGGCGGGCCGGGCGCCTTCCTCTCCAGGCCGTCTCTTCCGCCTCGGCCCGCGCGGGGTCCGCTTCCTGCCCGCCGCCTCCGGGCCTGTGCCGCCGGACCTGGGGCGGGGCCGGGGCCGGATGGGGCTCTCGGGGGGCTCGGATCCCCCGCCGCGAAGGACTCCCCTCGGCCTCCTTTCAGGGCCCGCCCGGGAAGACCGGGCGGTGGGGCCGGGAGCCGCGCTGGGGAGGGCTGGGAGCCCGGCCCGGGCCCTGGCATCTGGGCGGCGGGGCGCGGCCTCAGCTCCCGCTCCCCAGCCTGCCTTCCCGGCCCCGCTGAGGTCGGCCGCGCAGCCGGCACCCGACTGTCCCCTGGGTCTGGTGCCCCCGCCACCGCCTTGTTCCTGTGTGATCTTGGGCAAGTCACTTCCCCTCCCGGGGCCTCCGCGGTTTCCCATCCCGGGAGGGGCTCAGAGTCGCCCTCCAGGAGCCGGTGCGCTGGTGCGGAGCGTCCGGCAGCGCTGGGAGGCTGGGCGGCGGCTGCTGGGCTGATAGACCAGGGCCACAGGGAGCCTGCGCCCAGCCTGCCAACCAGCTGGTGGGCGAGGCGGTCCTAGAGCGGCCAGGACGAGGTGGGCAGGGCCAGTGACCTAGGAGGCAGGCCAGGATGGAGGTGAGAGCTGGCCTGGGACAGGAGGGTCAGCCCAGGCTGGAGGGAGGGGAGTGGGCAGGCTCAGACTGGAGTTTGAATAGGGTTGGGGAGCCCAGACTTGCTGGGGGCAGGGTCTGTCGTGCCAGGACTGAGGAGGAGGCAGGTTCTTTCTGCACTTATCCACATGTGCACACACCTTTGACCCCTTGCACAGGTGACCACACCACTTTCCTCTACCTCCATCTCCACCATCCTCACTGGGGTCTCCACGTGTCCTTTCCAGATTGGAAGTCTGAGTCCCTGGCTGGGAATGTAGCTGTATGGGGAAGGGGACACAGCCAAGGGCACTAAAGGCATATGCTGCCCCAGGCTCCCTGCCACGAGGGCTGGGGGCACTGAGGTGGGCATTCGAGTTTGTGGAATGAATGACGAATGAGGCAGTGCCTGTGTAGGGGGTGGCTGGGGCCTTGCACCAGGGGTTTGGATCTTGCCACAAATGACTTGTAGGCTGAAGGCAAGGTGAGGGCACAGGTAGGACCTAGGCAGAGGTTCGGGGCACCCCCATACTCGGTGGTGTAGGCAGAGCCTGGAACGCTGGGTGAAGGCATTTGAGCCAAGCTGAGCACACAGCTGGGTGTTGGAGGTGTCCTGGAACTAGCCAGTTCCATCCCAACCCTCCAGCAAGAGACGATCTTAGGCCAACAGCCATCCTAATAATTAGCCATTCCTCACAACACTTCTGTCACGATGGGCTTTTATTAGTCCTCTTTTATGGTGAGGAATTGAGGCACAGAGTGGCAAAGTGCCTTGTCCAGGGACACACAGCTGGTGAGAGTTGGCTGTGTTGCTCCCCAGAGGTTTCCATGGGCATTTGGGGGCCATAGAGGGTGGTAGAGCAGGGACGTTCCTCTCCCAGACCAGCCTCACCATCAATACCCCTCAGGGAGGCTACTTCCCTGAGAATGTCAAGGCCATGACCAGTCTCCGGTGGCTGAAGCTGAACCGCACCGGCCTCTGTTACCTGCCAGAGGAGTTGGCTGCCCTGCAGAAGCTGGTAAGGAGTGTCAGTGGGCAGGGTGGGTACCGCGGGGGGCTGGGGCAGGGGGACAAAGCAGTCCAGAGGAGATGACCGAGAACGGTGTGGGCAGGTATGAGGCCCTCTCCCATGACGCCTGCAGGGAGATGTGGGGGTGTGCGGGAGGGGCCGTAGAGGAGGACTGGGCCTGTGTGGCCGAGGGACCCCTGAATGGTGCAGAGTCATGGTAGCAGGTGGAGACTCCTAGACACCCGCCACACCCCACTGAGTCCCTGCTCCTTCGTCCTGGCCCAGGAGCACTTGTCTGTGAGCCACAACAACCTGACCACGCTCCATGGGGAGCTGTCCAGCCTGCCATCTCTTCGGGTGAGTGTTGCCAGAGGCCACCAAGCTTGCGGGTGGGACTGGAGTCTAGCCAGGGTGTGAGGGCAGGGCCAGACCCCAAGCTGGGCCATCACCCCAGCCCGTGTCCTTCCCAAAGGGGAGAGAATATAATAATGTCCTGTGTAGCCTCTGGGTAAAAAAGAGAGAAAGTACCCAAAATTCCACCTATTTTGGGCAACAGCTACAGTAATAACAACTGATAGTGGCTAAGCACTATTCCATGTGGGTTTTTTCTTATAATCTTGACCTCTACCAAGTGCACAGATGAGGACATTTGGCCACAGAGGCAGGTCATTTGCCGGAGGTCACGGAGCCAGGCAGCAGCAGAGCTGGGGTAGGGGTGTGTGGCTGAAGGGGAGGTGGTCAGTGTGACCTCTTACACTGCTTCTCTTCATGGAGCTTCCGGTAGCCCAGAGCACAGGCTCGGCCAGACCTTGGGGCCTTGGCAAAGGCCGTTCCCACCCAAAGCCAAACCCTGAGGTGTTAAGGACTCAGGCTGCTTAAGTTCAAATCAGCTCTGCCACTTCCTGCCCACGTGACCTCAGACAAGTCCCTTCCACTTCGTGGGGAGGTTCCCGTGGGACCTGCTGTGAGCACCAGGTGCCGCACAGACGGCGAAGGAGAGGCGGCCTAGCCGGGCCCTGCTGCTACTTGTAATCACAGCACCATTCCCCGACCTCTCCTCTCTCGCCCTCACACTCTCAGCTCGTCTGGAATACGAGGTTCCAGTCCCAAGGGGAGAACAGACTCACTCAGTCCACACTGGTCTCTCTGGGCGCACCCCGCCCTTCCTAGAAGCCGACTCAGAGCTACAGCCCTGTCTTGCCCTCTGGAAAGGAGCAGAAGAGGGATATTCTATCAGAAAAAGTTCCCTGAGATCTGGGCTCTGGGGCCCATTTGAGCTGGGCTTTGAGGCGTGAATAGGAGCTTATAGGGAGACTCGGAAGAGCCTGCCCGGTGGAGGGACTTTGTGCAAGGCCAGGGTGGGGGAGCACGCAGGCCTGGCCTCCAATGAGCTTCCTGAGGGGCAGCCCTCCCTGATCTCTCTGCTTCTCCTGGTTTATCCCCAGGCCATCGTGGCTCGAGCCAACAGCCTGAAGAATTCTGGAGTCCCCGATGACATCTTCAAGCTGGATGACCTCTCAGTTCTGGTCAGTGGCTCCCACCCACTAGGATGGTCCCTGAGCCATTGTTATCCCATTTTACAATGGGGTAACAGGCTTAGAGTAGTGAGTGCCTTGCCCAAGGTTCCTCATGCAGTCAGATCCTTAACCTAGGCACCCTTCCTGCCAGGGTCTGGCTGTCTCCCTTTGGCCCTGAAAACCCCTTCCCTGCTCCCCTCTCAGTGCCCAGCCTGATCCCCAGCCTGACCCCTGACCTGGCCTTATCCCTCCCACCCAGGACTTAAGCTACAACCAGCTGACGGAGTGCCCTCGGGAGCTGGAGAACGCCAAGAACATGCTGGTGCTGAACCTCAGCCATAACAGGTGCCTGTCAGGCTGGGAGGTGCGTGGGGTGGGCCACAGCACATTGGGGGCAGGTGGGTCCAGGTGGGCATGCGCTGCTGGTTGGTTGCCTCATGCCCTTCTCCTCCCTCCTGCCCAGCATTGACACCATCCCCAACCAGCTCTTCATCAACCTCACTGACCTGCTGTACCTGGACCTCAGCGAGAACCGCCTGGAGAGCTTGCCCCCGCAGATGCGCCGCCTGGTGCACCTGCAGACGCTCGTGCTCAACGGGAACCCCCTGCAGCACGCACAGCTGCGGTCAGCGGCGCTTGCCACGCCCTCCAGAGCACAGCCCTGGGAACCTGGCCTGGCCCCTTATTCCCATAGCCCTGACCCTTCCCATTTTGGGTTTGGTGTGGGCTGGGTCCCCTGTGTTGTCCACCTCACCCCTCAACTCTTTGACCTTGTCCCTTAGGCCCTCTCAGTCCTGTGCCCTTGCACCCTCCCCTGGCCTGACCACCCCCTCCCCCTGCAGGCAGCTCCCAGCTCTGACGGCCCTGCAGACTCTGCACCTCAGGAACACCCAGCGCACCCAGGGCAACCTCCCCACCAGCCTGGAGGGCCTGAGCAACCTCACAGGTCGGCAGTGCCGGGGCCCCAGCCTCCTCTGCGGGAAGGGATGCACCTGCTCTCTGACCCCTCCCGGAAGGAAAGGATGGGGTTGGTGGTTATGATTAGCTCTCCCGTGGTCGTGGTGACCAGTAAAAACACCAAGTAATGAGCACCCAGTTTATGCTTAGACGCCCCGTATGAGGGAGTTTCTCGGAGGCTCAGGGAGGTTAAGTGACGCGCTGAAAGCCACAGAGCCTGGAGGTGGTGCGGCGGGGTTTGGACAAGGCCTGGCCGCGCTGGAGCTGCCTGGGGGGGCCCTGGCTGATGCACCCTCCCCCACGCTCCAGACGTGGACCTGTCCTGCAACGACCTGACGCGGGTGCCCGAGTGCCTGTACACTCTCTCCAGCCTGCGCCGCCTCAACCTCAGCAGCAACCAGATTGCAGAGCTGTCCCTGTGCATCGACCAGTGGGTGCACGTGGAGACCTTGAACCTGTCCCGAAATCAACTCACCTCCCTGCCTGTGCGTCCAGCCCTGGGGAGGCGGGCAGGAAGGCTGCTGGGCCACCCTGGCTGCTGCCCTGACTCTGCCCTGCCTGCTTTCTCTCCAGTCAGCCATCTGCAAGCTGACCAAACTGAAGAAGCTGTACCTGAACTCCAACAATCTGGACTTCGACGGGCTGCCCTCGGGCATTGGCAAGCTGGCCAGCCTGGAGGAGTTCATGGCCGCCAACAACAACCTGGAGCTGATCCCCGAGAGCCTCTGCAGGTGCGGGCGGGCGGGCGGGCACGGCATTAAACCCCAGGATAGCTGGTGCCCACCCTGTGGCCTTCGGCATCGTACAAAATGGACGATTTAACTTGGCTTTGTGGACGGCGACTACACGCACGGACGGGTGCCAGCAATTCCTAGTCTGGGTCCCCAGAGCACCCTTTGGGAGGGCACGGATAGCATGAGGCCAGAGGGGCCGTGCTGCTTCCAGCCCCTTCGGGAGGGTACAGGCCCACCCGTGTGGCCTCCGGCTCTGGGCACTCCCTCAGGCAGAGAGCAGAGGACCCCTCAGCAACTTCAAACTAATTTGAGCAGAACATGTTAGTGGTGTTTGTATCCAGGGCCCTTACCTGCAGCCACTTGGAAAACGTCTCTGTCAGCGTCACAGAAAGAATTCAGTCATTAGCTGTGAGGAGGCGCCGTCCGCATGCTCCCGCCTTCCCGCCTTTGCAGCACCTCAGAGCGCCCGTTCCTTCCCTAGCCGGGCCCCGGCCTCTGCCCTGCCTGCCCCGCCCCGGACTGAAGTTCCCCTGCCCCCGGTCACCGGTCTCAGGCCCCGGCTCTGTACCCACAGGTGCACCAAGCTGAGGAAGCTTGTCCTGAACAAGAACCGCCTGGTGACCCTCCCCGAGGCCATCCACTTCCTGCCAGAGATCCAGGTGGGGGCAGGCCCAGGCCGGCGCAGGGGTGGGGGGAACAGACCGACCCTCAGGAAAGACTGAGCACAGGCGTGTCACTGGAATGAGGGGCCTCCTGGAGGGGTGGCCTTGGCCGGGGTGCTTTTGGGGAGAAGGTGAGCTACATCCCCGTATCCGTGTCATGCTGGACAGCATCATTTCAGTCCTACAGAAGGGAAACCCAAAGGCCAGGATGGTCACTCACTGAGCCAGGATGAGAGCCAGGCCCCTGGCTGCAGCCCTAGCGGCCGCAAAGCGGAAACAAAGTCTGGTGTGGCCGGGAGGTGGGACTCGGGCTCAGTGCCACCTCTGCTTCCTCCTTGAGGCAGGTGCTGGACGTTCGGGAGAACCCCAGCCTGGTCATGCCTCCTAAGCCCACTGACCGCACTGCCGAGTGGTACAACATCGACTTCTCGCTACAGAACCAACTGCGGCTGGCAGGGGCCTCCCCTGCCACCGTGGCCGCCGCCGCAGCAGCTGGTAAGCAGGAAGGTCTGGCCTGAGAGGAGGGCTGCTCTCTGGGGCTCTACTTAACCATCTGTAAGTTGGGTGGGACACAGCTCTCTGGACACTGGTGGATGGGGTTGGCCCTGGTTGGCTGGATGCCCCAGGGGCAGGCCAAGCCGGGGCTTAGCCATTTGCCTTTCCCCAAAGCTGGGGGTGGGTCCAAGGATCCCCTGGCTCGAAAGATGCGGCTACGAAGGCGCAAGGACTCAGCCCAGGACGACCAGGCCAAGCAGGTGCTGAAGGGCATGTCAGACGTGGCCCAGGAAAAGAACAGAAAGCAGGAGGTAAGTCAGGCCGAGGGCTGGGCAGGCCCTGGGCTCTGGTCAAGACAGACCGTGTGACCCAGATCACGATGGAAGGGGTGGGCAAAGGCCCTGAGGCGGGTGAAACGTGGAGATACCAGCGTGAGTGGCTGCACAGACCGATCCGTGTGCTGTGACTGTGCCCCCAGGAGAGTGCTGAGGCCCGCGCCCCCGGGGGTAAGGTGCGGCGCTGGGACCAGGGCCTGGAGAAGCCGCGCCTCGACTACTCAGAATTCTTCACGGAGGACGTGGGCCAGCTGCCTGGCCTGACCATCTGGCAGATCGAGAACTTCGTGCCTGTGCTGGTGGAGGAGGCCTTACACGGCAAGTTCTACGAAGCCGACTGCTACATCGTGCTCAAGGTGAGGCGGCGCCCTGGCCCGTGCCTTAGATCGCTCAGCACCCTCAGCGCCACAGCTCTGTTCCTGGAGGCGAGGGGGGAGGCTGTGCACAGGAGGCCGGATGGAGATGGCCCAGGCAGAGCTGTGGCCGCCATCCCACCTGGGGCGGGGAGCCTGTGCCCATCAGAGCAGCCCCTCGGTGAGCTAGGGCGCCAGGACTGCCTGGTGAGGGCTGACATGACTGCGGCCTGGCCCCAGACCTTTCTGGATGACAGCGGCTCTCTGAACTGGGAGATCTACTACTGGATTGGTGGGGAGGCCACACTTGACAAGAAGGCTTGTTCCGCCATCCATGCGGTGAACCTGCGCAACTACCTGGGAGCGGAGTGCCGCACTGCGCGGGAGGAGATGGGCGACGAGAGCGAGGAGTTCCTGCAGGTGCCTGGGCTGGGAGGGCCTGGGGAGGGCTGGGGCGAAGGGGCGGGGCGAAGGTGGTGAGCAGGGAGCTGAGACCAAAGGGTTTGGGTCAAGACCTGAAGCAGAAAGCAGGGACAAAAATGGTGAAGGCAGGGGAGTGAGATGAGGCTGAAGGTGGGGGCCTGGGTCATTGGAGGCCAGGAGAGATGGGGAACTGGAGCCAATGTGGCTAGGGGGTGGAGCCACCAGCTGGACACCAAGGGGCGGGGCCAAGGGCTGGACTGAGTCCAGTGGGAAGGGTTAGTGAGTGGTTCTGGCCCTCCTTCCAGCTGCTTAATTGTAGATGAGGCCACACTTGATTTTACCCAGATTCGCCCAAGTGTGCCCTGCATAAGCCTGCTTCTGTCCCCGGTGCACACATCTCAGCATGCTGTGCACACCTGAGCTGCACAGGAGTGAACACAGCCTTCCATTTGTCCGTCTTACCACTCCAGTGTGTGTCTGTGTCCATAGACAGATCTTATTTCTCCTCTCTAACTTTATCGCAGATTTGTAGCACCCAACACACCTGTATACAGGTAGGGTTTGGTGGGAGGTGGCGTTAGCTCATGGTACAGGCCTGCACCCTCACACACAGGTGTTCGATAACGACATTGCCTACATTGAGGGTGGAACAGCCAGTGGCTTCTACACTGTAGAGGACACACACTACGTCACCAGGTGAGGAGGTGTGTGGGTGGGCAGCACTGACCTGGACTCGCTTGGAAGGACTGGGGGCAGGGTGTCAGGGTAAACTGGTCCCGTGGTGTCCCCTCCAATCCACTTTTGCTCCGGCCTCCAGGATGTACCGTGTGTATGGGAAAAAGAACATCAAGTTGGAGCCTGTGCCACTCAAGGGAGCCTCCCTGGACCCTAGGTGAGCACCAACGACGTGAGGTGGGGGTGCCTGAGTCTGGACCTCCCCCTTTCCCCAGTGGGGACAGATGTGGGCTCTAGAAGAAGCCTTCCAGCAACTCTTTTAGCCCCATTATGGGGGATTCGGGGTGGGCTTGGGCCTGTGAACAGTCATTGCCTGTACCTGTCACAACCCCTCCTGCCCCTCCTGTCCCTCCTGCCCCTCCTGTCCAGGTTTGTTTTCCTGCTGGACCGGGGGCTGGACATCTATGTGTGGCGGGGGGCCCAGGCCACGCTGAGTAGCACGACCAAAACCAGGTATGAGACTGCGCCCTGCTCAGACTTGGGAGGGCTTTTGTGCAAAGCAGAATTGTCACCTAAGAAGGGGTGTGGGCCTTGCTAAGGGCTTTGTACCCGTCCTCAGGCTTTTTGCAGAGAAAATTAACAAGAACGAGCGGAAAGGGAAGGCAGAGATCACGCTGCTGGTGCAGGGCCAGGAGCCCCCCGAGTTCTGGGAGGCACTAGGGGGTGAGCCCTCTGAGATAAAAAAGCACGTGCCCGATGACTTCTGGCCACCGCAGCCCAAGCTGTACAAGGTGAGTGGGCTGCAAGGCTGGCCTGACTTCACCAGGGGTCAGGTTGGGGGATGGGCCACGGACCACCATGGCGACTGGTCTTCATCTGGACTTGGTGTGAAGGGTGCCACATTCTGGACAGAATAGCCTGAGCAAAGGTCTGAGTCAGGCCATTAGCATAGTGTTGGGCTGTGTTTCCTGGAAGGAGCTGCAGAGAGGGAGGCTGAGAGTGCCTGGGTGCTGGGCCTGAGAACCTGGCCTTAATTCTGTAGGTGACACGAAGCCATGGAGTGTTGTGAGCAGAAAAAGGACAAGTTAGAAAATTAGAAACAATAGTAAGTTCTGGAGAGAGTAGGCAGGAAAAGTACCATTTAAAAGTCCTTCCACTGATAGGATGCCCTTAAAATGACCTCGGAGTGGAGGGAAGAAACTAAGGCCCAGAGAGGAGCAGGCAGTGCACCTGAGTGCACACAGCAGGCAGGGCCAGGCTCCAAATCAGGACTTGTGGGTGGGGCTTATGTCCCCAGACCCCGCCCCTACAGCGCTCACCTTTCCTCCTGCTAGGTGGGCCTGGGCCTGGGCTACCTGGAGCTGCCCCAGATCAACTACAAGCTGTCAGTGGAACATAAGAAGCCGCCCAAGGTGGAACTGATGCCCGGGATGCGGCTGGTGAGACGCACAGGGCGGAGGGCGAGAAGGCAGGACCCTTCCCCTTTAGCCCAGCACTGGTTGACCTCCAGCCTCTGGCCCCGCAGCTGCAGAGCCTGCTGGACACGCGCTGCGTGTACATCCTGGACTGTTGGTCCGACGTGTTCATCTGGCTCGGCCGCAAGTCCCCACGCCTTGTGCGTGCCGCCGCCCTCAAGCTTGGCCAGGAGCTGTGCGGAATGCTGCACCGACCACGTTACGCCATGGTCAGCCGCAGCCTCGAGGGCACTGAAGCACAGGTAGCAGTGCGGTCCAGCTGTGCGAGCCACACCCCCGGGGCCTCCTCCCCAGGATTCTGAGGATCAGTCAAAGCCCAGACCCTCTGAATCAGCTACTGTCCTGCTGAGCTGAGCCCAAGCCCACCGCTTCCGTGCTGCTGCTAGGCCCCGCCTCTCCACGCCCCTCTCCGCTTCCTAGTCCCCCTTTCCTTGGACCCCACCCCTCCGTGACCTGCCCCTCCCGCTTCTGGTTTCTAGACTCCACCTTCACACCCCCATCCCCGCCTACGAGCCTCACCCCATCTACTTCCACTCCAGCCTTAACTGCTGACCCTCACTCGTGTTTTCTCCCCTTGGCAGGTGTTCAAAGCCAAGTTCAAGAATTGGGATGACGTGTTGACGGTGGACTACACACGCAACGCCGAGGCCGTGCTGCAGGGCCAGGGACTTGCCGGGAAGGTGAAGCGTGACGCCGAGAAGAAAGATGAGATGAAGGCTGACCTCACTGCACTCTTCCTGCCCAGGCAGCCGCCCATGGCTCTGGCCGAGGTGGGGGCGGAGCCTGCGGTGATGGGCTGGGGCGGGGCCTAGGGTAATAGGACGCGGGGCGGGGCCTGGGTGATGGGGCGGGGCGGGGTGGACTTGGCCCCTGCTGAATGGGATTCGGCCTGCCCTGGGTCCTGGGAGGAGGCTCCGTGCAGGTCCCTGCCCGTGAGGAGGGCCGGCCCAGAGGCCCACCAGCGGGGTGGGGTCACATGCAGGCCGAGCAGCTGATGGAGGAGTGGAACGAGGACCTGGACGGCATGGAGGGCTTCGTGCTGGAGGGTAAGAAGTTCGCTCGGCTGCCTGAGGAGGAGTTCGGCCACTTCTACACGCAGGACTGCTACGTCTTCCTCTGCAGGTGCTGTCTGTCCCCTAGCGCCTCCCCCGCCCAGCCCCTCCCTGCTCTGGGCCCCTGCTCACTGCCCTCGGACCCTGCAGGTACTGGGTCCCTGTGGAGTATGAGGAGGAGGAGAAGGAAGAGAAAGAGGACAAGGCCGGGGCCGAGGGCCAAGAAGGCGAGGAGGCAGTGGCCGAGGTGGACAGGCAGCCGGAGGAGGACTTGCATTGCATCGTGTACTTCTGGCAGGGCCGGGAAGCCTCCAACATGGGCTGGCTCACCTTCACCTTCAGCCTGCAGAAGAAGTTCGAAAGCCTTTTCCCGGGCAAGCTCGAGGTGCGCCTGCCGTGCCCCTACGGCGCAGTGCCCCACCCCATAGCCCGGGGCGGCGGGGGGTGTCTGCGGGAGTGGGACTCAGGCCCAGAGAAGGCTTGGCCCATGGAGGGTAGGGGGGTCCACGGAGCTGCCCCTGACGCCTCCATACACCCAGGTGGTGCGCATGACGCAGCAGCAGGAGAACCCCAAGTTCCTGTCCCACTTCAAGAGGAAGTTCATCATCCACCGGGGCAGGAGGAAGGCGGCTCAGGGTGCCCTGCAGCCCAGCCTCTACCAGATTCGAACCAACGGCAGCGCCCTCTGTACCCGGTGCCTGGCTGGGGAGAGGCCCAGGTGGGCAGGTGGGCTCAGTGAGCCACCCTGACTCCTTGCTGACCTCCCTTCCCTCCCCTCCCCCCGCCCCCCAGGTGCATCCAGATAAACACCGACTCCAGCCTCCTCAACTCCGAGTTCTGCTTCATTCTCAAGGTGGGGTTGTGGGAGTGACCAGGACTGTGGGTCCGGGTGAGGGTTGCAGGGGGGCTGACCTGAACCCTCTGCACACTCCCCAGGTTCCCTTTGAGAGTGAGGACAACCAGGGCATCGTGTATGCATGGGTGGGCCGGGCGTCAGACCCGGACGAGGCCAAGCTGGCGGAGGATATACTGAACACCATGTTTGAGGCCTCCTACAGCAAGCAGGTGACCAGGGCAGGCAGTGGCCATAAGCCAGTGCGGGCAGGTAGGGACCCTGAGCTGAGCCACCCTCTCACCCGCAGGTCATCAGCGAAGGCGAGGAACCTGAGAATTTCTTCTGGGTGGGCCTGGGCACACAGAAGCCTTATGACGACGATGCCGAGTACATGAAGCACACCCGGCTCTTCCGGTGAGGCTGGGCCAGACCCTCCCCCGCTTCCTCCTGCGTCCTGGGACTGCTGCTGAGGACCCTTACTCTTTGCCTGACCCTTGACCCCCAGGTGCTCCAATGAGAAGGGTTACTTCGCAGTGACTGAGAAATGTTCTGACTTTTGCCAAGATGACCTGGCAGATGATGACATCATGTTGTTGGACAATGGCCAAGAGGTGAGGCCCCTGTCGACCCTGCCCATTCAAGGAGCCCACCCATTTGTCAGTGGGAACCCTGAGCCCAGAGGTCCCCCCTGAGCCCACCTCCCCTGTCATACCCACAGGTCTATATGTGGGTGGGGACCCAGACAAGTCAGGTGGAGATCAAGCTGAGTCTGAAGGCCTGCCAGGTGAGCTGGGTGGAGGGGAGGGTGGAGGCTGGCCCGAATGGTCTGGAAGGCCTGCCCAAGACTCATGCATGTCCTGCTCACCAGGTGTACATCCAGCACATGCGCGCTAAAGAGCACGAGCATCCCCGCCGCCTACGCCTGGTCCGCAAGGGTAACGAGCAGCACGCCTTTACCCGCTGCTTCCATGCCTGGAGTACCTTCCGGAAGGCCCTGGCCTAGAGCAACTGCCACCCACCTGCGGTGCCCCTGTGGAAACCCCACGCTCTGGGTGAGGAGAGGAAGGGCCTCTTTCCACCCGCCACCTGGCCAGGGCGGCCCCTGCTGTCATGCCCCAGTGCCAGTCCCCCCAGCAGCACAGCCCGAGTGACACCAATGGGGGCAACCTTGTCTGGGAAATTAGACTCCCTCCGGTGTGAGCCCTTTTGTGATACCCCCTTCCCTGCTAGGGATAAAGGACATGGTTGCCCTTTAAGAGATATTAAATGCTTTTATTTTCAATATTAAAAATCAGCATTTTTCATATTAAAACAGTGCTAATGTTAACAAAATTACAGAAAACCCCCAAGGTACAATCTACAGGGAAACCCATTCTGACCCCCACATACGCATACCTGACTGGGCCCCAGTTCTGGTGTCAAGGGAGCTCCCAGTCTCTCTCTCTCTCTCTCTCTCTCTCTCTCTCTCACACACACACACACACACACACACACACACACACACACACACTCATGTAGAGGGTGGGAGGAGGGGGACATGCTAGCCCAGGAACAAGTACCAAAATAGTTTTAGAAATGAGTGTCCAGCCCAGCGCTGTCCAGTCCAGGCATTAGAAAAATATTCTTTGCAAAAGGAGGGGGAAGGACGGTGTGTGGAGTAGGTGGCATGGGCCGCCAGCCCCAGCTGTCCCCTGTGGCACCTGGCTTCCAGGGACTGCCTGTGGGAGAGGCCAGTCCAAGTCCACCCCAGAGTTCCAGGCCCACACCCTGGGGCCCACAGGTTAGCAGGCACAGTCTGTGCGAAGGGCTGGGAGGAGACAGATCCTGGATCCCAGCTCCAAGCAAGGCAGTGGCAGCTAGGTAGCTGTGGCTCCCTGGAGAGGAAGAGAAGGGTCAGCAGAGGTCCAGGGAGGCCAAAGAGGCAGACAACCTGGCTCCTTGGCTGCCACCTATCAGGCTCCTCCAGGCAGGCAAAGGGCCGCCCCACCCACCGGGGGTGAGGACCCTGCAGTAACTGCTTGAAGAGGACTGGCCAGGCCTCAGTGTGGCACACTTGCAGCCCACTCTGGCCAGGGGTGTCCCCAGCAAAAAACAGAGCTGGGGTCTGCACCTGAGTGTGTGTGTGTGTGTGTGTGTGTGTGTGTGTGTGTGTGGGCGGGGTGGGGGGTGGGGAGAGGGTGGAGCTCTAGGTAGCAAATAGGGTGGGAAGACTTATGGGCCCCAAATGTGGACAGGGCCACACTGAGGCCGGAGTGGTGGCCAGTCTCAGGCCAGGCCCCGTTCTCCAGGCTCAATCCACGGGGCCCCGCCTGTGCCTGGGTGATCTCAGCTGCTGAAATGAGCTAGCCAAACCCCGAGTCCAAAGCTGCCACCACCTCTTGTTCCAAACACAACCTATGACGCCCAGGGGCTGACAGGCTGGCTGTTTCTTTAACACGAAACAGTGCAGATCCCACCTGTGAGGCCCCAAGCCCTGCGGGGACAGCCTGGAGAGCAGGCTTCGGAGCCCTGGCATCACAGGGGCCTGCTGGGCTCAGATGGGAAGCCAGGCGGGGCCCCTGGGGTTGAGGCTGAGAACCCAATAGACCCAGAGTGGCCCACACTTGCACCTCATTTAATCAGGATGGCACAGGCTCGAGCCTCGTCTTCCACCAGGTTCCTCAGATTCTTCTCCGCCTCCTCCGAAGAGCTGGGGAAAGGGGCAGTGATCAGGACTTGGGGTGAGGCCCCCTCCTCGGTCCTGCGTGCCCAGCTCGGACATTAGGTTGGCTGAGGGTGGGGGAGGGAGGCTGGGGGGGCCAAGGCAGCCCTTCTGTGGGTCCTGCCCGCCCCCCTCACCCCAGGAAATCCTGCACATCCTCCACCGTGATGTCCCCTGTTGTGTCCAGAGTGGTGTCAGCACTGATGGCCGAGTCAATGGACATGGGCGAGAGCATGGCCTCAGGCCGCTCTGGGGTGCCTGCAGGGAGGAAATGGTCAGGCCTCTGTTAGGACCCCTGGGACCCTCTGCACCTGGGGACCCAGGCCCCAAACCAGCCGTAGTAGGACGTGGCAGTATTAAACCCCCTGCCCCTGTCTTGCCTGGCGCACCCTCCCCAGGATTCCAGCTGTGCCTCCTGCAGAAGCCTCCCTGTGTCTGGCTGGCTGGGGTCCTGCCACCCGTTACATGCCCAGCCCCTCACCAGCTCTTTTGCTGCAGACAGGATTAGGGCTCCCATCACGGCTCTGTGCGGCCAGGAGGACGCCGGGGGTCCCGTTAGCCTGGCTCAGCTTGGGCGACTCTTGGAGTTTGTAGCTGCAGAGACAGGGCCATGATGGGGTCACAGGCAGGCACCTCAAGGCTCAAAGGACCAAAACCCCTGTGGTCCCATTCCTGAGACCTGGGACTGGAGAGTGCTGCCACCAGGGAGGGCCACCCTTGCTCCCTGCAGGACCTGGGGGTGGGGGGGGGGCGACGACAGCAGCCTTGAGCAAAGACCTCCCAGACCTCCATGCACCTGGCATGGGCAGCGCCCTGGGACCAGCGGATGTCCAGAGAACAGAGCGGCTCTGTGATGTTCCGGGCACTTAGGGAGAAGCGTTCAAACTCCGATGGGGAAATCAGGTAAAAACCTGGGTGGGTGGGAGAGAAGGAGCCAAGAGTGAAGTCAGGAGACGGTTCCACCCTCAGCCCGCAGCTGGTCTCTGCCCGCACGTGCTGACTGGCCCTCCCGCACCCTGGCCGGTGCTGTGCCCACATTGGATACCCCCTCTGCTGACGCTCTCGGGAACACTCCTGGACCCGCTTGGGCCCCTTGCCCCAGAAAGCCTTCGCCTCACCCTGGCCGTGGCGCGTGAAGACACAGGAGGCGATGCCGCTGATGTCCTCCTTCCGGATGCAGGAGTAATGCACCTGGGGCCTCAGGCCCGGCACCGAGAATACGTGCACGTCACCCAGGTTGGTGAGGCAGGCCAGGCAGGTCTCGGCATAGTCCTCGCAAGCCACGCTGGCGAATGTGGCCAGTGCCACCTTGCGCACACGACAGCCCTCATGGGCTGTCAGCTTGAACTTGGTCTTGGCGCTCACCTTGGGTAGTGTGAACACCTGGCAGCGGGCAGATGACCAGTGAGCACAGCCTGGTCCAGTCCATGCCCCCAGCCCCTACGCAGAGCCCAGCCTGCCACACGGGCCTGTGCCCCTGGCCACTAGCACCTCTGCCTGCACACCCTCCTCCTGGAGGTGCCCTGACCCGGCTCCACACTGCTCCTAGAGCCCCCCAGACCCCTCCCACAGAACCTGGCAAAACCAGTCACGCGGGGTTGTAAGGGTTAGATGGCGAGTGTGCCCCCAAACCATGACCTCCTGCCAGAGCCCAGAGGAGTGGGTCAAGGGGTTCTGGTGGGGACCCAGTGAGGTAGGAGGGTCCCGCAGGAATACAAGCTGAGGGGGTCATCGGGGTTCTGCAGGAGCACCTCTGCTGGCCGGGCGGGGTCCTGCGGGGGGCTCAGCAGGTAGGGAATAGGCAAGGCCGGAGGTCTAGGGGGTCCAGTGGTATCTAGGAGGCAGGAGCCTGGAGGTATCCGCAGCAGCTCACCTTGAACTGCTCCTCCGACGCGATGAGCACTGCATGGCCACCCTGCATGTCCGGCGCCTGGGCCAGGTCCTGAGAGGCCTCGAAGGGCTCGGGCAGCGGGCGGCCACGCCCATCCAGCACGGCAATGGCCACCACAGGCGCACGATGCATCAGCTGCACCTCCTTGCCCAGCACAGCCTCCACCGCTCGCTCAGGCCGCTTCTCGCTGCCTGCCGCTGCCACTGGCACCTCCAGCGCGTAGGCAAACACAGAGCCCGAGTTGGTGCCTGCCCACAGGGTGGGTCCGTGGTGGGCCGCTGTGGGGCAACAGGCTGTGAGGCAGGCAGCCCTGCACAGATCCCGCCCCCCCCCCCCCCGACCCTGGGACCCAGGACTGGTTCTCTCCTGCTCCACTTCTCCGGGGTCACCTCAGCCGCTTTGTCGCCTTGGGCACCCTCTCTAAACCGCTGACCACAATCCGAGCCTCGGACGCAACTCTCCTAAAGAGGCATCTCCGCGGAGACGTCAGCGGCACACAAACTGGACCCTGACCTCTCCACCCCACCCACTGCACCCTCAGCCCCACCTCAGCAGTGCCGCCCCATCACAGAGCCCCAACTCTCTCCCACCCCCACATCCCTCTACTAGCCCTGGCAACACACTCAGAATAGGGTCCTCACCCCAAAGGTGCATCAGGGTCCCAACCGCACCCCGATTCACCCCCACCCCTTCAGTGTGTCCATGTAGCAATCAGACAAGGAGTCCCAGGCCTGGGCTGAAATGAGCTGGGACCATCTCGCCTCTCGCCCTGTGTGAGCCGAACCTCTGGGGAAGACCCTTTAGTGGGCAATCCGAGCTAAAAATCCAGGAGCCAAGGTGGGCCCGCCCTGGAGGAACGGTGACCTCAGCAACAAGCATCAGGGGAGCCGAACCCCAGCAACAAGGTAGTGAGCAACTCACGCAGCTGACACCCCAACCCTCAGCCAGCCAGGACCTGAGCCCCACGGGCCTTCTTACACTGACTGGTAGAGACCCACAGGGCTGCCACATCCAAACAGCAGGGAAAATCCACGGGATAAAGGACCCTCGACAAATAAACAATACCAGAAGGGGCCTCACTCACCCAGAGGCTAAAAGACACATCACTGAAATGCCCGAGCAGGCTGGAGGCTGACCCAGCACCAACCCTAAAAGGCACTTTTAAGATGAAAGGAGACAGAGCCACCCCCGGAACCAGTATCAGCTCCGTGGGGTGCAATGCGGGCACCACTGCTGTAGGTCACATCTGTCAAACACGACTCAAGTACTCACGCTGGGTTTCAGTTAGAACACTCCGGCAAAAAGGAGCGATAGAGTGCAGGGCAGCAGCGCCCGGTGGGACACGGGGGTGACTACTCTCTGGTTTTGTGTAGAGGTTCAAGTCCCAGTTATGTGGGTTAGAAATCAACAATAAACCTGACGACCGCATTTCTCTGTGAGGGCCCGCTCAGGGCTCCAACCACTTGGGGTCAAAGCCAGCTCCTTAGGAAGGCAGACAGCACAGCTCCTCGCGGATCCCGCCCCTCACTGCTGACAGGCCGTGCGGCACTCTCGCCCCAAACCCTGAGCTCTCAGGTCTGAGGTCCTGTGGCTCCCTCTCTAACCCCGTGCCAGCAGAGATTCCAGGGGAACTGTGTGGCTGGCCCGGCACCTTGCCCCTGGTGCAGCCTGGAGGCACCGGTAATGCTTTCCAACCCCCTGGCCCACTGCCCATTTCCTGATGGCCAACTGAGGCCCGCTTCGTTTCTCCACCCCCGTCCCTCCCCCGGCCTCACCATCTCGAAGAAACGTGTCAGCGAAGTAGAGGCAGCGCACCACGCCCGAGAGGGAGTCATCGGCTGAGCGGGGCTCGATGCGCCGCTGCACGGGGGTCATCTCCACGTCGTGGGGGCAGGCCTGCTCTGCCAGCTGCGCGTTGGCCTCCTGCAGCTGGGGGAGCGTGGGGCTCCAGGACACTGTCATCTCCCTCAGAGCCTAGCACCCACTGCCCATCACCCTCCCCAGCTCACCTGATCGCCCAGGGGCTGAAGGCTACTGAGGGTGGGCAATAGGGGAGCAGACACCGGGCACCGGCCAGGGCCAGGCCTGGCTCCATGTCTACCCCACAGCCTAGGGAGGTGCTGCCTGGCAGCCTGGCCCCAGCTCACCTTGCTGTTGGTGTTAACAGCCCGTTTCTTGCCCGAGACTCGGCTCTTACGGATGCGCCGGAAAGACTGGCGCAGTGACTTCTTGAGCGACTTCACCCTGGAGAGCGGCCCCTCCATCGCCAGGGAGTCATTGGGGTGAAGCGTGCACCTGGGGGCAGACAGGCGCCCGTTGGGCTACAGAGCAGCCTCCGTGATCCTGCTGGCCCAGGGGCCTGGCATTAAGGGTCCCGGGTCAGGAAGCACGAACCCCGCCCTGCTGCCCTGCCGACCCAGCATCTGGTGGGCTCAGCACTCTACCAGCAGCACTTCACATAAGGTCAAAGCTGCCCCAAGTGCCAGAGCCACCTTCACCACAGGCTTACCGGAAACGGAGGCCTAGCTGGGATGAGGAGACACCAGAGGTCCCACGGAGCTGGGGCCAGCTGGGCGGACAGACCCCGCCCCCGGCTCCAGGCCGCACCCCACACACCTGGCCAGCACAGGGCTCTTGCGCTGGTAGTCGAAGAGACCAAAGCCATGACTGGTGCCAAAGGCCACGAGGCTCCACTCCGTGTGCAGCGTGACAGCGGTGACGGCGGCTGGTGGCAGACACTGAACCAGCACTCGGGGCTGGAAGCCGGCAGGCCAGGGCAGGGGCCCTGTGCGCGGGCTCAGCCGCTCATGGCCCTTCCACGTGAAGCCCTCTCGGTCCTGGAGGAGGTCCACACTGGCCGTGCTGACCGCCTGCTCTGATGGCGTGTCACTGAGCTCCAGCACCAGCACCTGAGCCCGCAGCCAGGGCAGGGGAGGGGTCAGCATAGAGGATGGGCCACCATGCCCCACCTGAGCCTGCAAAGTCACTGTCAGGGAGGTCCCAGGATCGTCTCATTTACTCACTGAACAAGCACTTATTGAATGCCTACTGTACACTAGGGCCTGCACTGAGGAACAGTGATGACCAAGACCCACTGGTCCCCGCCCTGCTAGGGCAAAGTATCCCACCACCACCATGCCTATCTCCCATTTAACAACAAGCACACATTGAGCACCTCTGTATACTGAGTGCTGGAAGAAGAGCACTGAATAAGACCTGCTGGTCCCCGCCCTTCCAGGGTTCATCTACCATCTGTGCTCCAGCCCTGGCCCTAAGCCTCCAGGTTCCCTACAGCCAGAGCTTGGACTTAAGGCCCCAACCACAGGCCCACCTCCCTGGCTGGCCTCACCCCACCTGGGGCCCCACTCCCACCTCAGGGCTTTTGCCCATGCTGGTCCCTCTACCATTTCACCAGACCCTCCAGTTCAGGCACACCTCTTCCAAAAGTCCCTCCCAACCCCCCAACCCTGAGGACGTCTCAGGCTCACCTGGCCTGCAGTGCCGGCCACCACCATCTGAGCTGTATACTTGCAGAGTGCCACCTTCTGCACCCCGAGTCGGGGATCATCACTGTAGGGGTCAAAGCAGCCCACCTGGGAAATGGGTTGGAGTGAAGACACAGGGCAGAGCCAGGACCAGGCTCCTGGGGCTGGGGGAGGGGCCCACCTTGCGGAAGGGCGGCCAGTCGTCCTCGGGGGCCTGGGCCAGGCTGTCAGCGTGCTCACAGTCTGTCTGGAAGAGGCCAGCTGTGCTCAGCTTGTAGAGCGGCCGCAGCGCCACGCCAGAGGCGTCCCAGAACCGCACAGTGCCGTCCTCGTGGCTGCAGGGAGGAAGCCATCAGGCCCACACCGGGCCCCTGCCCATTCCTCCATCCACTCATCCCGCGGCCATCACTGAGCACCTACTGCACAAGCCAAACATTCCCTAACTCCTACTGTATACAGCAAATAGGAAGCACCTACTGAGTGCCGACTATATGCCAGGCCACACGCACCTGGGCCCTTCAAACAGGGTGAGAGTTGTAGAAACAATCGCCAGGGTGATGAGCAGCAAGTGGAAGAGGGGAAATCCAGGGAGCAGAGGACTCAGGGGTTCTGTCCTCACTGGGTCACCCGCAAAAGGGATCAAGAGTTAGCAGGTCACAGAGCAGAGGGGTCAGCTGGGCCCAAGGCAGCAGCAGGAGGCTGGGAGGCCAGCAGAAAGTAGGGAGAGGAGGGGAGGCAGGAGCAGGAGGCTGGGAGGCCAGCAGAAAGTAGGGAGAGGAGGGGAGGCAGGAGCAGGAGGCTGGGAGGCCAGCAGAAAGCAGGGAGAGGAGGGGAGGCAGGAGCAGGAGGCTGGGAGGCCAGCAGAAAGCAGGGAGAGGGGAGGCAGGAGCAGGAGGCTGGGAGGCCAGCAGAAAGCAGGGAGAGGAGGGGAGGCAGGAGCAGGAGGCTGGGAGGCCAGCAGAAAGTAGGGAGAGGAGGGGAGGCAGGAGCAGGAGGCTGGGAGGCCAGCAGAAAGCAGGGAGAGGGGAAGCAGGAGCAGGAGGCTGGGAGGCCAGCAGAAAGCAGGGAGAGGGGAGGCAGGAGCAGGAGGCTGGGAGGCCAGCAGAAAGCAGGGAGAGGAGGGGAGGCAGGAGCAGGCAAACCTGGGGTGTTGCCAGGTGGGAAGCCCTGGCATGAGAAGGAGCAGGAGTGTGTGGGGCTGGACGGGAAGCCCCAGCAGCCCTGAAAGCCATGATTAACAGTTTCCAAGCAGGAGAGGGAGGCAGAGCCAGGGCCCATGACTCCCAGCACAGGCAGGCCACAGGGGCAGGGCAGGAAGTCAGGCCCTGAGTCACCGCACCCGGCAGGCCCAGGCCAGGCTCTTCGGCATGGGTCCTGGGCAGCCCAGCATAGGCTAGCCCAGATTTTCCGGTCCCAGGGCAGGCTAGGTGGATTGAGCTCAGTTCCAGGCCAAAGACAGAGAGGGAGGGGCTTGAAACAGGGTCTAAGGAAGTTACAATCCCAACCCACCCTCCTGAAGGGGGAACCCGGTCCCACCAGGGGCCAGGCCTGAGTCACTGGGCAGGTCAGTACCCGCCTAGTCTAGGCTGGGCTCTCCCACACCTGCATGGGTTGTACCTGGCCCCACTAGCGCGCGCACACACACACACACGTCACAACTGTGCTTGGCCATGGGGCTAGGTCTGCCCTACCCAGTCAACAGCAGCCCTCGTTGAGATGGTTCCTGGGCCAGGTTCCGGCCCCCGGTGATGGGCCAGCTCTGGGAGAGGATGAAGGAATCAGTGGCGGTCAGGACAAATTCTTCTCCCTTTTACCCTGGGCTGACCCCAGAACCCAAGCTGCTTCCGAGTCCCCAGTGTACACGTGGCACATTCCACCTCCAGCTCTGCATCTGGGCTGCACCTTTCACAGGGAACACCCTCCCCCACAAGGCTGGGCCCTGCAAGGTGCCGGCACACACCGAGGCACTGGAGGCAGGCTGGGCACTCTGCTGTTCCCCAGCGCTCACGATGCGGGCCCACAGCTTGGCAGGGACGTTGGCAACGTGGGCCGAGCAGGTGATAGCAGACGAGTGCAATGGGGCCAGGTACGGAGCAGGCACAACCGGCCAGCCGGGCATTTGCAGGTCTAGCACCACCAGCTCTTCTTCGAGCAGCACAGCCAGGGCCTGGGGCTCGTCGAACTCTGTGGGACAGGGGCAGGGTGAGGAGCACGGCCACAGGCAGTGCCGAGCACCAGGTGGGGGAGGGCAACACACCATCCTCTGGCCGCATGCTGTGCACCGTGAAGAAGTCAATGATGCGGGAGGTGAAGTCCAGTGTCACCAGAGTGTCAGCCCGGAGCACACTCACACAGTGGCGGTCACCATAGCTGGCACGGGGCATGCCGCCGCTAAAGATGATAAAGTGGCCCCTATACGGGGGTGGGGGGCCCTGTGAGCCACCTGGGTCTGGAGCACACACTGCCCAATCCAGAGAGAGCATCACAGGACAGCCCTGAGACCCGAGCCCAGCCTCCGCCCCAGCCAGACGCAGCCCCGACCCGCACTGAGACCAGCTCCCCACCTACCCAGATGCACAGTTCCGCCACAGAATCTTGTTGATGGCTTTGCAGGGAAAGGGGCCTGGAGGATGGGACAGTGTAAGGCTCGTGTGCTCGCCAGGACCTGAAGAGCCTCAGGTCGCATTTCTCACCCCTTCTCCCATCTGCCCACATCACTCCTGCTTCAAAGCTGCTTCCTGCCTCCCAGGGGGAAGGCCCACTGCCCCTAACTGTACACCCCACAGTGCGGGGGAGGGGGGGGGTCCTCGCCTTTGCAGATTTGGCATGGTGCTGCCACTTTCCACAAGTCCTCCTGGATGTCCCCACGAGTGCCAGAGCTTGGGATGGACCACTCGTCAAAGCCCTGTGCTTAGGCGGCAGGGCTGCCCTCAGCCTGCCCAGCACTCACCGTAGGGCATGGTGGCTACTGTAGGCTGCATTACTGGAGAACTGCCAGTGTCCGCAGACCAGATGGCATAGCTGCCATCGCTGTGTGAGCTGACCAGCGTGCTGCCACTGCGCTCCCAACACAGGCTCTCCAGCTGCTGTGGGCAGAGCAGGTGGGCATGAACAGGACAGCCACGGCAGAGGGCCCGGCTCTGGGCACAGTCTCCCACACAAACCTGGCTCCCCAGGAAGACGCGGTCTGCACACTGTGCTGCCTGGTTCCAGATGACCAGCAGGCCCCGGCTGTAGCCAATGAGAATCCTGGTGGGGTCCCGCAGGTGTCCTTGCAGGGACTCCACGGGGCCCAGGGCCTTCCCGCACCGGCAGTCATCTGGCAAACTGCAGAGGAAGCCCAGTGAGCCAGCAGGAGAGCTGCCCAGGCAGTGGGTGTGGGAAGCCCGCCTGCCTCTCACCTTCGCAGAACCTCCTCGGGGCCAAGGGTCTGATCCTCAATCAGCATCAAGCTGGAAACATCCAGGAAGAAGACGCTGCCACCTTCCGTACCCAGGGCTGCCATGTTGCCAGCAGCCACAAGGAGGATCACTGTGATGTGGGCAAGGGCGGGCGGGCCACTATGGGAGATAGAGGAGGTGGGTGAGGGTGTGGCTCCTCCTGCTCAGGAGTGCAGAGGGTGCTAATGAGCTGCTACTGTTCGAGCATCGTGGTCCCTCTGCCCTCACTGAGACCTGACTGTCCAGTGGGCTGGTGAACTGGGAAGGCCACGGTGGTGGCGGCATAATTAACTTGCCCCATTATTCACCAGGATGCCAGCATGTCAGCGGGGACGGGGATAAATGCAGGTTCCTCTGGTCTTGGAGATGGGCTCCCAAGCCCCTCCCACCACCAGGAAGGAAAGGCAGGAACCAGGCTAATCTGCTGGCCCCTGGAGCATCCTGTCTGCACCGCACACACCACTGCCCGGCAGGATCCTCCTTGCCCCCAAGCTTACCCTTTCACCTGTACACACCATGGCCTGCCATCCCAGCCCCCACCGGAGACGCCGGGGATCTGTGCTAATGTGAGCTCAGCTGGGACCTGCCCCACACCTGCCACCGCCACGTGCGGAAGTCTGGGGCCCAGTGCACCTCCCATCCTGCACCTCTGGTGCAGCAGCACGACCCCATCTGCTCCCCTCAGGCTCAGCCGCAGCTTCCCTGCTAACGCCCGCCGTGCCCCTGGAGCGCTTCTCAGTGACGGAGGGTCCAAATGCTGCCTTGTGGGACCCAGGCTAAGCCAACAGACCCTGCCGCCTAAACCCAGCCCCTCGGCAGTTTCCCGTCCCCACCACGCCTTTGCAAGGCTGGCTCCCCATGCCTAGCGGCTGGTCGCCGGCCAAGCCCGCCATACCTGGCACCGTCAAAGCCCAGCCGCCCGGGCAGTTGAAAGCTGAGCGCTTCCTCCAGGTGGGCACAGCCGTTACGGTGGACGATCTCCCAGAGATGCAGGCTGCTGTCGTCCAGCAGGGTCAGGAGGCGGCCCTAGGGGGTGTGCAGAGACCAAGACGGGGCTGGTAGGACTGGGATGGGTCCCAGGGTTCAAAAGCCAGCCAGCGGGGGCACAGGCTCACCTGGCCAGGCAGGAAGTGCATCTGGGTGACGGTGGCCATTTCTCGGTGCAGGCCTGTGAATTCCACACCAGGTGCGCCATAGCTAAGGGCAACAGGTCAAGGGCAGAAAGCAGCAGAAACAGGCGGAGATGCCCAGCCTCCTCCTTCTCCAGGGCCATTCTGACAGCTCCCAGCCAGGCCTGCCAATCCAGGAGCCCTACCAAGTCCAGGTGGGCCCCTCCCTGAAGAAACACTGTCCTGCACCCCCAAGTCATCCTCAAGCTCAGAATGCAGGCTCCACTCAGCTCGTCAAAGTCATGCTGTGGTAGAACCTTCACATCTTTAGCTATAAAATGGGGTAGTGACTCCCACCTCACAGGGAGAAGCGAGAATAAAACATGCTCAGCACACGCGGCCCACTCTCCATCAGCCTCGCGTGTCTGTGTGCACGAGAGCTGGCCCCACAGGCAACGAGGCCAGGCCAGGCCAGGCCAGGCTCCGGTAGGAAAGCCTGAGGCAGAGGAGAGTCCAGGTTGCTTCTTCCCACAGCTCCAGGCCTCATTCCAGCCACGGGCAAGGAAACCAACCTCCCCCTCGGGCGGGCAGGCAGGCAGGCAGCGGCCCCCACCCAAGAGAGGGGAGAGGCCAAGGCCTGTCCATGTCACACACCAGCGCTCAGAGGCTTGAAGAGGTTGGGTGACCTGCTTCAAGTGCCCGGCATCAGTACCAGAGTCTCAGCAACTCCAGGTTTGATAGTGGACAGGCAGGGCCTAGGGGGCCCCAGAGGGAGGGCAAGGGAGAGGTCAGCAACGATGCCTGGGAACAATGCAGGAGCCAAGCCGTTGCTTGGAGCTGGAGTTAGGATTCCCTGCAGGAGCTGGAAGCACACAGAAGAGGGGACAAAGGAGGGGGCAGGAGTGCTGGGCAGGAACCAGAGTCACCAAGGAGACGGGGGGAGGGGCGCCTCTGTGTGCAAGGCCTTCTACTCAAGCCTCAGTTTCCCAGCCCAGGGGTGGTTTGGGGGAGGAAGGAGGGATTGGGGAGAGCTCTGGCCTCCTCTGAGGCTCTCCTAGACATCCAAGGGGTTCTTTGTGAGCATGAGAAACCCGTGCCCAAGAAAGACCAGGACACAAGGGCCAGCGCAAGAGGCTCACTGACGCATGACAGGGACACCATGCAACACCACCTGCGGAGCACAGCACGTGGGGCGGGGCAGTACCTTGAGGGTTGGGAGCAGCAGGCCAGGAAGTGGATGTGGATGGTGCTGGGGGGGCATCCGGCCCAGCCACACCCCCTAGTGTAGGCAAGCTCACCAACTGCAGGTCCAGCTGCCCGCCCCTCCCCTCTTTTCAGGCATTGACTCATCTTGTGCCACCCAATGTCTCTGATGAGGACACTGAGACCCAGAGGGTCACGTGGGGAGGGGTGGAGGTGCACCTCACACCAGGCAGGTGCCAGACAGTCTGCACCTGTTTCCCGGAGGGAGGGCGGGAGGGAGGGCTTCACTCCGGGCAGTGGAAGAGCGATGCTCCAAACCAGGCAAGAAGGCATCCAACTGTCTGCTTGCCCCCACCCACCGGGCTGACAGGGAAAATGCCCGCTTTGTGCGGCACACACAGCCCATTGTGCGACCGCCGGCATCCAGGTGGGGGCCGAGCTGCGCTCACCATGCAGAGCCTGGCACTGCCCCCAGCCCCTCGGCTGGACACATGTCTCACATTGGTACACATGTGTAGCCGGTCACCAGGGAAAGACCCACTTACGTGACCCTGGCCCACCCACCAACCTTGACAGGTACCAAGATTGGCCAGTCCCCTGGCCCGGCCACCCTTGTTACAGTTGCTGGGACAATTAATAGCAGGGTCGCCCAGGTAACTGGCTGGCTGAAATGCAGTGAGGGACCCAGAGCCCCCCACCCCGACATTATCTCCGTGAGGAGGTATCTGAGGGCAGAAGCGGCACCAGCCTCCACCAGGGTCCAGATGCCTTCCACGGCCTCCCAGGCTGGGCCTGCCCACAGAGCCAGCGCGCAGGAGCTATGAGCAGGTGGTCCTTGCAGCCCCGAAGGCTGTGCCCCGCAAAGGATACATCTTGACGGCCCCAGACCTGGTGCCAATGGCCATGATGCGAAGCTCGGGGTCGAAGGCCAGGGCGCTGGGCTGGTTGGGGAAGCCATGCTCCACGGTCTGCGGGGGGAGGGGAGGACACTTGCACAGGCACAGCTGCCCCTGGCCCACCCCAGGCAGCCTTCAGGCTCTGCTGCTGCTGTGCACCAGGACTCCAGCTGGGTCCCCGTGCTCTGTCTGCAGCCTCACTGTGAAAGGGGCAATCATGCCTCCGTGGGTACGGAAGGGTCTGAGCCAAGCCCCGTCCCTTGGCACTTGTGTCCACCCACTGTGGGCAGGGCTCCAACGACAGGCAGGAAGCACAAGGCTCCGAAGTGGGCCCACCTGCCCCAGGGGCTCCGCCCTTATTCCTAGAGGCTCGGACTGAAGCTTGGCGGGTGAGGCACCGTGCTGTCTCGGGCCCCCGTGAAGTCCATGGCACTTCCCAAACACAGGCTCCACGTGGAGGTCAGAGACCAACCCCCAAGGTCATCTAGGAAGAGGCTCTAGACAATCTCCCCAACCCCAGAGTCAGAGACAGAGGAGCTTCCTGCACAGGCCCTGAAGGTGTCACCCACCTCCCAGACTTGGGTCCCCAGCTGGAACTGAGCAACAAGGTCCCACCCCCACCTGAGGCCGGATGGTGTGAAGAGGGATTAATGGAGTGGCTTCCACCTGGCCCTCTGCTCCCGGCAGGGCCAGTCCCAACGTAGACTGGTCCCAGCTCCTCCAGCCCAACTTGGGCTTTCCTCCGTTGCCCACCCACCCACAAAGTTCATCCTCATCCCCCGAGGCCTAGCTGGGGCCTCTGCCTGGGATGCCTATACCCCCAACCCCATGTCCTCAACACCAAGTGGGATACCACCTGTGGGCCACAGACACCTCCTGATCACTGCCTCAGCAAGACACACATCTTACAAGAAACCTCGATCACCCTGGACAGGTGGCTCAGTTGGCTGGAGCGTTGTCCCATACTCCAAAATGCTGTGGGTTCCTTTCCTGGTCAGGGCACACACCCTAAGTTAAGGGTTCGATACCCAGTTTGGGTATGGATGGGAGGCAACTGATAGATGTTTCTCTACCACATTGATGTTTCTCTCTCTCTCTCTCTCTCTCTCTCTAGAGAGAGAGAGAGAGAGAGAGAGAGAGAGAGAAGGGGAAGGGAAGAAAAGGAAAGGAAAGAAACGAAACCCTGGTCCCCAGGTCTCTTGCCTCAGCCTCCTTCCTGCTCAGCCCATCCAGGCAGGGACTGAACCCTCCAGATAGCTGGCATAGCCTTGGGCTAGTAACAGCACTCTTCAAGCCTCAGTTTCCCATTTGAGCACTGGGGGACAGGGAGTCCACTTGAAGACACAGTTGCCCATTTGGCTGAGGGTGGGGGCAACTTCCCTTCCCCACCAGCACTGCCATGCCAACACTGGACCTGACTGTCTGGCCAGTCCCCTCCTCTGCTCAGGAACCCTCCTGCCCCAGGGCTCCCAGCTACCTGGAGAAGGTTAAGTCCTCACATCTGGACTTGTCTTCCTCCTCCCACTCTCTCCTCCTCTCACTTAATTCTAGGCCCAGTGGCTCTTTGATCTCCTCCAATTTACTAGGCAGGTTCCTGCCTCAGGGCCTTTGCATCTACTATCCCTCTCCCTGGAATGTGCTTTATCCTGCACTCCCCATCACTCAGGCCTCCGTGCAGGCATCAACTCCTCAGAGGACCCCTCAGCCATCCCTGCTCAGCAGCCACCCCTGCTCACATGCTCCAGGCCCTCACCTACTTTTTAAACCCATAGTACTGGCCACCATCCAAACTGCTGCCCATTTTACTCTTCTGTTTTGGCTTTTCACTACCTCCTCCACTATGACATCAGCCCCCTGAATGAAGAGGCATCGTCCCTTTGGTCCTCAGCACCCAGAACTCACAGTCAGAGCTGTGTCAGTGGACAGAGTGGACATCCCTCCCACAGGCAGCATGCAGGCAGGCCTGGGATGTGGACCCAAGACTGAGTCTAAAGTTGATGTCTGCCCTATCCCCGCAGTCCCACTAGAGAACCTGGGTCTAATTGCTCTTATTTTTGGCATCTATTCTCTAGTGATCATTTACCACCCCCTCCGGTGAGCCAGCCCCTTGCCCAAGACCACCTCCCTCCTACCACTGCTGCCCACTCAGAATGGGTCCTCGCTCTCCTCAGTGGGGAGCCCTCACCTTTCGCCAAACCAGGACCAGCCGGGGGGCGCTGAGCCTCCTAGCCTCCCACCATCTGCTGCATGTCCTCACTTCACACCCCAACTCACTGGCTGAGGAAGTGACACCTCGGCTCATTCTTCTCTCACCTCACAGGGCTCACCCTCTGAGCCATGGCACAGCAGGGGGCTGGGAGCGCCTTCCCTCCAGGCCTGCAGGCTTCGGGCAGGTTCTTGGAGAGCCGGAGGGTCCTGGCAGCGGCCCACCGCCACCTCAGACCCGCCTGTCCCAGGAGATGACCTGGCGCCTCAGCCACTCCAGGTCTAGCCAGCCCAGAGCTTTCTCCCGGACAAGAGCCTCCTCCGGGACCACAGCCGCCCCAGAAGCTCAGTAAGGAGCAGGACAAAGTGACCCAGTTCCATCGGTGACTCTGGGCAAGTCAGCACCCCTCTGAGACGCCATTCCCTCACCTGTGTGACCGGGACAACAACTCCGGTTCCCAGGAGCAGCCAGGCACTGTGCAAGCAGAGGGCTCTGAGGCTACAACTCGCACCCTGGGAGGAGTTAGCAAGGGGCATGCCCGGGGCAGAGGGAGGAGGGGGCTGAAGGCTGCGCTTGTCTTACCAGGGAAGAAAGGAGGGGCAGCCCTCCATCCCGCCTCGGCCTAGGGTGCATGGCCTAAGTGGCACAGGAAGCCACAGCAGGGAGAAAAGTGGCTCCGTGGCAAGGGAAACTGAGGCCCCACGATCTGAAGTGCAGTTGGGTACACGGCCAGGCATCTACCCTGGAGTCCCCACCCCGCAGGGCAGCGCAGAGCAAGGCAGAGTCGGAAGCCCTGGGTGAGGGAGGAGAGGAACATGGAAGGGATTTCCCAACCCTAACCCTCCAACATCTGCCTCCTCTCCTCACCCCTCCCGCTCCACCTGGGTGTGAAAGCAAAACAAACCCCAGCCCCGAGCTGCCCCAAAGGCTGACAGGGATGTGGGGGAGCCTCCAAAGAGGGATAAGAAGATAGAGTGAGAGACCAAGTGAGAATTCCAGAACCCCACACCGAGATGGAGAGGCAGCAGGAAGAGGACAGGCAAAGGCTCAGAGATGCAGAGAGAAACAGAGGCAGAGATGATGGGAAACAGAGAGGAAATACGCAGAGACCCAGGGACAGAGGCAGGGACACCCCTCCCTCCGGGCGGGCCAAGGCTGAGCACAGGGAGGCGGTCAGGTCGGAGGGAGGGGCAGAGACCCAGAGACACGCAGAGTCGGTCGCACCGAGACGCAGAGACCTGGGAGAAGGGCCGGGGCGGCCGGCAGACCCGGGAAGTCAGCGGAGACCCGCAGCCACGGAGACGTCGGAGCAGGGGCGGAGGCGAGAGCGCTCCCGCCGGGCGCTCCCTCCCCGCGGCCCTACGTGGCTGCGGCGCCCGGGCCCCCAGCCCTGGCCCGCACCCGCCCGCCCAGCCCGGGCCCCCAGCGCCGCACCTTGTTGAAGGCGAAGAGCTCCTGCTTGAGCTTCTCGCGCTGCGGGTCAGCGCCCTGCCGCCGGAACCGAAACTTCATCATCTTGCGTCCCTCTGCCGGGGCCGCGCCCGCCGCCGCCGCAGCCGCCCGCAGGATGCGCCGCACGGCCCCGCGGGTCCTGAGGCGCAGGCGGGGCGCCAGGAGGTGCGCCTGGCGGCCTGGGCTCGGGCGTGCGGGGCGGAGCCTTCTCGGGGATGGGCACAGGGCGCGAGTGAAGCACGACTCGACCAATGGGCTTGCCCGTGCGCCGTCCGCCCCGCCCCTGCCGGCCAGACAACGGGAGGAGACTGGGCTCCAACGCTCTCCAGGGCTCGCGAAGGGACGCCCGCCGAGCTAGCGCCGCAACGCGGAGCCTGCCGGGACTTGTAGTCCGAGAGCCAAGGATCCAGTGTGGACGGCTGGGCGAACTTTAGAAGGGGCTGGCGCGTGCTCCCGAACCTGGAAGAAGCCTTTTCTCACCTCCCACGAGCGAGCGACACGCATATTCAGACAATGAGGCAGCCCAATCCCGAAAGCCAGGAGAGTTCTGACCGGTGCAACTCCCTGGCCCCTCAGCCCCAGTTTCCCCATCTATGCCATTGATCCAATGTTTACCAGTTTTCCGGGACACCATTTTGACTATTCTCCACTGTGCCAGAACACCTCCCACCCACCTGCTTTTTGCCCTTGGTGTGTGGTCAAGGGCTGAGTGGAGACCACAGGAAGGCCCTTAGTCCCCAGCCCCTGGGGAACTCCTACACATCCTTCAGGACCCGACACAAAAGGCTCTATGTGGCAGCTCAGGGATTCTTAGGAGTTCCATCAGCCCAAGAGAGGGATAAAGAGCCAGCAAAGCGGAGAGGGTCTTCCTCAAGAGGGGACAATTGGGAAGGTCCTGAGATTAGATTTGGGCTTTTCCAAGATAGGGGAAGGGCCTTCCCTGTGCTGAAAACTATATAAATACAACTGTGCCTGCCTCCGATTTCTGGGGGACAATGGAATTGTCCCCACCTACCTCCCAGGCCTCCTTTTCTCATCTGGACAACGACCTCAGCCAGGCTGAAGATAGGCTGCCCTTGGCTAAGGGCTGGACAGGTCCCAGGTCCCAGAAACTTAGATGGGGGTGGGTGAACCAGGCCCCATCCCCACCAGCTATGTCAAGGGAGGCAGGCCTGACTTCTGACCCTCAGAGGCAGCTGCCAAGCAACAGGGGCCTGGCTGTCCCTCTCCACCCATGCCAGCCCTGCCTAGCACTTCCCTGGGGTTGAGGCTGGATCTGGAAGAGGGACAGGTGAGGGAGCAGGATGGTGAGAAGAGGAAAAATGTAAAGAACAACAAAGCTTGAGTGCCTGATGTGTGGCAGGCACCACTCAAAACAACTGACTTAATGCTCTCAACAGTTCTGTGAGGGAGTCCCATTGCTTCTTCCATAAAATGAGGGTCACACACAGAGAAGTGTTAGGAATTTGTGAATTCATATCCAAACTTCACCATTTAGAAGCTGTGCAGCCTGGAGCAAATTACTTAAGCCCTCTGTGCCTCAGTTTCCTCATCTGTAGAAATGTGGATAATACTAGTACCTACCTCAAAGGTTGTTGTGAAGATGAGATGAATTAGTCCTTGTAAAGCCCTTGGATTGTGGCAGGCAGACAGGAAGAGCCGTGTGAGTGGTAGCTGTTATTAGAGTTCTTACTAATTGCTATTGGAGCTCTGTCACCCCGGGCAAGTCCCTGCCCTTCCACAGTCTCCATTCTTTGAAATGCTACTTCGTCATCAGGTAGTAAGCATCCCCACTCTGCTCACAGTCTAGGGGATGGGACAGAGCTGAGTGGAGACCACAACCACCAGGAGTTCACTGTGCTGTGATGGGGGAGCCAAGCAGAAGCATGTGACCCAGGGCAGGTGTCCTGGAGGGAGGGGGCACAATTCAAGCTGAGCTGAAACAGGTAGAGAGGGCTGGGGGGTAGGTAGACAAGAGGAAGGTCTCCTGGCAAGTAAGTGTTCTCAAAGTGTCCGAGCTCTCCCCCACACTTATTCACAATACAGATTCTAGGCCCACCAAATGTGAGTGGCCGTGGAGTGGGACCCCAGATTCTGGATTTTCAAACAGGCCTTTCCCAGGCCCAACTTGCCCCCATCCCCAAAGCCATGCAGGGTTTAGGAATGGCTCTGGGGAGGGGACCATTTCCCAGACTGGAGGATCTGGGGGACTAATAACTGTCTTTCCCCTCCCCCTCGAGCTGGGGCAGCCCGGACCTATGATTACCATGGGAGCCCGAGGCAACAGGGCCAGGTTGCCAGGCCAAGTCTGCTCCTTGCTGGAAGCAGGAAATAGGGTCTTCAGTGACCTTAGGTGCCCCCACACCTATGCTGGGGATGGAGGCGGAGGCTGCCCGAGGCAGCAGCGTTGGAAGAGAAGCTGCTCCCTCCCTCAAACTCAGGTCAGCCACTGGCCAGGGAGGAGCTGCTGCCTTCTCAGCATTTTCTAGGTGAGGTGCCCTCTCCCTGCCCCTCCTCCTCCTAGGCCACCCCAGGACCCTAACCCAGTGCTGAGGTGGGACCCAGGCCTGGCTTCAAATCCTAACATAGCCCCTTGCCAGCTGGGTGATGTCAGGTAAGGCTTGAGCCACCTTGAGCCTCTGTTTCCTCATCTGTAATGTTATGAGGACTAAATGAGATGATTCAGGAGTCGGGCACAGGGCCTGGCAGGGTCTGTATCTAGTGAGTCAGCTATTTTAGGACTCGCTTCAGGAGATGCTGGCATTCTTCAAATTAGCAGACTAGCTTCTGCTGTGGGACCTTTGCACTTGATCTTTTCTTTGCCTGGAAAGCTTGGGCTCACTTAGCCAAACCCCTCTTCCTTTGGTCTTACTTAAAGCTTCCTGCCGGCCGTTTCCCTGCTGGACGGCTGTTTCCCCGCTGGACGCCTCCCTGCCCGATTCTGCCCACCTCCCCTCAACACCACCTACTTGACTTCGGTACATGTGTATTGCTTGGCTTGACTCCCCAGCTTGAGAATCGCTCCCTGAAGGCTAGGTGTTTTTTTAATGTATCCAATTTTTATTGATTTGAGAGAAACATCAATTTGTTGTTCCACTTATTTACTTCATTGGTTCTTTTTTTTTTTAAAAGATATTTTTATTGATTTCAGAGAGGGAGGGAAAAGGAGAGTGATAGAAACATCAGTGATGAGAGAATCATTGATTGGCTGCCTCCTGCCTGCCCCACACTGGGGATCAAGCCCACAACCTAGGCATGTGCCCTGACCTGGAATTGAACCCACAACCTTGGCATATCAGGATGATGCTCTAACCCAGTGGTCGGCAAACTCATTAGTCAACAGAGCCAAATATCAATAGTACAACGATTGAAATTTCCTTTGAGAGCCAAATTTTTTAAACTTAAACTTCTTCTAACACCACTTCTTCAAAATAGACTCGCCCAGGCTGTGGTATTTTGTGGAAGAGCCACACTCAAGGGGCCAAAGAGCTGCATGTGGCTCGAGAGCCGCAGTTTGCCGACCACAGCTCTAACCAACGGAGCTACCTGGCCAGGCCAGGGCTAGGGTTTTAAAATTTTTTTTAGTTAATCCTCATCTGAGGATATTTTTCCATTGATTTTTAGAGAAGGGAGGGGGTGTAGACAGAAGAGAAACATCGATGAGAGAGACACATCGATTGGTTGCCTCCCACACATGGCCCCAGGTCAGGGATCGAGCCTGCAACCAAGGTACATGAAGTTCTATCCACTGAGCCCAACCAGCTAGGGCCAGGGCTAGGTTTTTAATGCTGTTATTGCTGTGCTCCAGTGCCTAGAACAGTGCCTGGCACACAGTAGGTACTCAACACAATTTGAAAAAATATATATATATAATTTTTTAAGATCTAAAGCAAATATGACAAAATGTTAATGTGGGTGCTTCTGTGGCTTATTTTAAGTATTTCTCAGTGTGTGTGAAATATTTAATTAAAAAAATAAAAATCCACACTATTTAGGAAGCGAGTCCACAGGAGGTGATGGCTGATAGGGGCTGCGGGGCGGTCAGGGAGGTGAATAGGGGTGGCCCTGAGACAGACTGTGGAGTGCACTGAGGGTGTCCTCAGATAAATGCTCTATCTGTGCATTCTCCCTTTGAAGGCTTGCAACAATCCTGGAGGTAGATGTGGATAATCCCACTTTACAGACTGTAAACGGAAGCTCAAGGCAGAGAAGTGACTTGACCTGTGGAGGGAAGAAGGGGAAAGGGGGCGACAAAGGGAGAAGCCCCAGATGGAGACAGAGGAGGGGCAGCAAGGAAGTGGAAGGAAAACCAGGAGAGCGTGGTTGAGGGAAGAGGACCCAGCCTTCCAGGAGCTGGCCCAAATCCCAGCTGAAGCCACAACCCTCCTCTGGTGCCCAAATCACAGCCAACTTCTACTTGGTGGCTCCCCCAGGGGTCTGGCAGGCCGGAGAACTCCTGGAGTGGGGTCTGGGCTGGAAGGAAATGAGGGGGGGAAACAAGCAGGATGTGGGGACTGACTGGGAGACCACTGGGGAGCCTAAGCCAGGGGGAAAGGTTGAGGCCCTCATCCTGGGTGGTATGCAAAATGAAGTTGGCTCCAAGGGCGCTCTTTAGGGCACTGGTAGGGGAGGTGGCAGTGGATCTTGGGCCCTCAGCCAACAGAGGGTGAACAGTGTGTTGGGCATCAGTGAAAGAAAAGCCAAACAGGCTGGGGGAGGAGTGTTAGGCAGACCCAGTCTGTCCTCATTTTATAAGGAAGGAAACAAATCAAGAGAAAAGTGACCTGCCTGGCCTGTGTGGCTCAGTGGTTGAGCATCGACCTATGAACCAGGAGGTCAGAGTTCAATTCCAGGTCAAGGCACATGCCTGGGTTGTGGGCTCAATTCCCAGTAGGGGGTGTGCAAGAGGCAGCTGATCAATGATTCTCTCTCATCATTGATGTTTCCATCTCTCTCTCCCTCTCCCTTCCTCTCTGAACTCAATGAAAATGTATTTTTTTTTAATTAAGATAGAAAAGTGACCTGCCCAAGGTCACATGGGGGATAAATAATAATGGTTCTCCGGACCTCCAGCCAGTGTGTCTCTCTGGGTGCAGGGCTCTCAGCCCTGACACTTGCTGAGCCAGGACGCTTGGTGTGCTTTTCTCAGCTCATGCTGGGCCACAGGACTTTGGGATTGAGGTACCTGCCCCCTGCAGGGAGTTTCAGGTTTGAGGCCCCAGGGGCTGAGCAGGTGGGCATTGTCACAGGCCTGTTGGAAGGTGGACTGTGGCCCCAAGTTCCTGTTTCTTTCTGGGCCTCGATTTACTCATCTGCACAATGGGGGTAAATATTAATTGCTACTATTTAACAACACTGAGCACTTAGTCTGTGCCAAGGACCATAGTCATTCCTTTAATCCTATGCTCATTTTACAAAGGAAGAACCAAGGTCAGAGGGATTAAGTAATTTGCCTCAAATCACTCAGCTAGTACATGGTAGAGTCAAAATATGAGCCCAGGTCCCAAAGTAAGGTCTCAGAATTAAATAAGACCATTTGAAAAGGGCCTCACTCACAGTGAGAGTCCAGGAGAAGGTGGGAGTTAGGGCCTACTCTCCTACCCTGGAGTGGAAGCACTGGGACCACACAGTACACTCTGGGCTATGCTGAGGGCAGCCAGTGGTCTGGGAGCCCAGAGGCGGCTAGTTGGAAGACAGAGGAAACTCCCAGCAGGAGCCTCCTACGGCAGAGAGCACCGACCGGCACGTGCAAAGGCTCATCGGGAGAACGCTCCTGTGAGTCCTGAGGTCCCTGGCTGAGAAGGGTAATAGGGATCCTAAATTCTTGCCCCTGGGCCTCAGTTCCCCATCCAAAGCAAAGGACAGCTGCCCCTGCCCCACTCTGAAGCGCCGTCACTTGGACTCTCCTGCCCCACTGTGGGCACAGGGAAGAACTGCACCAATGAGCGCCCTAAAACCTAACTGGAGGACCCCAGTCCCCACAGTGCCCAATAATGGCTCCAAGAGCCAACTGTGTAATTTTAATAATTTTTGCAAGTCAGTTGTTAAGGCCATTATTAAAAATTAAATTATATAAAATTAAAACTAAATTATATTAAAAGCAAAGGTAATGTTCAAAACTAGGCACTTCCTAATGTCACTATATTTTGCTATTGTCTGTACTCTTTTTTAAAAAAAATATTCACCCTAGTATATATTTTTATTGATTTTAGAAAGAGGGAGGGAGAGACATTGATCAGTTGCCTTCCATATGCGCCCCGACCAGGGATCAAACCTGCAGCCTAGGTATATGCCCTGACTGGGAATCAAACTCACAACCTCCTGGTGTATAGGACGCTTCAACACTGAGCCGCGCTGGATGGGCTAATTTCTCTTGAGTAGCCAGATTTAAAACAGTAACAGGAAAACAGCTGAAATTAATTTAAATAGTATATTTTATTTAACCTGGTATGTCCAAAATACTATTTCAACATGTAATCAATATAAAGTAACTAAGGATATCTTTTACATTCTTTTTTTTTCATTACTAACTCTTCAAATTCTGGTGTTTATTTTACACTTAAAGCACATCTCAGTTCAAACTAGCCACATCTCAAGTGTTCAACAGGCAAATTATCCAATGGCTGCCATAGTGGACAGCACAGGTCTAGACTTAATAGATGGAACCTGGCTGGTCTGGTTCAGATGGCTGGAGGCTCAGCCCATACACCAAAAGGTGGCTGGTTTGATTTCCAGTCAGGGAACATGCCCAGGTTTCGGGTTGGATACCCAGTTGGGGCCCATGCAGGAGGCAACCAATTGATGTTTCTTACACCGATGTTTCTCTCTCTCCTTTCCTCTAAAATCAATTAAAAATTTTTTTAAATAGGTGGAAAAAATATTAATGATGTAGATTAAATTTAAAAGTAGTGCTGAGGCTGAGAAATTTCAATCCAATTAACAATTTGCTCAACGATGAGCAATCTATATGTCCCGTATCAAATTTAATGACGATAAAGTCACTGCTGCCCTGACCAGTGTGGCTCAGCTGGTGGCAGTGCCGTTCCATACACTGAAATGTCAAGAGTTTGATTACTAGTCAGGGCACATACCCAGGTTGTGGGTTTGATCCCAGTTGGGGCATGTGCGGGAGGCAACAGATCAATATTTCACTCTCACATTGATGTTTCTCCCTCTCTCTAAAACCAGTAACAGCATGTCCTCAGGAGAGGATTAAAAAAAAAGAGAACCTGGTACAAGAGCAGTGTAGTAGGCTTAACAGTGGCCCCCAAAGATATCAGGTCCTGCCCTAGCCGGCTTGGCTCAGTGGATAGAGCGTCAACCTGCGGACTGAAGGGTCCCAGGTTTGATTCCGGCCAAGGGCACATGCCTGGGTTTCGGGCTCGATCCCCAGTGGGAGGCATGCAGGCGGCAGCCAATCAGTGAATCTCTCTCATCATTGATGTTTCTATCTCTCTCTCCTCCCTTACTCTCTGAAATTAATAAAAATATATATTAAAAAAAAGATATCAGGTCCTAATAATCCCTGGAACTTATACATATTTTTATATTTTACATTTTTTGACCGTGCAGATGTGATTGAAGATCTTTACATGGGAGTTTATTTTTGGTTATCCAGCTGGGCCCTAAATCCAATCATACAAGTGTCCTAAGAAGATGGAAGCAAAGGGAGATTTGATAAACACAGAAGAGAAGGCCATGTAGCTGTTAAGTCCAGGAATTTCAATACCCACCAGAAGCTACTAGAGGTAAGGACTAGAGCCTCCAAAAGAAGCATGGCCCTGCCAACACCACAGTAATAGCGATTTTGGGTTTCCGACCACCAGAACTGTGAGAAAATAAATTTGTTGTTTTTGGTAATGTGTTACTGCAGCCACAGAAAACTAATACAAGTAGATGGGATGGAACTCCATTTGCCATATCGTGGTTGAATTAGTACCACAGGTAGGCTATAAATGTAAGAATTCAGGAAAAAAAAAATCAACAAAATCATTCTGTGAGAAATTGGCTATAGAGAATTTATGATAAAGAATATTGTATATTTTATTTGTACTTTATGTGCTATACATCTTTTATATCAGTACAATTTATAACAACATGTGTGTATATGACATATACCAGGTCTGTCTTGTATCCTCAACACCCAGCAGAGCTTGGTACACAATAGGACACTCAAATATTTTCTGAATGAATAACATGACTTTGGACCTCAGTTTCCCCCACCACACAACAGGGTTGGAGGAATGAGATGGGCTCCCCAGGTGGGCAGTACTGGTGCCAGATGTTGTTAAGAGTACCTACTGTGTACAAGACTGGGCTGGGGGCAGACTGATGGGACATAACAGCTGGCCCAAACAGCTGGTGCCCCAGGAAATGGCTGGGAACAGTCAGATTCAAGGAGTCTGGGATCTCCCATTCCCTTAAGGCCTCTGCAGGCTTGGGGACTGCTCAAGGGATTATCACAGTCCAAGAGATGGGGTGCCAAGGAGCCTCTGTACAGGTACAGAGACTAATGCCAAAGACACAGCAGGATCTGCTAAGGCGGGACCCTCTTTCTCTATGTTCTGTCCCTCAATACCGCAGGGCAAAGGGCCTCTTTCACCCAGGGACTAGGAAGAACCAGGGTCTGGCTTTGTCACAGCTACAGAAGAGAGCCCTCTCAGTTCCCAGCTTTCCATGTGAGCCCCCATTCCATGCTCCTAGTCAGGGGCCCAGGCATAGAGGGGTGGGTACGCACCTCTACATGTATAGTCTAGATCATCTTTGGCAAGTCACTTTCCCTCTCAGCTCCAATGTCTCCTCTCCGGGGCATCCAGGGCCCAGTGTGCAGCCAGTGGCTGACCCCTGTAGGCCAAACTGGCCAGATCTGTTACCAATTTGCAGGAATGAGCCCTGGCTGAACAACTGTTCCATCTGGACTCTCCTCTGTTAAATGGGCAGTTAAGTGGCTTACCAGGTTTCCACAGTAAGAATTTGGCCAAGCAGACTGGCTCTGGGCACTGGAAGCAAATGAAGGAGATTCTAGGCCAAAGCCCCTAACCAGAACCTGGGAGCCAGGTCTGGGATCTGGAGGTACTAAAACCCTCTGGGCCCCAATCCCACTCCATCTCAAAATGTCTGCCTGTGTCCATATACCACAACTCTACTGGTATGAATTTTGAAAGCAAGGACCAGGATAGTTTTGCTCACTACTGGGGCCACAGTGTGGGATTGCCCAGAATATAAGAACTCAATAATTTGTTTAATGAGCAAAACCACTTGTGTGTCTTCTACAAAGACCAGGCTCTCCCCGCTGCCTTTGCTCATGCTGTCCTTCCTTCACTAGCACACATCCTCTCTGATCACCCCTAGGAAGAGGAGCTTCCAGAACTCGGCAGGGTAGGATCCTGGCTCCTGGGAGTGGGAGAAAAAGCGGAAGTCCAGTCCACCTTCAGCCCCCGGCCCTGTGTCAGTGACTGGTCGTCTCCTCTGGAGCCCTAGTGGACAATAAACTCTGCTCACTACCAACCCCCCATTCAGAGTTTAAAGAGAAAATAAAGGGATGAAGGAAGCACCAAAGGCAAGCCCTCTTTTATGATAGCATCAGACACCTGTTTCAAAATATATTAGATTTGGTTTTTATTGTAGAGCACACATATCAGGGCAAAGTGCTGCACACACAACTACAAATCATTGAGGGGGGAGGGGAGCTGTAAAAAAAAAAAAATGCAACTGCCTTCGTTATGCAGTTCCAACTTGAGGATCCACGCTGGCAAAGGAGTTCTGGCCCTGAGAAGGGCTTCCTATGGTGGCTGCCCCAGATCTCTGCAGCCCTAGGCCTAGGACTCTATAAAACAAGGTCCTCCCCATGGTGGTGGCAATGTGGGGAATCTGCTCTCAGGCCTAGCAAGGAGACATTTCTAATAAATCTAGACCAGCAAAACCTCACAGCCCTCGAGAATCGGAGGAGTGGGAACTGCCAAGGACTATTTTCCCCCCTTTTATTACTATTTTTTAAAAGCCCCTTCCCCAGCTCCCATGCCCCGAGGTGGAAGAGACACTAACCCAGTCTGCAGGCCTGGGCTCTGGCCTTGGATGTGTGCTGCAGACAGGCAGAGGGGCAGGCACCTTTCTATGGGGGTGACATGGGGAGAAGGCCCAAACTGGCCAATGTAGAAGAAAGGAAAGGGAAAGGAAAAGAACAAGACCAAAGGAAAAAAAAATCTAAACAAAAATCCTGCTACACACCACAATAGTTTTCCATACCCCAAATGCTAGACTTGGAAGGACACCAGTCCTAGCTAGAAACAATTTCTAAACTGTCCCAACATGGCCAGTCTGACTGTTCCATACAATCACACGCATATGCCTGAAAGGAGCAACCCAGCAGAGGTGTGCTCTTGGCAAGAGGTCAGGACCGCTGCAGCCAGGGACCTGTAGGCAAAGCAGGCCAGTAGGCATGGAGGAAGCCCTGGGCTTGGCCAACAGCTCTGGGGTGCAGGGGCTGGCACTATTGAAGCCCCTGCTCAGTCATCCTGAATGTTTCTGCAGCAAGAGGGAGAGGGTGTTTGTGTGACTTTCCAGAGCCTGGAGAGCAGGTGACAGGTAGAAGGACAGCAAGGCCCAGGAGACCTCAGCCCAGCTTAGACATGGGGGGAGAGGGGGCCCAAGGAGGAACAACTTCATTCACAACACTGATAAAATTTACATATAAAGCAAAACAAGAATTTTCTTAACCAAAACATTTTGTTGCTTTTAAATAAAACCAGCCTGACACAGCCCCACTTGATGATGGTTGCCCCGCGTTCCTCTACTAGCCACTCCAGAGTGAGCTGTCAGCCTTTCCATCCAAGAGGAAAACCAAGAACCAATTCTGTTCTTTAGCCTCAATAGGCAACAAACCAAGGAAAAATAAAAGGGTCAAAACAAACAAACAAAAAAACACACAGAAACAAAACCCCTCAAAACGAAACAAAAACGGGTGGCTACGTGAGGATTAACCAGAGTCCCGAGAGGATGCAGTGGGCCTCAGTGCCTCCGCATCTTCACCTTTCGGGTGGGGCTGCCCGCGGCCTCTGAGCAGTCCTCCGACTCGTACGACTTGCGCCAGTAGTTCTCAGAGCTGAAGCTCCCCCTCCGCCGGTGTGTGGGCAGCAGCACTGAGCGTCGGTTCTCTTCCTTGTCCATCTCCAGGATCCTAGGCCTGCAAGGGTCAGGGTGGGGACGGTCACAAAGAGGCTGGCATGGCAGCAGGGCCTCCCACCTCTGCACCTAGTTCTGGCCCTCATTTGCAGGATGACTCACCACCATTCTTCCAGAGGGCTGTATTGGCAGAAGCAATGGCATTGTTGTTCCTGCCCACTAAGTGCCAGTGGCCACTCCTACTCGCTGAGACACTTCCTAAGTACCCTGTGTGGTCTGCACGGCTCTGAGTCTGGTGCCCGAGGACACTGCCAAAGCAAAGTCCTGCCATCTCTCTTCACTTCTCAACCCCCCATCTACTCGTCCTTTCTCTCTGCCCACCAACCCCACTAGCCCCTGAAACCACCAAGTTCTTCCTGCCCCAGTGTTTTAGCCCATGAGTATCTCCTGTCTACAATGCCCTGCCCACAGGTCTTCCTCATCTGTCTGGTCTTAGCTTAAACAGTACTTCCTCAGGAACCGTCCCCAATTCTTCTGAAATGGGGCCCTGGCCCACTATCTTCTGAGTCCCAAGCTTTCCTCCTAACATTTAAGTATAAGCCACAAGAGTGCTTGTCTGGGTGGACTGGAAAAGGGCAATCACGGGCAGGCCATGAAGCATTCCCACTTGTCAGAGTCTTGGCCTAACCTCTTCTTTTTGAGGATACAGGCAATCAGGGCTTAAGTGTGAATGGCACCAATGCCACCAGCCCAGGGGAACTAGACATAAAGCCTGAGAAATGTGGGCAATGCCAGGCTCCTAACCACCTATCCCAGGCCCTTCTCTATCCATCTCACCCTGAAGCGAGGCCATGGGGCTGCTTTGCTAGCCTTATTGAGGGTCCTAAGCTAAGTACCTGTGAGCAGCGTCGGGGTCTGCCTTGCGGTGAGACCGCTTGGGTTTCAGAGCAGGGTCCCTGTTGTTTCCTGACAGGCGATCTGAAGCATAGCTGGGTGGTAACACAGAGCTGCTCAGGGACTTTGTCTCCAACCGGGGCGCGTCTAATCTAGTCCTGCAAAAGAAATAGGCATGGGGTCACCAGGGGCCTCTGGTGGGGGTATGGATCCTAGCAGACCAATTCTCTCTCCAGGCAGGCTGAGTGGGGAGGCCAGAAGCTCGGCTCTGTGCCTCAGTCTCTTGTGGTTCAACTAAGGCAGTGGTCGGCAAACCACGGCTCGCGAGCCACATGCAGCTCTTTGGCCCCTTGAGTGTTCTAACGCCACTTCTTCAAAATAGACTCGCCCAGGCCGAAAACCGACTTCTGTGCATGGGCCACGAAGTTTCAATCGCACTGTACATGCACACCCGCACGTGGTATTTTGTGGAAGAGCCCACACTCAAGGGGCCAAAGAGCCACATTTGGCTCACGAGCCGCGGTTTGCCGACCACTGAACTAAGGATTGGTCTGGCTGACTTTCAAAGACACTTCTTAAGTTCAGGCTTAGGAGCAGGGAACAAGAATACGTCTGTATGGCCCTAGCCGGTTTGGCTCATTGGATAGTGTCGGCCTGGGGACTGAAGGGTCCCAGGTTCGATTCCTGTCAAGGGCATTACCTTGGTTGCAGGCACATCCCCAGTAGGGGGTGTGCAGGAGGCAGCTGATCGATGCTTCTCTCTCATCGATGTTTCTAACTCTCTATCCCTCTCCCTTCCTCTATGTAAGAAATCAATAAAATATATATATTTTAAAAAAAAAGAAAGAAAGAATACTTCCGTATGAAGACTTCCATGGCAGAAATCAGCTGCCCCAGGGAAAAGATCCCAAGGCACTCTTTGAGTTGGATGAGGCAGCCTCGGGCCCAGAGGTTCTCTAGACATTTCCACCTGCCAGAGGACTAAGAGCCCTCTGGTGGGCACCAACATACTCCAACAGACAACTTCATCCTTGCCTAAAATACCAAGGCAGAAAAGTTCTCCTGGCCAGGCCTATGGAAGGGCTGGAGGGGAACAGAGTAAGAGTTTCCCCCACTCTCACTCAGGGACTGTGGCAGAGCCAGGAGAGCCCAGGCCCAACTCCACATTCATGTACTTGGCTCTCATCCCACACAGCCACCTGGCAGCTTCTGTTTTTTCCAGGATACTGACCAGGCCAAGGGCTTTTGAAGGCAAAGTTCTCACCTAGCACCGGGTGTGAATTTCAAGGAATACAATGCCTACCTAGTAAAGGAAGAAGATGCAAGTAGAGTCAAGGAAGGGGGGTTGGAGAAGCTGGGCAGGGAGGTATCAGGGCAGTGATCTGAAGCCAGGCGAGGGAAACCTCAAAGAAGCCCAAGCTTCTTGCATGGTACAGAGAAGGCTGGCAAGTCAGGCTGGTACAGCAAGGAGCAGGAGAGAGGCCGGGGATGGGGAGTAATTGGTGCATAGCTGACAGAAGGCCCCAAAGGCAATTTCCCATAGGCTGCTTGGCACAAAGTAGTAATTTGGTTCTGAGGAAAAAGGTGCTGTGATCAGGGCAAGACTCAAAGGACATCCTCACAAAATTACTGAGGGGAAGGAGGGCTGGGATCAGAGGCTGCCTTGCCCTAGCCTGCCTGGCATTCTTGGTAACAACTGCACCCAGTCTTTGCAGCTCCCCCTACCCCTACTGGCTGGCCTGCTGTAAATAGATGGGGGAAACTGGGTCAGAAAAGTAGGAAGTCACGTGTCCTGGAAGTCTTGGAGAAAGGTTTAAGCCTAGGTAAGACTCCAAGCCAGCCAGGCAAGAGTCACAGGGCTCTGAACCTGGGCAGGGGTCTTCTCCTAAGACGAGCAGGGGGCACCTTCTAGCTGGGAACACATGTTCTGACGCTCTCAGGCTCAAGCGAGTGGGCAGGAAGGCAACATAACTGGTCCCTGCCCCTTTGCTTAGGCCTCACAGAGGCAGAGGCCAGAGGGGCACAGCTCCTCCAGCCTCAGCCTCCACTCTGGGCACTCCAGGCTCAGGGAAGGAGGACCTAATAGCAAGAGAAAATCCAGCCCTGATCACCATCCCTCTCTGGGCCTCAATTTCCCCATCTGAGCAAAGAAGGAAATGTGACTGGCTCTAAGGCCTCTTTTAGTTCTGAGGGTCTAGAAACCAAAGATATGCCCTAGGATTCTTTAGAGAAGCACCAAGAAGAGGTAGTGCTGGGCAACACCCAGATATGAAGGTGGGAATTAGAATCACCTGAGCCCCAAAGCCCTCTTTATCAGGCCAGACCTCATACCCTCATGCTGAGAGGTCCAGGCAGCAGAGAAAAGACCAAACAAGACATTAGCCATTAAGTTTGACTGCTAGGACTCCAAGGGTCTGAAGCCTCATGGAGGAACATCTCCTTTTGGCACCACTAAACTAAGTCCTACACAAGATGCCACAGGGCCAGGGACCACACACTCAGGGCAGAAAAGCCCGACACAGAAAGCCCTGGTGGGCAGGGCCTAGCACCCTGGAGTTGTTTCCTTGGGTCAGTGACAGATGGCAAAGCCACCAAGAGGAGAGCCCAAACTACACACCTCAGGGGCCGGAAAACACAAGCACATCCTGCCATGCTGGCACAGGCCAAGTCCTGGTTTGGCCCCGCCCTTAAGCTGCTAACTAGTTGAGTGGCCTGCCTGGGCTGCCCAGGCACAGTAGTGGTGGCCCCTCACTCGGGTTCTAGGACTGCTGGAGAAGCTGGGAAGAAAGTTACGACCAGCTGATTCTGGAGAGACAGGACAGGGACCTAGACTGGCTCTGCTGCTCTCGAGCTGCCTAAATGAGGAAAGGGTCCTCTTCTCCGCACTGACTGTTCTGTTGTTATCATGGGGCAGCCCTCAGAGGAGGGATGATCACAAGTGGCTCTACCAGAAGTCCAGAATCATGTACTCACTTTGGGGACAGTATAAGCTTTGGGGCTCCGAAGGGCTCCCAGCCCATCCCCTGGGGCTGTTACAAGTACATCTCAGAAAAGCTGGAGAAGCTCCTGCCCTCCCTCCACATCCAAAAGCCACAAAGCTGCAGGAAGCCAGGCTAGAGCCAGATCCCAAGCCCAGAGCCCACCAGCAGCTTAACTTCAGACCAAACCCCTCTTCAAAGGCCAGGCCCGTCAAGGTTCAGTGTGCAAAGCCACAGATTTGGAGTAAGGAAGACCAGTTCTACCAGCAAGGTCTGGGCCCCCTCAGGGGGCAACAGGAATGAAGACCTGCATTATAGAACTGAGTCAACATCCCCTGGTCACAGCAAGGCACCACAGGCACATGAGGCTAGGATTAACCAGGCAGGGACAGGACAGGGCCTTGGTACAGGGGAAGCCAGAACAAAGGGAGGATGACAGCATTAATGGAACACATTACCACGTGACCTAGGGGATGGGGAGTTGACTCTGTTCTTTTATCACTCAGGGAATCCTCCAGAGAAGCTGCTAGGGAGGATTATACCCACTGCAAAGGTGGGAAGCAATGCTAACTGGAGATCAAGTCACTTGCCTAAGTCACACAGCTACAACCCTATGATGGCTTCTGAAGCCCAGGTGGGTTTGCATAACTGCAGCAGAACAGGGCAGTGCAGACAGACCACCACCACCAATCTGAGCTTCAGGCTCCGCTACCAACCACTCCCCCAACTTCTGGCTCACCCTCACCAAGCACCCTTTTGTGCTACAAAGCCTGGCTTTCCCAAGAGAGGCAGGAAGCAATGTGGGGGGGCATATCTGAGTACCCCCTGGTCTACTGAGTGACCTAGGCCAGTGGTCGGCAAACTCATTAGTCAACAGAGCCAAATATCAACAGTACAACGATTGAAGTTTCTTTTGAGAGCCAAATTTTTTAAACTTAAACTTCTTCTAACGCCACTTCTTCAAAATAGACTCGCCCAGGCCGTGGTATTTTGTGGAAGAGCCACACTCAAGGGGCCAAAGAGCCACAGTTTGCCGACCACGGACCTAGGCCTCTTGGCCTTAGCTCCAGCACCTCCGAGTATCAAACCCCACAAAACCCAGATCTGTATCACTGTCTCTCCTACAACAGTACCCACCCTCTCCAGGCACGCCTACCCTTCCCTCCAACCTCCCTCAAACATCACATTCTTTCCAACTCCTGCCCTGCTCCCCGAGGCAGTTCTGAGACAGTTATAGAAGTCTGCTCTCGCCAGAAGAGCCTAAAAGGCACATGGGGGTTATTACCCAAAGAAAGGGCACTCCAAGCCGAAACCGGTTTGGCTCAGTGGACAGAGCGTCGGCCTGCGGACTGAAAGGTCCCAGGTTCGATTCCGGTCAAGGGCATGTACCTTGGTTGCGGGCACATCCCCGGTAAGGGGGTGTGCAGGAGGCAGCTGATCAATGTTTCTCTCATCGATGTTTCTAACTCTCTATCCCTCTCTCTTCCTCTCTGCAAAAAATCAATAAAATATATTTTAAAAAAAAGAAAAAAAGAAAGGGCACTCCAAGCACATAGTCCTGGGCTTCCAGTAGGCCTCCCCTCAAACACAGCCTTAAAGATACCCAGCCCCAAAGGGTATCTTTCCAAATCATTCAGCCTAGTTACGACAAGTGCTCAGGGATCCTCCTAGTTCAGGCCTGGTCAAGTCTACCTCATCCTCCAGGAACTAGGTCAGACACCAAGCTTGCTTTCCCTCTCCTAGGCCACTGAACACTGCGCCTCCTGGTGTCCCTTTCCTAACTGCTCCATGTACCTCTGCTTGTACTCTACGCTGACTGGGCACAGACTTGTCAGTCCCTACCCTGACCCAGGAACCCAAGTCAGTCACATCCCCTGGTGGTCTCATCACCTCTTTATTCCTTGGGCAGGTTGTGAACACAACAGGCTGGTCAGGTTGCCCAATGGGTAGGGTGTATGCATGTGCACACACTCATTCGACCAGAGAAGAAAGGTGGCTAACCTTTGGCACAGGAGACAAGAATCGTGAAGACAGAAGCGATGGCAGGGGTCTCAGTGGGGATGATGTCTCAGACGTGGCCAAAAGTTCTCTACTCATCCCCCACCCTCAGGGGCAAAGCTGAGTGTGCCTTCCAGTCTCACTTCAGCTCATCCACACACATAGCCTCACACTAGAGCTTTCAGGGAGCGTCTCCCCTGACCCCTGGGTCCCCTTGACCTAAATGACCAAATAAGCCATTTAGCTCAGCCTCCTCCAGACAATTTCTCCCATGCAAATCCCTTACCGCACTGCTCACATGCTTCAGCAGCGCCCCAGCACCCTCCAGATTTCTCTGCACAGCACAAAGTCTTTTCTGACTATCTTAGATTGTATCAATTGCTCCAACCCATCTCTACCCTGTGTTCCAGAATGGACTACCTCAGAGTTCCCAGACTTCAAGCTTCTGTAAAGAGCGTCTCTTCTGAACTGTCTTTGCCCCTAAGCCTATTCTGTGCTTGTGTGAAGCCCACTCATCCTTGACCACCTTCAGGTAGAAGTCTCTGGAAAGCCGTCCTAGGCCAGTCCCTGGTGAAGTGCTAAATGTCTGCCTTTCCCCAAAGGACAAGGGAATGAGAAGAGACCACGTTCCTGATACTGGCACAGAGCCTAGCTCATACCAGCCTTGGTTAACACTTGGCAAATGATACTCCAGCTGCTTCTTCCAGCTTCAGCCTACTCCGAGATGAGCACCATTTGACCAGAAGTGTATTCACATTGCCCTAAGCCACTTTATGTAGTGAGCTATAGAGCATCCCATGAGGAATAAAGTCTTGTATACAAGCCCTCGGGGATTCCTTAAGACTAATGGATTGGATGCCCTGGCCACCAACTAAAAGTCCATGAGAGCCCAGAGCTCTCTCCTGATGATCAAGTGTTGATCCAAGGCCTCCTTCTCCGATATCACCCCTCAACTACAGAGGTCCTCTAAACTTCCTGTCTTTGAACTTATCATTTCTGCCTAACAAGCAGTGTCTAGCACAGGAGCCAGATCACCAAGCCTTTTTTTTCCTCTTCTTAATTTTGAGAATATGTTTATTAAAGCTAGGAAGAGTGAAATGAGGAAGGGCTTAGGATAGAAGCAACAGGTGAGGCTGGGCAGGGCTACATTGGCTCTCTAAAAATGTTACAGGAAAGAAGTGCACCATGCGGGGCTGCTCTGGTTCATGGAAAGTCAGAGAAAAGGGCCTTGGGAACAGGTTCAGGGAAGAAAGGCGTGGGTGTGCTTGAGCCTTTCTTAAACACCCTCCCCAAACCTACCAAGCTGGATATAATTTTTTTTTAATCCTCACCCGGGGATATGTTTTTATTGAAATTTTTTTAGAGCAAGAGAAGGGGGCAGGGAGAGAAACATTGATGCGTTGTCTCCTTTACATGCCCTGATCCGGGATTGAACCTGCAATCTAGATATGTGCCCTGACTAGGAATCGAACCCGTTCCCACCAACTGAGCCACCTGGCTGGTGCTGGATATAAATACCTGCTCCCCCCAGGCCCCAGGGAACACACTCTGTGCTTCTAGAACAATGCTCATTCAGCTTGTGCTGCACTGGCATGCAAAATGCCCACCTATCACATACCAAGCACCAAGGGACCTAAGTTGCCTCGGGTGCTTTGTGCATGGTAGATGCTTAATGTTTCCAAGTCAGGAATTCCCGGTCAGAGATCATTCCAAACTTGCTAGATCACCTGAGGCAGTTCACTTCCTACCTGAGCCCTTTTCCAGAGTTCACACACTACTCTGAGAATTAATGTGCAGGCAGCGCTCTGCCCAGTGCCTAGCACCTAGTAGGTGAGTGCGTGGCATGGAGCAGCTCGCAAGGTCCTTCAGAAGACTGCACACCAGAGAATCGTGGAAAGAAATGGGATACCACTACCACCTGCCCTGCTGAATTGCTATACCCCAGAAATTGACGAGCCCCTTCATTCTCTAAGCAGTAATTTAAAACTTTAACTAGACCTTCAAGAAGGTTAAGTCCAGCTTCCCGCCTGGGGTACCAATGACTGACAAAGATGCATGTTGGGCAGCTTGCCCTGAATGGACTGGGAAACAGACATTCAGGGAAACTGGGGGATGCTGAAGAGCTGACCAGCCTGCAACCCACTCTGTAGAGCAGCCCCTTTGTCACTTAAAACACTCTCATCAGTTAGCTCTCTACTTGCATAGCAGAAGCAAGAAAGCCCTTCTGTATGTGAGTTTGTTTCTTAAAATCATAGCATACACCCCCAGTGACACACTAGGGCAGGAGCAGGGCATGCGTGGGGTGTGCCACTGTGCCATCCACCAAGGGGACCACAAGACCCAGCACCAGGAGAGCCAGGTTCTAGGCCTCACTCAGCCACTTACTGGTAGTACCCTCAAACATACTAGTATTATAAAGCTAAGCTACAGCCCAAAGATTCCACTCCTACAGAAGCTCTCAGGTCACCCCAACGTCCCAGTCCTGCCTGTGAGAAATGATGGCACCACGTGCATGATGACTCAGCATCACCCATATTCAAAGGAGCTGCATTTTGTTGAGCCAGAAAGCACTTGGCAGCCACCCCACTATTTCCTCTCCGTAAGACCCTAAGAAAGACCATCCCAGCTGACTGACCTGAGTCAGTGACTGAGGCCCAGGCCTTTGCTCAGCAATCTGTGTAATCTTTTTCTGAACTTAAGGGAAGACAGACTGGCTATACCCCTCTGCCTATGAGTAGGGCCAGCTCAATGCCCAAATTCTACTCATTTAAACGTGACTTCACAGAAGACATCAAATTAACCAGGTGCCCCACTAAGGCCATACCTCTGATGTCTGGGAAGTGCCTGGGCCTGGGAAGCTGGGGAGCACTTTCCCACTCTTCAGCCCTCTCACACCAAAAGCTCTGTGTGTCTGCCCTCCAGCCTAGTACCTGGCTGGCTCTTGGGACCACTCAAGTGACCTATAAATAACCTTATCTGAGGTCAGACCACTGCCAGGGGCCCAGTTGGCTGAAGAGCTTCTTGGAGGAACTGGTAAGAGTATAGACACCTAGCTCTACCAAGAAGCATCTAACTTAGCCAGCCCAGGCAGCCAGGTATGGGAGTCACCATTCAAGAAGGAAACAGCCCGGCCTGTGTGGCTCACTGGTTGAATATCGACCTATGAATCAGGGTTCGATTCCCGGTCAGGGCACATGCCCAGATTGTGGGCTCTATCCCCAGTGTGGGCTGTGCAGGAGGCAGCCAATCAAGGATTCTCTCTCATCTTTGATGTTTCTTTCCCTCTCCCCTCCTCTCTGAAATCAATAAAAATATATTTTAAAAACTGAAAAAATAAATTTACAAAAAGGAGGAATCAGCTGATGCTCTGGCTATGGCCACCTCCATTTGCACCTCCAGTGAAGATTTCCAAGATAACCTATTTTGAGAAGTTTGGAGGGAACACCTGTAAAGTTGCTGCTCTGGTTCTGTATCACCCTAGGACAGTGGTCGGCAAACCGCAGCTTGCGAGCCACATGCAGCTCTTTGGCCCCTTGAGTGTGGCTCTTCCACAAAATACCACGGCCTGGGCGAGTCTATTTTGAAGAAGTGGCGTTAGAAGAAGTTTAAAAAATCTGGCTCTCAAAAGAAACTTCAATCGTTGTACTGTTGATATTTGGCTCTGTTGACTAATGAGTTTGCCGACCACTGCCCTAGGAGTTCCTCTGTAGTTTGTTCTGGGCAGACCACTTGTCCCTGGCTGCACTTGAAGTTGTCAAGTACAGCCTGAGAAGAAATGACTGGAGAGAGGCCAGAAAGGGCCTATACTTGGACTCCATCACTTCCAGATTCTGGGTTTTGGCCTGTGCTGGGAACCACAGGGAAAGAAAGTAAAAAGGCAGATAAAAACCCTTCTTCTGATGAATTCTGGGAACATTCTTTGGCTAGAGCAGAGAGGCTGCCAGCTGCCAAGCTGACCCATGTCTGGAGCTCCCAAATATGCCTCGTACTCTGCCTGCACCATAGGTCTAAATCATCTCCATTCTACATATGATAAAAGAGACTCACAGTTTTGACTTGATGAAGTGGCAGAACCATGCCAAAGAGACTTCACCACATTATTCTGAAGTTCTAGGCCCAAAGGGCCAAGATACCAAAGTTATTGACTGAAGTTAAAAAAAAAAAAGGCAAGTCAGAAATAAGGACTTAAAGGCAAAACCTAGAACAAGCTGAGCATAAAATACCCATGAATCCATACCAATAAGTAAATGATTGAATAAAGATATGAACAAGTAGGGGAGAAGAAACAATTCCTGTTCAGAATTCCAAATACTTTGTGGGGCTACTGCCCCTTACAGAGGAGGAGCTAACTCCCCACTAAGTGTGTGCTACACACAGTGACTTCCCTCCTACGGAGACAGTATGGACAGAGGAAAATAGTGTAACTTTAGCACGCAGAAATCTGATTAACACCACCTCAGCCAGGTGATCAAGCTCAATATCAAGGTCCTGTGCCCTAGACACGACACGGAGGAGAGTGGTGCTTTATACCTCTGTGGCCTTCCTCTCCAAAACCTGTAACCCCAGTCTAGCCATGAGAAAAACCCCAATTGAAAGACATTATATAAAATACCTGACCATCAATGTTATCACAAATAAGGCAAATCTGAGAAACAGTCACAGCCAAAGAAGTCTAAGGTGATATTGACAACTAAATGTAATGTGGAATCCTAGAACAAAAGTACATTAGGAAAAAACTAAGGAAATCTGAATAAAATATGAACTTTAGTTAAGAATCCTGGATCTATATTAACTTTTTTATTGTAATACAAATACCACATTGACACATGTTAACAATAGGGGGGCATGGGGTGCTTGGTACATGGGACCTCTTGGTACTATTTCTACAATTTTCTGTAAATCTAAAACTATTCTAAAAAATAGTTTATTAAAAAATTTTTTTAAAAAGCCCTGGCCTGTTTCTAGGTGATTAGAGCATTGGCCCATGTACCGAAGAGTCATGGGTTCGGTTCCCAGTCAAGGGCATGTACCTGGGTTGCAGGTCTAAACCCTGGCCCTGGTTGGGGCGTATGTTGGGAGGTAACCAATTGATGTCTCTCTCACATTGATGTTTCTCTCTCTCCCCCGACTTCTTTCTACTCTCTCTAAAAATCAATGGAAAAAAATATTGTCAGGGGAGGATTGACAACAAAAAAGATGGCAAGCTTTAAGGACATCCTGCTCCAGCTTGGGACTAAGCACTAGTCCTGCTCTGATGTCTTATCTGATCCTGGGCAATTATCTTGCCTCTCAGGACTCCATTCTAAAGGCAAGCTTATCTTGACCCAGTGTCTGCTTGGCTCAGCCCATTCACCCCATGAGCAGAAAGAACTGCAGGTCAGGCTAGTTTTGGCAGTGTTGGTCAGTACATCCCTGACTCCCTTGGCCAGAGAAGAGGTACAGCCAGGCCTAAGCCATGCACCTGCTGAACACTGCAGTCTAACCTCCCACCTTCATTTCCTTTCCTCACTCTCTGCTCCCTCCCAAAGTGAAAACACAGGCATTTTAAAAGCAGGCTGCTAAGGCACAGTCTAAAAATAATCAACAGAAACACATGACAAATCAGAACCAAGGAGGCGGGGAAAAGGGGAGGTTCTGGAAATGTGTTTCCCAAATCTTGTTTTAAGACTGTTCCCATAAACACTAAGAGCATGGGCTTTTGCTCAGTCCTAACTAAGCTCCCTAGTTAAACAGCCACAGAACTTAATTTTCTGATGAAGAAGAGATACGTTATCCTCACAGAATTCAATTAAAAAAACAGACCTGCCCTGGCCAGGTAGCTTGGTTGGAGCATCGTCCTGATATGCCAAGGTCAATTGCAAGGCAGGGCACATACAAGAACCAACCAATGCATGTATAAATAAATAGAAAAACAAGTGAATGTTTCTCTCTCTCTCTCTCAACATCTATAATCGCAAAAGTGTAATATGCTAATTAGACAGGACAACCTTCCGGACGAAGCCAGGGCTGCGAGGAAGCCTGGGTCCTGGGTGCCAGAGGGAAGCGGTGCCAGCAGCCAGGGGGAAGGAAGGCCTACTCTTGCAGGAATTTTGTGCATCGGGCCTCTAGTCAATAAATCAAAATAAAACACACGAAAAACCCCAGACCTTACAGCCTTTTCCTTCTCTCAGGTTTTACGCTGCCATGCCATTGATACAAGGAGCCAAGTTCTAAGGCAACCCAAACCTAGATCTTCAGACAGGCAGGCCTGCAGGTGCCAGACCAGGGCACTTACTTCCTGAGGATGATGACTGCTCTTCGCTCCTTGATGTCCTGAGGCCGTATGCAGTGAGTGATTTCATCAGCAGCATATCCACTGAAAATAAACACAGAGCATGTGAGCATGGAGAGTAATCAGACAACCAAGGTTCCTGGGGGGAAAGGAAAAAAAATATGGCCCAGGTCTTACTGCCGCTGTGTGCCTCACTATTTGAGAGGTAAATTAACACTTCTGTCCTGAAACCATGCAAGGAAAACCTGAGAGGAGGCAAAGGAGAGCCTTAAGGCAGAAGCCAAAGCAGGAATCCCCCTGTACAAGCGAGGAGCCCTTCTTTAAAGGGCCACCGAAAAGATACACCTTTGTCACTTTGGAGACAGTTGGAGTGACTCAGGCCAGACCTTGGTGACAAGACAAGGAAAGTATCTCCTCCTCCTTCTCTCCCTGTCCCTCACCCTTTGGCTTGCAGAGGAATCCAAGTTAAACGCTGACAGCACTGACTGCAATGTTCACAAAGAGAATCTGTCTACTTGAAAAATAAAAGCTTTAAAAAACCTCCATTTGGGGGAATCCAAAATCTTGAAGACAGCTGTGACACTCAAATACCTGTTTTCATCAAGACACATGATTTTTTAAACTGTTCACCGACCAATAAATGTAGATGACTGTTCTTTTCACAGCTAACATCTTTCCTATTGATACTCTGGAAGCAAACTCAGCTTTCTCAAGCCCCATCACATGCCCTCATTGAGAGCATGGCACCCCACTCCCATTGACTAAACATCTGACACAAACCAGAGGGCCCTGGACCACCCTGGGGCAAGCCAGAACCTGGGGTAGGTTCCTTACCAAGAAGACGTGATCCAGGCTAAAGGTCCCTTCCTACGTTCTTACCACTCCACACTGGGGAAGTGCAGATCTGGGCTGCAAGACAGTCCCATGTAAACACAGGACTTCCTCAGAGAGCTAAATCCAATTCCCCAAAGGTTCTCAAGGCACATTCTATGATCTAAATCTGCAGTACTGGCTACAGGCAACCTTCCCTACTGTTAACAAGTGTTATCAATCTGTTTGACTTTACTGCAGGCACTACACCAAGGGCCTTGACTTCCCATCTCCAACAAGGAGCCACTCCCTTAATATAGTTCTGGAGAAAATCCAGATGTTTGCCAAGTCCTGACTGTCCCCGTGCCCCAAAGGGCTCTAGAATGTAAAACAAACCACAGCGCCCAGGTCTCAGAACTAGTGAGGAGGGAGGACTGCAGAGGCCTACAGAAATGACCATGGCACCGACCCCTCCTGAAAAGCTCATTAGCACTGGTCTTCTAGAACTTCCTGGCAGTTGTGACACAGTGTACTAAGCCCTCCTCAGAGTATCAGGCTTCGCTGGGAGCAGGAGGCTCAAAGTCCTGATCAAGGGACACTCATCTGGCCAAACTTCAGCAGAAAGTGTCCAGCAGAGACCAAGAGGGTTACTTACTACTAGGGAACCTACTTGCCATAAGAGAACCTGTTTGCAAGACCTAGTCTGCCAACTTGAAACTTAATATGCCTGGGTCCAGCCTTACCCTTGGCATAAGAAAAGTTCCAGTGCCGCCTGCTCTTTTGTTTTTATAGAGAGAAAGGAAGAAATACCTCATGCTGGCCAGCCTGCCTGGGTTAAGCCCCCTCAAGCAGCAGTGAGTAGTATGCTGCAAGCATCAAGAAGAGAGCCTGGCTCTGTCATCCACTAGCTTTGTGCCTTAGAGTGACCCCTCAACTCCCCAGGGCTGGGTCCCCCTCTCTGCCCACCCACACTTCTCTATTACTACATGTAGCCTTATGGAAAATACCTTCCCTACAAGACAAAGCTTTGCAAAGTTATTACTCATCTCTGCATACAGTGGACACAAAGACGTGTGTGTTGAGCTCAACTGTTTTACTGCTTTGAAGCCTACTTCTGTATCTGCAAAACAGCAAGTCACTCCTCAGAGGATTAGGTGCAGGATAAATGAGAAATCTGAAAAACTCAATGAAAAGGGACTGTACACTTCTCCTCTAGGTGACAGTCTTGGAGACTGAGTCGTTAAGGCACATTTCCAAAATGGCCACAATTCCCCTTCTACTCTGTGTCCAGCCTGGCACAGGATAAAACCAGAGATGGAGGGTCTGGCCAAGATGTTGGCCTTGTGACAGCCTCCCTCTGGCTGGTGCTACCTGCTCTGGGCAGCATCCAATGATCTTTGCATGGCTGAGAAGCTTAGGTTTTGAGGGGGTAGCAGGTCAGCCACCTGGGCAAACCTCCAAGAAGACACATTGCCTAATTTGTAGGAAAGCTTCCTACAAAGAAGGTCAATCTTCTCTGAGTCCCAATTCTGTATACACCAAGGTACAGATAGAGTAGCTGAGCAGAGAAGGCAACTCATCTCCAGAGACACTTTACCTAAACTTCAAACATTCTATAGTGTGAAAGAGATTCAATCTTCGATAACAACCCTAAGGTATTAGCAGCCCTGCCTGGCAGAGGAAAAACTAAGGCCCAGAGAGGTTAAGTAACTTGCTCAAGGTCAAACAGCTAGGGTGGTGACACTGGAACTATAATCAAACTCCTGGTTTCAGTGTGCTACACTGGTTTTTGCTTTTTTATTTTGGATAGGAGAGTAGGTAATAAGGGCTAGGAAGAAAAGCCCGTCTATGTTTCCTGGTGACAAGATCCAGTCTGTCCTTGGGGCTTCACTAGCCTCGGCAATACCTTAGCAACAGTTGCACACAACTGCCCAGCCGAAAATGCCCATCCAACCCTGCATTTTTTATGGCCTACTTATTTTCTGCTTGCTCTGAGAGCCAAGATTAAGACCATGGCTTGCCTACTAGCTTCCTTTCCTTCGATGCCCTCTGCCTTCTTGTCAAGCCTGGCAGAGCCAAGGTCAGCCAACTCCCCTGGCCCAGAGTGCCTCCTGAGAATGCACAGCCCTGACTTTATCCTGAGGTCCCTTCCCCTCCCGTAGAATCGAAGATTCCACACAAGAGATGTGGCCCAGACCTATATGCCCTACTTTCCCAACTATTTTAAGCCAGAAACCTAAATTTTGCTTTCAACCCGCTGAACAAGATCAGCCCTTAGCCCAGAACTGACAGGGGTGCCCACTCCACCCCATTATCAACTATTAACTAGAAGTTACAGGCTGAGCTCACTTCTTCCTAAACCATGGCTGGGTGATATAGTCATTTCCAGACAGATGGCTAAGGCCTGCGTCTCCGGGCACGTGGCCACCACAACCATTGACCATGTAGTAATGATTAAAAGTAGCAGCAAGTAAGCAATTAGGCTGAGGTAATCATTCTAATTAATCCAACTGAAATATGTTTTAATCTGCCCATTCACACTACAAGGAATAAGAGAGGAATGTGGTATGAAGAGGAAGTGAAATATATTTAGTTCCCTAGAGAACAGCATTAAGAAGAGTCCACTCAAGCCCAACATGGGAAGGTAAGGGAAAAAACAACTGGGTTTGGAAAGAAGCCTGAAGTTATTCCAGAAGGGTTTGTGAGGCCTTGCTCTATGTCCACAGTTGGACAATGCTGAGTTAATATGTGCCACACACTAATATCCATGCTGACAACTACCTATATACATATAAAAGCCTAAGCGACTATCCGACCAGTAGCTATGATGTGCAATGACCACCAGGGGGCAGACGCTCAATGCAGGAGCTGCCTAGCTGCGGTGACTTGGCAGCTGAGGTTCTCAGGTGACACACGGAACCAGAGAGGAGGGAGCTCGATTCTGGGGTGTGTCACCCGAGAACCACCCTCTCGCAATCTGGGACCCCTTGGGGGATGTGGGTTTCGAAGCGATCCCCGCAGGCCAGGCTGAAGGACCCCACCCCAGGCCTCTAGTTAAATATAAAAGTGTATTCCCACCATGTTGCCTTGGACAGGTACAGACACTGCTGCCACCAGTAACTGAAGTCTGAGTCAGATGAGAATTACTACAAACCTTCCCCATCTACAGAGAACCACTCTTCATCAGCCGTTCCCTTCCAATAGCAGCCTGACAACTCCTCACCTCTGGGCTGGGATACATACTAGGAAGTGAAAGAAAGCTTCACCTTTTTACCAACTTGGGGAAGAACCAAGCAGGATTTGAAGAGAACCACAAGCAGGCAGGTGTTCACCCACCTGCACATCAAGTAAGCTGAGAGTGCTAAGTGGGCAGGTGCTATAAGATTTTAATAAGTGGGGGTGTTCAGAACCTTAGAGAAATGGCTCTCCAGTGAGGATGATTTTGTCCCACACGGGACATTTGACAGCATCTGGAGACATTTTTTACTGTCATAGGTGATAGTGGCATCTAGTGGATAGAGGCCAGGGATGCTGCTAAACATTCTACAATACACAGGATAGCCCCAGCACAACAAAGAATTAGCCCACCCCAAATGTCAAAAGTACCGCTATTTACCAAGGCATGCCTCACCAGAATCTACTTCAGGTCCAGGTGGATGTGAGCGCTAATAATAAACTTCATCTGCCTCAAGTCAGCACCTACCCATGCCCCTTACCTATTCCCTGCAACTGCTGCCAAGAGTTTGCTTAGCTAACTCCTAGTGACCCTTCAAGTTCCAGCTTCCTCCCCCAAACTTCCAACACTCCAGAGTGGGTTAAGATGTCCTTTCTCCCCCTTCAATGCACCTTCCTGGGCTGTGACCATCTGCAGTCTCTACTGGGCTGTGAATTCTATGAAGGGAAGAAGCATGTTTTAGGGATTTATCAAATCCCTAGCCACTTCTCCAAAGAGAGAGCAGGGACTCGTTAAATGGCTGTGCACAAAAGCAAGCACCCATTTAAGTGCCAGGCCCTATATCACACACAAAATCACCACACTTAATTCTACTAGGCTTTGGAAGTTGGCATCACCCCTACTTTACAAATGGGACAGCAAGCTCGGAGAACGCCCACGAGATCCCAAAAGAGAGCTGGATTCAAAGCCTGGGGCAGCACTTTTCAGAATATGGCTGACTCCTACACTAACTCCACAGCCAGGGAAGGGACTTGGGAAACCTTTAGGACTTTACTATTTTGAAGAAACGATGAAGATAATTTTCCTGATGATGTAATCCCATTGCCAATCACTAACAGACCGGCATTTAAAAAAATTTTTTTATCTTCCAATTACAGTTTACTTTCAGTATTATTTTGTATTTGGTTTCAGGTGTACAGCATAGCTGTCAGACAATCATATACTTTACAGTGTTCCCAGACCTGCATTTTCAGAACCTGAAACTTCTGTTCTTCAATAAAGAGGTATGCATGTGTATAGGGGTGGGGGGATTCTCAAAGTCACAAACTGCTCCTTGTGATCTCAATACACAACCAACTACTGTTAGACCTTCTGATGACAACCCCCTGTGACTATGTGGAAAATTGATATCCCATTAAGAGACCAAATGGCCCTTGTACGAAGTCCTCTCAGAATCTAGTACCCTTCAATGAAGCTAGACACCAAGCTGTCTTCCACAGCAAGCCACTTGGGAGGGTGTGCCCTGAAATCCCATCCTAAAGGGCTCTGCTAAGACACCAATCTGGGAGCACCATGTATAGGTCTGAGAAGCCAGAAGCCCAATTGACAAAGGAGCAGCTGATACATAAGGAAGCCAAAGTACTGCCTTCTACTGCCACTAACTTCCCCAATTTCCCACCAGGAGGCCTTCTGAATCACAAGGCTCTGCTGCCATCCCAGGTATGGAATCAGCCTCAGCTGTTCAACTCAAATTAGATGACCTACTCATGATATTCAGAGGGCTCCCCGGACCCTGCTTCTCCCCATGACTGTGGTCTACAGCACTGACTGCACTTCAGAGGTTAAACTGCTCACAGCAAAACCAGTGTGTCCTGATGCTGTACTTGAATTTGGTGGTCAACCAAGCCTCTCTGAACAGCTGGAGTCTAGACCTCCTAGGAGGTTTTGGGGATTACTGAAATACATTGCTGGGTTTACTTGTTTCAAGGCCGAAGGAGGCAGCTTCCAGATAATGTTCTGCTCCTTATAAACAGCAAAGGTATTCCAGCAGGCAATCTCCTCTGGGGGCCAGGGCACTGACTAATTCTCAGCAGAATCACGGGCCCAAAATTGGCCAAGAACCTAAGTTCTGCTGCTGACATAACTACAAGACCAAATTCCAGGTAGAGGCCGCTTTATTTTGTTTCATTTATTCCTGACAACAGGTAACACATTCTTACAAAGGATCAATGGTCTACTGCACCCAACAGGGACTGAATTTTAAGTGTGGGCTGCACTCTATTCCTGGCCCAACCACAACTCTGTTCAATTAATTCCAAGGAAGTCACTCCCCTTCTTGGGAATGGAGAATGTGTATCAATTAAATATGCTCCGGGACCTTCCCCTTTATTTTGTTAAGAAATTCATGAATAGTTTATTTTCTCTGTTAAAGAAACCATGAATGGCACAGTTGGGAAAATTTTTAGTTCAACTCATTTTTAAAAAAACACATACACTTGAAAACGGTGACCCAGAATAAAAAACTTGCTAAAATCACGAAGGAAAAGAGATTGCTAATAGCTTAGCCTTCTGGAAAGATGCCTATAGATTAATTCTGTCAGTCCGTGATCACGTCACACCTACCCTCCGGACACAATTCTAGATGTTCCCAGACCCGTCCCTACTTTCTTACTGCAAGTATTAAAGACAGGAGTGGGTCAGAACTGTAAAGCGCGGGCTCCGACTGGCTGCTGCCTCCTGGGTCAGGGTAGGCAGTTACAGCAGCAGGGCCGCCCCTCCTCCCAGGTGGGTTACCTGAGCACAGTCACGCTCCCCCTGCGCACAGGCAAGGAAAGCACAGGTTCCGACACTCGGATAGGCTTGAACTGGAACTTGCAGCCGAAGCAGAGCGCGGAGTCGCTAAAGAAGGACACAGACACGATCGGGCGCTCGAAGATGTGGATGGGGTCCACGTGGGACACGATGCAGCCCCCGGGCTGGTAGTCGTTGATGACGGCGCTGTTGACGAAGCCCTCGGGGATGACGCGGTGTTCTACCAGCTTCTGGATCACCAGCTGGTGGACCCACTCAGGGATCTCGTCCACGTCGCCCGGCGGGTAGAGGCGCTCCTGGCCCGGCCCGCGCTTCTGCAGCTGGGCGCCATACGTGTAGCCCTCGCCGAAGAAGTACTTGTTGCGCAGTGGAGCCCGGTCCACTGTGTGCTCGTTGTACAGGCCCTTCTCGGCGCGGGACACCACCTCGTCGATGCGGGCCTCGATCTTGGCGCACTCGTCCTGGCTGAAGAGGCGCATCTGGCGGATGCCGCTCTTCACCTTGCGCGCCTCCTCCTCCTTCTGCAGCTGCTGCTCCTCGTAGTCGCTGCGTTCGGGGTCCGAGTCTTCCTGGTACTTGCGTTTGGCCCCGGACAGCGGGTAAGGCTCAGCGGCGGCGGCAGCGGCGGCGGCGGCGGCCACGGCGGCGGCTGCAGCCGCCGCTGCCTCCCGACTGCCCGCCTTATAGTTGTCCCGGGACGTCATGGACTTAAGCTTTTCACGCAGGTCCGTGTAACCGCTGGCGGCCGCCATGGCCCCGCGACGCTGCTCTAGGGTCCTTCGGGGCGGCCGGGGCGGCCGGGCATGGCTCTCGGGGGACGCGGCCCGGGGCCCCCGGAGGGCAGGGGGTCCTCAGCGCCAGGTCCCCATACGAGGACCCGGCTGTGAGAGTTGAGGGCCAGGCGCTGGGTCGAACCTCAGGGGCGGCGAGTCATGCAGCGGTGGTGGCTACGGAGCTTCCTCCTCCTCCTCCTCCACGTCCCGGGGGGCAGGGGCGGCAGCAGCGCCTCATGCCGCGGAGGGCCGCTGCGGAGAATCGGCTCGACTCCCGGCTAGACCCTCAGACGCCCGGCCCAGCCCGCACTTTAAAGCGCTCCTCACGACGTCACGCGCCGCTCGCCCGACGTCCGCCAGCGCCGCTCCTCAACAAGCTCTCCAATGCGCACGCGCAGTGCTGCAGGCCACCGCGGCTCCGCGCGCAGCGGACTTGCGCGAGTTCGCGGGCCGGGTCAGCAGAGGTGCAGGCGCAAGCGCAGACGGGGAACCGCTGGTCGGCCGCCACCCCTCCCCCACGCTAGGACTCCGAGGGAGCGCTCTCAAAGAACACCGAAGGGCTCCCTCCACAGGGGTGCGCTCACACTGCCAACGCTATAGCTGTGCTGCGTCACGGCATCGTTCGACTGTCCGAAAAACGCCTCAGCCCCCAGCGCGCAATCACCGGGGAATCGCCAACAACCTACGTTGTCGGGTTACCGTCCCTTTGGATTCTTTCACTTCTTTCATGGGCCCCCGGCCACGCGCCGGGCGGACCCAGAGAGGAGCTTCCGGAAGTTGGTTGGTAATCCTGCCTGTCAATCAGGCGGTCGCCTTGGCTACTGTATCCGTCACTTAATTAGAGGCAGGGAGGGCTATGAGGACCCCTGAAAGATGAATGGGTGTCTGAGTAGGTGCCTGAATGGGGACCCTACCGGAAGAAAAAGCCCTCAGACGCTAAAGGAAACTTCTGAACTGCCCGGCCAAGAGCACCGATTTCCAGCTCGGAACCGAACCACGATGTTCGCAGAATCTGGACGCATTGACGGGGCGCCTCACCGCCCCTCTCTCCCTCGCTGCCACCGCTGCCGCCAGTAGCGGACGTTCCCCGAGTCACGTACGTGTGGCTTCGGTGCGTGCGCAGCCGCGGGACGCTCCAGGATTGGCTTAGCTTTTTCCTTGGCTCTGGAGATGGGTATGAGGCGGCTCTTCCGGGAACGACAGGAGAACACCCAAGAGGACGAGCGGGCTCACGGAGAAGGCAAAACTATGTTACTGGAGAGATTAAAAAGTTCTGAAGCACTGTGGTCTGGCAGGCTGCTCCGCGTGCGCAGAGGCGTGGCGACTGGGCGTGCGCAGGGGCGGGCCCGCGGTAGTGGTTTCTGCTCTACCTCCCGGATCCAGCTCGTCTGCTTTGCTTGGCGCTCAAGGCCTTCGGCGAAGACCCCTCGGCCCCTTTCCGTGACCACTGAGCCCCAGCCTGACACTGCCGGGTCTGCAGACATACCCAGTCTGCTTCGAGGCTCGGTTCACTTCTTCCTAGCTGCCTAACCAGATGCTCATTGGAATGAAATGCATCTTAGGTTTCATGTCTGGCTTCTGCATCTGCCTTCAACCTCAACTCTCTGGTCATTTTGTTTCCCGCCAGTGTGTCGTCCCTGCCCACAGCTTGTCAGGGCAAGAGCACTGGACTCTGGATTTGTTTATTGTTGTTATTTTTTAATCCTCACCGAGGATATTTTTCCTTTTTATTTTATTATTTAAGAGAGCGAGGGAAAGACAGAGAAACATCAGTGTGAGAGAAACACATCTATTGGTTGCCAGAAACATCAGTGTGAGAGAAACACATCTATTGGTTGCCTCCTGTGCGGCTGGGGCCAGGGAGGAGCCTACAACCGCGGTCTATGCCCTTGACTGGAATCCAACCGGGACCCTTTGGTCCGCAGGCCAACTCTATCCATTGAGCCAAACCGGCTAGGGCTGGATTTGAATTTTGACCTGACAGGCTGTATGACCCTGGGCAAGTGACTTTTCTTTCTGAATCTCAGTCTTCTGGTCTGTGAGATGGGAATAACATTAGTGCCCACCTCACATGGTAGTTGTGAGGATGAAGTGAAGTCATGTATGTTAAGCAGAGGGTATTGCTGACCTTGAGTCTACACTTCAGTTTCTGCATCTGTAAACTGAGGATCCTACCAGTCCCTGTTGGGAGCTGGAGGTTGTTGTGTAGTGACTTGACAAGGCCAGGACAGCAGGATCTGTGTAATGGGGAATTCTGGACCCCTGGGACCCTGGGCACTGTACTTAAGCCCCCTGCCAGGTCACTTGCAAAAGGCCACACAGCTAATCAGCATTCAGATGTGGAATTTGAACACAGGCCTTTCTGGGTCCGCAGCCTGGGCCTTTAAGTACCAAGCTAAGATCTTCTGAAGAGTCTTGTGGGTCCCGGGCAGGGGAAGACCAGAGTGGTGAGTGTGTGGACATTGGAACCTGGCCACGTCCAACCCCCTGTCCCACAGAGGGGCAGCAATAAGGTCCTTTTGGTTACTTTTCAGCACGCAGATATGGTGCATCCTGCTACATCCATCGGTGATCTCCAACCTTCAGCAGTTGACTGTCTCAGGCTCCCATGCCACCCAGACATTTTTCCTGTATTGTTCCCACTCCATGGTAGGCTGTGGGGCTTGGTCCCCTCTGCTCTGGATCTCCTCACATCTACCTGGAGTTCCTATCTTTCTGGGTCTTGGGCCAGGTAGGGTACCCCTAGAGCAGTGGTCGGCAAGCTCATCAGTCAACAGAGCCAAATATCAACAGTACAACGATTGAAATTTCCTTTGAGAGCCAAATTTTTAAAACTTAAACTTCTTCTAATGCCACTTCTTCAAAATAGACTCGCCCAGGCCGTGGTATTTTGTGGAAGAGCCACACTCAAGGGGCCAAAGAGCCGCATGTGGCTCGCGAGCCACCGTTTGCCGACCACGGCCCTAGGGTATCTGGGAACACAGCAGGGTCTGACTCTCCTACCACCTCTGACTTTCCAGTCTGCCTCATGGAGATTGTTACCTTCTCTTAAGAGGGCTCAACTCTCTAATGCCACCAGTCACCAGAACAGCTGTTAAGGCGCAGGTCCTGAAATCAAAAGCCCAAGTGTGTTCCTTACCCAGTGCTCTGTAACAAAGCACCCCAAAACTGAGACCTCAGTCAGTTATCCAGCTCACAGATTTGCAGTCTGGTCAGGGTGCAGCCAGGAGGCTACTCTGAGTTCATGTGCATCAGCTGGGATGGCTCAACCTGGAGGATCCACTTCCCAGTGGCAATCATCTGACCTACTCGTATTCTGAAGCCCAAAAAGCCTCTCAGCTCACACCTGCGTAGACCTACTGCAGCAGGGGTAGCTCTTTGTGGGGCTCTTTATCTTGGGGCTGCTTCTGAAGGAAACCAACCTAAGGCATTGGTGAAAGTGGGACATCCCTGCCTCAGGATGGCCTGATTGATCCCTCAGTCCTTCCCATTGGACCTAAATCTCCCAGTTTAACTTCTCCACCACCACCACTATCCACACCACAGCGTCTCCCAGCTGACATTGCAGCAGCCTCCCCCTGGTCTCCCTGCCTCCTACATGCACTCTGCTTTGTGATCAGAATGACCTTTTCAGAATACAATCTGAGCAGATTGCCACACCTCCATTGAAAAAACTTTGAAGGCTCCTCATGGCTTTTGGGATGAAATCCCACATGGTCTGCAAAGCCTTACCCGAACCACCCTGTGAGCCTCCAGTCTCAAGTCCGGCCACTAGGAATGTCCACCCCCGAGGAATCTCCACTTCAGGGTTTCTGCACATGCTGTTTCCTCCCCTCCTCACCCAGCTAATGCCCATTTACAAGTCTTGTCTTGCTCTATACTTTAACTATGAGCAACTTCCAGTGCCTGGCATTTGCATAGTACACAATAGGTGCTTAATAGGTAATGCATAAATCCTTCCTCTGACCCCTTCAGCCAATTATGCCCCCACATACCTATTCAGACTTCCTCTCCCAAGTCTGCTGCTCCCCTCCCCACCCCCCAGGCTCCCCAAAGCACCAGCACTTTCCATTAATGTTCATTTATTATTTTATTCATGTGACCAGTACTTTTTAAGTGCCTAATTTGTGTTAGGCTTTGTCCTAGGCTCTGGGGAATACAGTAGGGAACAAAGACTATTTTCTCTGGAATGTTCACTCCCCTCTGCTCCATCTAGTCCTAACAAACTCCTACTCATCCTTCAAAACCCAATAACAAAGTCCTATTCTTTGGGAAGCTCTCAGACTTCTCCCTCTCCAGCCCCTAACATGAAACTTCTTTCTCCACTATACCACTCTTGAACCTTACGTGGCCCATCCAATGATGGGGGCCTGGGGTTGGGGTTCCCCAAGGAGTGGGGGCACAGAGGTCTACAAGGAGAGGTGAAGATATGTCTCTGCTGGAAGTTCTGTTCATAGGCAGTGAGTCAGGGGCACAGCTAGGCCTCCAGCTCCTGCTTCCTCCCTCAGATTTGTTTTCCAGCCACTCGGCAGCCATGGAGGACTGGCTGCCAGGGGCACCTTTTATTTGTACAGAAATGACCAAGGGTCATGAAGCCAAGCTGAGCGGCAGTACGGGGGCACCCACGGAGGGCATGTGAGAGGTTGAGAAGTGGAGCAGATTGGAACACCAGACCCATCAAACTAAAGGCAAAGTCCAGTTCATCCAGGCCACTGGTTTGGGGCTTCCCTGCCACAGGTGGGGTCAGGGCCAGGGCCTGCAGTGCACTTGGCAGGAGGCCCATGGGCCAGCCTTTGGGGGTTCCTCCTGCGTTCTGACTCAAGATTGCATGTCTTGACTCCATCCCAACTCTGGATAGGTCTTGGGTTCCTGGGGACTTGGGTCATTCCTCCTCCTACATTTTGGTCTCCCCTAAGGTTCTGGTCCTTATAGAGGTCATTAGCACAGAGAGGCCCGGTAACTCCCCTGGGGCCACAGAGCAAGCCTCCTGGCAGAGTGCAGGTGCAGGGCTGGAGGCTGGGTCAGAGCAGCGTGATCTCACTGGGGGGCAGCGTGAGCTGCTTCTCCCGGGCACTGAGCAGGTTCTCCACGTGCACAGCCACCACTCGACACAGTTCCAGGCCCTGCAGGAGAGACCAGAGTCCGCAGCCATCCAGCATGTCCCCAGCTCTCACCGTGGGGTAAGAAGTGGATGGGAGGCAGTCTCCCCAACTCCCCTAGGACCCTGAGAGGAGCATGATAAGCTGGAAGGAGGGATGCTGGCTATAGGCTGGAAGGGGTAAGCAAGCAGGAGACCAAGAGCATCTGCCAGCTTTATTGCATGTGAACCGGGTGACCTAGGGCCAATTACTGCACCTTTCTGAGCCTCAGTGGCCTCATGTAGGATCTCCGTTTACCAGGGTCTGCCTCATGGAGCTGTGGTGAGGATTCCATGTGTACATTCTTTAGATTTTAAAAAATATTAGTCCAGCCAATAAATGGCAAGTTTCTAACTGTATTGCCACTGTTACCACCTGGCACTCACAGCCCAGAATAAGCTATGTCTCAGCCTCAGGGCTCCCAACTGGGGGATTGGGGAAGGAGGGGATGGGTGGCAGGGAACTGTGGAAAAGCCATCTGTGAGTACGGTTCTCGGCCACAGGCAGTTGGAACCCCCCGGGAATGCCCTGAGGGCCAGCAGAAACTGGTCCGGAAAGAGGGTAGAAATAATGAGGGCAATACTTACTGAGTGGCAGGCATCGTCCTGAGTCCTGTGTCCTACCCTGCTAGTCCCCAGTGTCCCTATGAGGCACACACTCTGAGATCCCATTCCACAGGTGAGGAAACTGAGGCCAGAGCCTCAGAGCTGGTGGGTGGTGAAGACTTGAACCCAGGTAGGAGGAGGCCAACACTCTGAACTGCTTTTTTGCTGAGGTTAGCTGTGCCTGTCCCACCCTGGGGGCCACCTCAGCTAATGTGATCCGAGTGAGTACACAATGGGGTCTCCTCCCAGCCAGTTCTCCTACCTACATGCTACAGGGCTCCAGGCCTCACTGGGCTCATTGCCCCCTGACAGGTGTGGAAACAGGCTCAGTAAGAAGCAGGGTAGCTGAGATACCCTCACAGTCTGTCAGAGGTGGACAGGAGAGGGGCCTGGGTCTGTTGGCTGAATCATGCTGTACTCAGACATCACTACCTCCTGGAAGCCTTCCCTGATGACCTCCCGGATAGCTCAAGGACACCCTCTCAGCACTGATCGCCATGGTTTATTGGAGAAATTCTTTGATATCTGTTTCCCCCATGAGACTCGGGCTCTGTGAGAGCCAGTGCTGAGGGGTTTCAGTCACTTCAGTGTCCCTGCAGCCAGTGCAGAGCCTGCGACCTAGGGGTGCTCAGTGGTTACGTGTTGAATAAATGTGTCCCCGGTTCACATACATGCAAGAGGCAGAAGTGGACAAGCTAAAAAGGTCTCTACCAGTTCATCCAGCCACGGCTGAGCACCTGCTGTGCTGGCACTGTGCTGTGGATATAGTGCTAGACACACTGCCCTTTGTGCTGACAGTCTGGGGGGGACAGACAGAACACATAAACAAATAACTAAATGGTTTGCAGGCCACAGTGCGGGCTACCAAGACAGAAAGAGACGATTATCAGGAAGGAGGGTCAGGGAAGCCTTCTAGGAGGAGGTGATGTTTGTACTGAAACTAAAATAAAGGGAGAGAGGGAGCCCTGTGATTAAGAGGCGAAGGGGGGGCAAGCATTCCAGGTAGAAGGACAGTGAGTACAAAGGGTCTGGGCAGGAGGAGGAGGGCAATCTTGTCATCAGGGAGCGGGGAGAGGCCAGGATAGCTGGGGCGAGGGGTGAGAGCAGAGAGAAAATGAGAGGAGGGGACAGGGAGGGGAAGGGCTCCTAGGTTGGGGGCTTCAGTGCCTGGGAGGGTTGGGAGGGAAAGTGGAGAGACCTGCTGATCTCCAAGGGAGATGCTGAGTGGGTCATGCAGGAGAAAAAATATGGGGGCTCTCACAGCAAATGCTTTGGGGAGCCTCAGTGCTACAGAGGGTACTGGTGTGTGTGGGGGGGAGCCCAAACTCAGCAACATTCAGAGGCAGTCCGGGAGGAGGCATCAGGAAAGGAGCCCAAGAAAGAGTGGGTGGTCGGCGGGTATAAGGAAGGAGTTTCACTGGCGGGAAATGAGAGAAGAGGGTTCTGGGAAGCAGACTGGGCCGGAGGGTAAGGCCAGAATTGGGGTGACCTCGGCAGAAACAGAATTGGGATACAGTAGGAAGCAAACTGGGGAGCCTCGTCCTGAGCCAAAGGGGCTCTGCTCTGGGCGGTCAGAGTCAGGGCTGGGCAGTGGGAGGCTCTCTCTCTTGCCCTGGGAAATCAGCTCCTTCAAGGTGGGCCCCGGGGATGGGCATTGTCTGGGCCCAGATCTTGAGGAGGGATGTGGCAGGCTGTCAAAGGCAGACATGTGGGTCCCAGCCCCCATTCTGCCCCAATCTGTGAGCCTCAATCCTCTTTCAATGGGGTGAAAACTCTGGTTTTGCGCTCCCCACCCCCATGGGGCTGTGATACTTGGACAGGAGCCCAGAGGTCAGCCATGCCTTTCAAGGAACAGCCACAGTTGCTGCAAATAAGGAAGAAGCAGGTGGGCCTGTGTCTCTGTATATCACATGGGGACCCCACTATCCCTCCTTAATCCCAGTCCCCACATCGACCTTCCAAGCCCAGCTTCTGTGTCAGTGCCCTTTCACCGACCTTCTAGTGCCCTCAGAGGAAAGCCCCGACCTCAGCTTGGCACTCACGGACCTCCAAGACCTCTCCTGTCCTGGCTGTCTCCCGGTTCCCTACCAAACTCCTCGCGATTCTGCAAACAACCTGGCTCTTTCCCAACATCTCATCCCCAAGACCGCGCTGGGAGACCACTGTAAAGGCTGCAGTTCTGTGCAGTGTTGGGGTAGTTCTGTCACCTGCACTGGGCTGGATGTTCCCTGTGGCCTGGCCAGAACACACAAGGAGGGGACAGGGATGGGTCCCCTTGGAGCCGGACGCAGGGGAGAGCCTGGTGAGTGAAATAAGGGAGTGAGGGTGGGTGACAAGGTCTGGGTGCTGGGGGAGGGCCCACCTGCTCCAGCTGCAGCTGCATGGTGCACTGGGCTGCCACATCCCCCAGCACGATCTCCACGTAGGGGTAGCTGGAGCTGGCTGTGGGCCGCTGGGTCCACGTCGACTGGATCTCCTTCAGGGGGAACTTCACCATCAGCTCCTTGGGGCAGGGGGCAGACAGGCCTATGGGTGGAACAGTCTCACCCACCTTTATCCCTCCCCCGCAGACCTGATCAACAGGAGGCAGGACACCCCGCTTGAGTACCAGCTCCCCAGTGGCTTGCTGTGTGACCTGCAGCAAGTCATCGCTTTACCTCTCTGGGCCTCACCTGTAAAACTGGTTCACAATGCTAATGCATACCGCTGCAGTGTGCCAGGCACTCTTCCAAGTGCTTGGGATCCAGGGGTGCTGTAGATGCGGGGTGCCCTGACCTTAACATCAAGCCTGCTTCTTAACACCTGCACCCGTGGAGCTCTCTTTCTAGCTCCAGGGGCTCCCAGAGCACGTGCGGGAAAGCCAGAGCTCTGAGCGTGAATGCCTCCATTAATGACAGATGGGGCCGTGGTGGGTAGGCGCCCTGGCTCCCTTGACCCCAGGCCAGAGGGCATCCTCTGTGGGGTGTGTTCCATGCCGTCTCCCGAGAGCCCGCTGGACTCGTGCCACCTGCATGGCGGCAACTTGCTTGCTAACCTACACTTCCCAGGAAGTGTGGCTGTCCCTTCCTGTCTCACCTCCTCACTCCAGCGCTTCCTGGAACCTCCTCCACATAACCCACCTGCCCTGGCTCACGTGGAGGTCCACTTCGGGAAAACTAAAAAAGGGCAGCACGTCCTATTTGTTATGGACTTAATCGTGTCCCCCCAAATCCATATGTTGAAGCCCTAACACCCCATACCTCAGAATGTGGCTGTACTTGGAGACTGGGCCTTTAATGAGGTGATTAAGTTCAATTGCGGCATTAGAGGGGGCCCTAACTCAATCTGACAGTGTCCTCATGCGATAAGGAAATTTGGACAAAACAAAGACACCAGGAACACACATGCAGAGAACAGGTCACGTGCGGACCCCGGAGAAGACGGCCACCTATGAGCCACGGAGAGGAGCGGGGCCTCAGGAAACCAACCCTGCCGGCACCTGGGTCTTGGACTTCCAGCCTCCAACACTGAGAGACCATTACAGTTCATTCTGTTGCTGATGCCCCAGTCTGTGGCAGCCCACGCTGACTAAGACATTGAGTGTTCAGCGTGTGTTTTACTGTCACAGCTTCATGGGGTGGGTTCTGTTATCCCTGTGTTCCAGACGAGGAAATGAGGCTTAGTGAGGTGTGGGGACTGCCCCGGGTCTCACAGGTGTAAGTGGTGGAGCTGGGCTCAGTCCCCCTGAGGGGTGGGCTCCGAGGACAGGGGTGGGCTCCGAGGACAGGGGTGAGCAGCGGAGCAGGCTGAGGCCACTCACGTGGGTCTCAGTGCTGAGGAAGTTGAGGCCATTCTGGTTGACGGCCAGGATGCTGGGGGCCGGCACAGCAAGGTTGCTGCAGCTCTGAATGAAGAAGAAGGAGGAGCCGAACAGGGGTGAGGCGCTGAGGAGGCCTGGGGCAGGAGAGAGACAGTCAGAAGGAGGGGCTCATCAGTGGCGCGGCCTTCAACTGCACGTTGCCCACAGCCCTCCCCTCCCCACTGCAGCCAGCACAGGGTGCTCCCTCTGAGCCTCCTGTCTCGCACCGCCCTGCCCTCCCCCTGCTGCAGCTCCTGGCCCTGGCAGCCTGCTCTCTCTGCCAAGAGCCACCCAGAGTCTAGGTGGTGCCTTGGCGAAAGTTTTAGAAAGGTGTTCTCTCCGGGCAGCTCAGCTTGACTCACACGGAAAATGCCTTTGTGCAAAGAACAAGGTGCCTTCATCTCCACCCTCCAAACCCCTCCTCAGCAAAGCCCCCAGGACCCTCTCCCCCAGCCCTGGACTCTTACCCAGAAACTGGGCCCGGGCCTGGTGCGGGCTGAGCGCTTGTGTCTGCTGCCGGTGCTGACTGACCAGGCTGAGCCAGGCGGAGCCGGCCGTGGAGTGGTAGAGCTGAGCCGGGATGTACTGCTGGACCTCCCGTCTGCATGGGGAGGGAAGGCGGTCCTGAGCACCTGTCTCCTGCGGTCCTCACTGCAGGCTTATGCAGAGCGATGTGCTCCTCGCTCCTCCCCGGCAGACTAACCGCTGGGGAGTGCAGAGGGGTTGGGGCTGGGTATTAAGTGCTCACACGGTGCCCTGGCACACAGCAGGTGCTCAATAACGGCTGGCCAGCACCACTAGACTTCCTGTTTGAAGATGAGGGAATTGAGGCTCTGAAAAGTTCACTGACTAGCCCAAGGTCACACAACAACCAAGTGAGTCTGAGTGGGGGGCTGAGACTTGAATCCTAGGTGGGTTCATACTTTGTAGTGCCTACCCCTAAGGAGAAACCCAGGCCAGAGGGGCAAGCACAAGGTGGTGGCAGGTGTGGAAATACCAGAGCCGCAAAGCCACCACCAGCACTAGTCAGAGTCTGGGGTAGAGGAAAGCTGCAAGACCCCCATCTCCACTCCAGCCCCTTCTCTCTAACATGCTGGCTTCCTCCTAACAGCAGTTCCAGCCAGTCCCAGTACCCTGAGCTGCAGGCTGGGAAAAGTTTGGGAGAAAATCATGGCATCCCCTTTCCCAGGAGACCCCCTTCTTTGCAGTGCTGGGGTACTGGCCTGGCACCTGGACCTGGCCTCCCCAGGGTTGCATCCTTGTCCCCCCCCCCCCCACACACACACACACTTAAGCTTCAGTAAGCCATGTGCCCTCTCTGGGCCTCAGTTGCCTCATCTGTATAAGGGGAAAATAAAGTGGATACAGAGTGCTTTGCAGAAAGTAAGAACTCAATGATTCTTTCTACCCAGGATTAGATTATAGTATACTTTTATGTGCTTCCCTGCTTTTTGCTTAAAACCATAACATAAAAGAGCTTTACGTATTGAGCCCTTACTGAATTACGGCACCAGGACATTCACTGTAGATACATTATCTTACCATTATTCACACGGATTTTCAAAGTGGGGCCGAGGCTCTGGGGGGTCAAGGACACTTCCATGTTAACACTAAGCCGTTATTTGGTTTTTCCCCTCTCGCTCTCTAACAAGTACAGGGGAGTCTGCCAGAGGCTACATGGCACGTGAGACCAGAGCAGACTGGCTGCAGAGGCAGGCATGAGAATGCAGGTGTCTTCTGTTCAGCCACACGGTGAAGAAGTTCACAGCCCCAGCCGCTGTGGCTTAGTGGGCTCGAGCGGTGCCCCGTATGCCAAAAGGTAGTGGGTTTGATTCCCAGTCAGGGCATGTTTTGGGAGGCAACCCATAGATGTTTATCTCTTAGATCACTGTTTCTCTCTCTCCCTGCTCCTTGTTCTAAAATAAATAAAAATAAAATAAAATAGATTTACAAAATGTGAAAACAGTGCCACTCTTCTCACTAAATTTTTTTTGAAAATACATTTTTATGTTGTTTATATTAACATGTAATGTTAATTTATATTATCCTATATAATAAAAGGCTAATATGCAAATCAACCAAATGGCGGAACAACTGGTCGCTATGACATGCACTGACCACCAGGGGGCAGACGCTCAATGCAGGAGCTGCCCCCTGGTGGTCAGTGCACTCCCACAGGGGGAGCGCCACTCAGCCAGAAGCCGGGCTCATGGCTGGCGAGCGCAGTGATGGTGGCAGGAGCCTCTCCCGCCTCCACAGCAGTGCTAAGGATGTCCGACTGCTGGGCTGAGGGACCCCGCCCCCCCACCGAGTGCACAGATTTCGTGCATCAGGCCTCTAGTCTATATATAAAAGCCTAAGCGACCGGGCCGACCGGCCAGCTGGGAGCTATGACATGTACTGACCACCAGGGGCAGACGTTCAATGCAGGAGCGGAAAACACAGTGGCATGGGCCTAGTGGGGGCTGAGCGCTTGTGTCTGCTGCTGGTGCTGACATGCAGTTGAAGGCCGTGTGCCCCTCCCCTCTTCCCTCTGAGATTCATCAGTGTGTTCCATGTTTCCATGCCTGTGCGTTGAGCGTCTGCCCCCTGGTGGTCAGTGCACGTCATAGCTACTGGTTGAAAGGTTGAACAGTTGCTTAGGCCTTTATATAGAGAAATGTAATATATTATCCTTGTTTTTAAATTAATTAATCAGTATTTTAAATTGTTCCTTAGTTTAATTTTGACTATGGTAAATATATATTAATAGATACAGCCCACATAAACAAAAGCTCTTTGGGGTCCTATTCCTGAGACCAAGTCTGAGAAGGACTGATTTATCACCCCTGTGAGGACATAGCACCCAGGAAGGCCTTGCTGTTGGATGCAACGCCCTGGTGAACATTTCCGCACGGCCACGTGTATTCCCCGGTTGACGGGGCTGTGTGTCCTGAAAGCCTTCTTATCATTAAATTTACTCTGAGCTGTAATACCAGCTGGAAGCACCCTGTTGTGGGAGGAGGCGGGCCCCAGCTCTTAGGGCGAGTTGGAGGATGTTAGCCCATAGCCAGGTCAGCCCCTTCCCAGACAGCCTGCCGGTGTGAGCGGGGCGCGCGGGGCCTGGGATGTCCAACTCTGAGAATGTGGGGGGCTGGCGGGCGGGCAGGTGCTCACATGCTGGGCAGGTAGAAGCGGTCCTGGGCCCGGTGCTGCAGGGACGCCAGCTTGGACACTTGCTGCAGCTGTTGCTCGCGGGGCTGGCCGGCTGGCATGCTGCTGAAGAGGCCCTTCAGGTAGTCGGGCAGGACCTGCAGGGCAGCAGGTGTGCAGGGCGGTCAAGCACGTGGGGCATGGCAGTCCCCCAGTGATGTGGAGAGTGTGGGTGTCTGTTGGGCTGGGGTTACTGAGAATGGAACATGCTTGAGTCACTAAAAACAGATTCATGGGCTGGACCCCCCGGACTCTGATTCACTAGATCTGGGGCTAGACTTAAGGATTTGCATTTTACCAAGTTCCCAAGGGCCGAAACCGGTTTGGCTCAGTGGATAGAGCGTCGGCCTGCGGACTGAAGGGTCCCGGGTTCGATTCCGGTCGAGGGCATGTACATTGGTTGCGGGCACATCCCCGGTGGGGAATGTGCAGGAGGCAGCTGGTCGATGTTTCTCTCTCATCGATGTTTCTAGCTCTCTATCTCTTCTCCCTTCCTCTCTGTTAAAAATCAATAAAATATATTAAATAAAAAAAAAAGTTCCCAAGGAACGCTGCTGGCCTATAGACTAGCACTGGACTGGACTGCGTGGGGTAGTTGGCAACAGTGACACCATGTGGCCATAAAAGCCAAGTAACCTTATTTTGTACTTGGAATTGGGGAGAATTTGGCACCAGCTCCACACGAAAAACACTCTCTGTCCAAGCACTTCCACAAATGTTAGCAGAGGAGGGAGAGCCGGGTTTAAAAAGCCCAGGACCCTAACTTAGAGGGCCGGGGTTCCACAGGGAGTAACACAAAGGTAAAAGCAGCACTGGCAGCCACGGCCTCCTTAGGCTGAGAGGGACAGGCCATGCACCCTGAGGAGGCGAGAAGGGGAAGAGGTGCTGTTTGGGGCAGCCTTGCTGGGGAGGACTTAGGAAAGCAGAGACATGCCCGGCCGGTGTGGCTCAGTGGTTGAGCATCGACCTATGAACGAGGAGGGGTCAGGGTTCAATTCCCGTTCAGGGCACATGCCCTGGTTGCAGACTCGATCCCCAGTAGGGGGTGTGCAAGAGGCAGCCAATCAATGAGTCTCTCTCATCACTGATGCTAGGTAGTGAGGGTCACGTCACTGACTGCTCCGAGGAAGCCGTGCCGGGAGCAGGGCACCAGGGCTAGAAACGTCAGTGGGGACCACCCGAATCGTGAAGGCCTCAAACCAACAGCCATGGAGTTTGACGTCACAGTCCTGGGGAGCCAGGAAGGTTCCAGAGCATGAGCAGCCCCCACGTGCTGACCTGGTTATAGTGCATGGTCACGTAGAGCTCATTCTCAAACTTCAGAGGCTGGGCCCAGAGCACACGCCGGAACCAGAGCATGTAGCTGCCGTCCACCTGCTCCATCTCTGAGGCCACGTCCAGGATGTAGGTGCAGCGGCTGAGTGGGCACACGTGCTGGCCTGGGGAGAGCCAGAGGCAGCTGGGGGCACGTGTGTGCACATGTGTACGCCGGTGCACAGGCGCACACCCCCAACCTGTCACCCAGGCGAGCATCACCTGGGCAAGCCCCTCAGCTGGGACATGCTAAGGACCAGGGCGCCCTGTGTGTGTGGGTGCTGATGACTGCCGACGGGAATGCCTCTCTGTGGCCGCTGGGTCTGGGAAGGTGATCTGGGTCACGCTCAGACACAGCCCAGTCCGTTTCCAGAGGAGGTGGGGACAAGGGGAGGCGCAATGCGTGCCTTTCGGCAGAACCCCTTCAGAGGGCACTGCTGGGCTCCTGAGTGGGGGTGGGGAGGACGCAGCCGGGCACCGAGTGGGTCAGAGCCGTGGCGAGGCTGAAGGGAGGCTTCTTTATTTCCTGCTCCCCGTCCCACACCGCCCATAAAATGTTACCAACGAGAGGGCCGGGTCATGATGATAAAGTCCGGACTCTTGAGCCCAGATAGCCTGGGTTCAAAGCCCAAATATGTGACCTTGGGTAAGTCCCTTGACCTCCAAGGCAGGCTGATTACTGGCCCTTTCTCAAAGACACCCATGTCCTAACCCTGGGACCTGTGAATACGTCACCTTCATGGCAAAAGGGACTTTGCAAATGTGATTAAGTCAGGGGTCCTCAATCTACGGCCCGCGGCCACATGCGGCCCGCCGAGGACATTTATCCGGCCCGCCGGGTGTTTTTGCCGCCGCTGCCTGTCCTGCTTAGCAGCCGACTTAGCAGTGTGCATAGGAATTTGTTCATAGTGTTTTTTTAAACTATAGTCCGGCCCTCCAACGGTCTGAGGGACAGTGAACTGGCGCCTGTTTAAAAAGTTTGAGGACCCCGGGGTTAAGTTAAAGATCTTGGGATGGAGACATTATCCTAGGTCATCCAAGTAGACCGAATGTAATCTCAAGGATCCTTATAAGAAGGAACAAGTGAAAGAGAGAGAGGAGAGAGAGAGAGAGAGAGAGAGAGAGAGAGAGAGAGAGAGAGAGAGAGGGAGGAAGATGCTGCCTTGCTGGCTTTGCGGATGGAGGAAGGGCATGAGCCACGGAATGTGGGTAGTCTCAACAAGCTGGAAAAGACAAGAAAAGAGTGTCTCCCCAGAGGCTCCAGCAGGAACCAGCCCCAGGACTGGTTTCAGGACCTGCAGAGCCATAAAAATATAAGTGCGTGTGGTTTTAAGCCCCCAGTATGTGGTGATTTGTTACAGCAGCAACAAGAGACTACTACACCCGCGTGGGCCTCAGTTTCCCCATCTATAAATGGGGGTGGTAATGGGCTCCACGAGTAGGGCTGTTGTGGGGATTGAAGGAGATGGTGGAATTAAATGCTTTGAACTGTGCCTGGGACATAGTCTGTGTCGGTCACAGGACTGTCTGTTACTGCCTTCCCCTCCTGCCATGCCTTGGCTGGACTCCGGGCAAGGGCTGAGGACAGACACGTGGTCCAGGGATGAGGTGGCAGTGGGAGAGCTGGTAGGAGAGGATGCAGCCGGCCAGCTGGCGTCTCCGTGGGTAAACAGCAGAGGGCAGGGGTGGGGCCACAGGAGAAGGACCTGTGAGACCCAGGGAGGGCCTCTATGGCTATGTTAAGGCACAAGTGGCGGGGAGAATGCTCGCCCTGTGGGTTCCAGGAGCTGGGGCCTATTAAGGGAAACGTTCCTAGGATGGGGCTCCTTGGGGGCAGGGTCCCTGGGCAGGCCCCGAGGGGCAGCGGAGGCGTCAGGGGCCCCTCCTCCACGAAGTCCCAGTCTGGCAGGCGAGACAAACGTACACACAGCGGAGCAGAGAGGGACAGACCAAGGGCTGGGGTGCTCGGTGCACAGAATGGTCGCTCCACACGGGGGTCGAGGGGCTTCTGGGAGAAAGTGGCATCCGGCCTGGACCCTGGAGGCCATGCAGGGCGTGAGCCCAGCATGCTGGGTCCTCTGGCAACTCACCTCGGTTGGTGACAAGAAAGATGACATATTCATCGAAGGCCTCAGGGCGTGTCAAGGCCATCTCAGCACAGATCTCCTTCACCACGTCCAGGGCCACCTGCGGGAGGGGCGAGTGAGGCTGCGCCAGCCACGCCCACTGTCCTCCCAGCCGCCAGCACCGGAGAGCAGAGCTGCCTGGGCCCCGGGAACCGCCGCACAGGCCGGGAGCACAGCTGGTCTGAGAGGCCCAGGCTGCCCCTTGTTCGCAGTGTGACCTGAGCTGGAGGCTCCACCTCCCCAGGCTCAGCCTGCTCTTCTGAGAAGTGTCCTGCCTTGTGGACTATGTGAGAGAGCCTGGAGGGGCTCAGTACCCTTGGGGGCCACTCTGGAGACTGGGGTGTCCTTGCCGCTGCCCCCCTCCCCCAGCGGCTGCTTGCTGGAAACGCCCCCTCACTTACGGTGCACGTTTTGATTTTGAGATGGCGTTCGAGGCCCCCAGGGAGGAAGAAGAGTTGCCTCTTGGAACTGCGGCCCGCCTGGGACAGGAGAGGGTGAGGAGACAGGACAGGCTGGGTAGTGGGACCTGGGCGGCCATCGTCCGGCCACGGGAGTCCCTGAGCCAAAGGTCAGGCAGGCCCTGCAGGAGCACCCTTGCCGGGGCCCGAAGGCCCTCTGAGCCCAGCAGGCCTCTCCCCTCGCCCTGACCCCCACCCCACGCTCACCAACAGGGCCCGGAGCTCCATGCTGCTGGGCAGCTCCAGACGGCCGCCGAAGCGCAGGGTTTTCTGCAGGTTCTGCTCACAGGCCTTGGCGATTCCTACAGAGACAGAGCCAAGGCCTTGCCCAGGTCGGCAGTCAGAGGCAGGCTCCTCTGGCCAACAGCCGCCAGCCCACTGGTTCTCCGCACAGCCATGGGACGGGCTTTTACTCTCAGTCCAGAGAGGGGCAGTGATTGCCCAAGGTCAAAGGCTGGAGTGCTAGTGCCGCATTCAAACCCACATCCCATAGGCTCAGGCCTTTTAAGTCCACGGTCCCCTTGGCTACCCTATGAGCCCTGGAAATGGCTGTCACCTTGAGCTGCTGACGGGGGGCTTGTCCCTAAGAGGCTGTGTGAGTATGGGGATGCAGCTGTGCCCCGCCTGGCAGGAGACCCCCGGGCCTGCTCCCACGCGTCTCTGACTAAGCAGTGCCGCACCCTGCTGGGGAGGGCAAGCCCAGGACCCGCTCGGAGCCCCTGGAGCTGGGCCTCCCCCTCAGACCTGGGAGTGTGTGTGCGTGAAGCAAATCTGAGGAGGATTCGGAGGCGGAGAGGGCGGACCCCCATCTCTCACTGCTGCTGCGGTGACCGCAGGGCCCTGGCCCTTTCTTAGGGGGACCAGGGAGTTGCTATGGAAACAAGGCTGGAAATGAGGTTGAGGAGTGGCCCCTTCCCTCCACGCTCCAAGGGGGTAAGGCTGAGCCCCTGCCCCCAGCTTTGGGACCACCCCTGCCTGGACCCGCTCAAGACCCTGTTGATTCCCAAAGACCCAAGGAGCAGAGCCTGCCCCAGCAGCCAGGCCTTGCACCCCCTCTCCTCTTCCCCATGCCACTCTGCCCACCTCCAGGCCTTGGCTCCTGCCACTCAGCACAGGAGAACCCCCCCCAGAGCCACACCTCCTCTGGGAAGCCCATCCATCTCCTCTGACATGCCTCCCCCCGCCCGACCAGACAGCCCAGCGCGCCAGCCCCTGCGGGGCCCCCACAGCACCGGGGAGGGAGCGAGTCAGCGAACATGGCCCAGGCACCATGCCCGGCCAGGCTCTCTGGATTTCCCCTCTTGCTGGCTGCCTGGCCGGTACCCACGCAGACAGACCCTCGGCCCTGGGCCCCCCTTGCTGTGCCCCTCACCCTGGAAGGGCAGGCCTGGGCTCTGGCTCACATCCTGGAGGAAGTGGACGAGGGGTGGCCGGAGGACCTCCGAGCAGCTGTGATAGGCGGTCACGATGTACAGCAGCCTCCAGCCCCGCTGGCAGCTGTCCCTGTGAGGACACACGCATAGGACCACGCCACGTGGCCACAGCAGGACTGCCAAGCCCCGAGTCTCCGGGGCGGGGCTGGAGGGCCCGGTTCTCAGGCAGCTCTGGGTCTGGGTGTTCTTCCTGCCTGGGGAGGGCAGGGTGGTGGCCCCAGCGCCAGGCGGGAGGTAGGTTCTGCTCGGAGGCAGGGAGGGAAGGGCCCCAGGCCGCGACATGCACCAGGGAACACCTTCCCTGGGGAGACTCTCTGAGAGGCTTCTGGGCAAAGGTCCATGAGGGGGAGCCGGGGGGGGGGGGGGCTGTGGGAAGGCAGTGGCAGGGGAGGCCTGGGTGGGCAGGGACAGGAGCATGAGCTGAATGGCTCTAAAATTCCCAGGAAGGCGGGGGGGGGGGGGGGCACAGGAACAGGACAGTGAGCCAGTGGCAATGAGAGCAGCACGCGCTTGGGCACTTGCTGGTGCTGCTCCTGTGCGAGCCCTGGGGGGGGGGGGGGTTTCCTGTGGGGCCTCTCGTGCCTGGGGAGCACGCGGGCTCCCCTTGCCCACACCACCCTCACTAGGGCCGCGTGCTGTGGCGACGGCAGGAGACCAGGTCTGGCCAGATTAGAGCCCAGCTTCCCTCCGGCTGCGGTGATTGCTTAGGGACAGGAATGTGACCCAGGTGGAGCCATCACAGCTCTGCGCCCCCAGCCTCTGTGGTTGGTTAGGGATAAACGTGTGTGTGGCTGTCAGGCCAATGAGACTGGACTGGGGCTTTCTGCTGCACATGATGGGTCAGTGTTGCTCTCTCTGGGATTGCTGAGCTGCGCAATGTCTTTCCAGAGCGGCCACCTTGCAAATGGATGGGTGGTGCTTGGGGACGACATCACCACCGAGGAAGCCGCCAGGACACGGGCAAGCCTGGAGCTAGCCAGGCCTGAACTCCTTTCCAGCTACCTGGGCGCTCTGTTGCTTAGACCAGCTTGACCTGAGTCTCTGGCACCAGCCACCAGTACCTGGATTCACGCGGGATTGCTACCATTTTACAGGGAGGCACGGAAGCGCCAAGAGCAGGAGTGGCTGGTCTCAGACATGCAATTCCAGATCCGCAGGCTTTGTCTACCGAGTGAGGAGAGGACTGGGGCAGAGGCTGGGAGGGCAGGCCTGGCGCAGGAGGTGGGCTGTGCTCCCGGAGGGACAGGGGACGGGGGGGGTGGGGGTGGGGGGGTGGGGGCACGCACTGCTCGCCGCCGGCGCGGTCCGTGAGCTGCTTCACCACTTGGCAGTAGCACTCGTCCCGCAGGGCCTCCTGCTCGGCGCACAGCTGCGGGCGGCCAGGTCACGCCACACGCCGGCACAGAACAGAGCGGGCGTGTGAGACAGGCCGCGTGTCCCTCTCCAGTCCCTCCCCTCCGGCGGATGCGGTCCTCCTTGGGGCCACGCTAGAAGCTGCCCACCCCAAAGTCCTGCAACTCTGGCTCCCGATGGGGAAACTGAGTCACAGAACGGGGAGAGCGCACAGCAAGGTGGGCGACTGACCTTCAGGAGGGTGCAGAGCACATCCCGTTCGCGCTGGCCCTTCAGCGGGGCGTCCCCCATGAACCGCATCACGGCTGCAGGGAACACCCACTCAGCCCCGGACCCGAGCTGCCCGCCCTCGGGGGCCCCAGGGAGGCCCCTCTCGAGAGGCTGTGGCCAGGGGCAGCTGGGGCTTCTCTTTCTTAGAGGAGCCCCATGTCTGACTGGGGGCGGGGAGCGTCTGAGGAGCAGAGGCGGGTGATGAGCAGGGGCAGGTAGTGCTGGCCCCCGGCCCAGGGTCAAGCCCACCCCACACCTAGGAACATGTCGGTGGCCATCTTGCTGAGGCTGGCGTCGCTGAGCTCGATGAGGGATTCCTGGAGCGGGCTCTGTCAGGGAGGAGGTGCGTCAGGATCGGGGGAGGGGGGTGTCCAAACAGAGGGGGCCACGTGGTATGGCCTGTCTCAGACAGGGCGGTCCAGGTCATGCAAAGGGAGCCGGGCGGACACTGGGACAGAGGCGCTCGCAGGCCCTCAGGTGCTGAGGGTGGGGGTCACTCTGAGGACGAGGCTGTTTGCTCCAAGGCCTGCACCACCATTTTAGATGGGGAAACTGAGGCCTAGGCTGGCACCTTGGTGAAGCGAAGCATGTCCTCCAAGGTTCTGGACTCCCGGCCCTCCTTGGATTTGAGCCTGAGGCCGTCCCTAGGGCAGGAAGCAGAGGGGAGACCAGTGTCACGGCCTGCGGCTCCCCCGGCCCGCCCCCAGGCTCCCCCAACGGGTGCAGGTGGCCTCACGCCTGAGGGTTCTCCCCTCACAGAGGTGGCCTTGCCCTTGGACACTGACGAAGCCCCAGGAGGAACTCCTTGGGTGGGGGTTGGGTCGGGTCACCACTCACTGGGGTCTCCTCTGAGGGTCGCGGAAATACTTCTGGGCAAACGCCAGCATCGTGCGTGGTGGGGGAGCCAGGCCATCCTCCCCGTGACCAGCCGAGCCGGTCCTGATGGGGGAACCCTGCAGGGGCAGGAGCTAGGAGGGCCTGTCCAACCCCCGCATCCACCATCCCCGCCAAACCTGACTCAACTCAACCCCAGGTGAATGCGCCCAGACTGCCCCAGGTCGCTCCCCCAACACCCCCTCGACCAGGCACAGCCACCACGTGCCCAGTGCGCCCCACCACCAGGCGCACCCTGCCCAGGGCTGGTCTCTCCAGATGCCTGGTTGAGCTGGCCTTGCCCTTACAATTAGCTCTACCCCACTCCACCTCTCGCCACCACCACCCCCATGCGCGACCCTGCCCCCCACGGCCCCGTCCTGCCACCTGGCCTGGTCGCAGTCCTTCTGCTGACCCACCCTTCTCCACCCGTCTGGCACCTCTCCAACATCACTGGCCACGTGCCACAGGTCACTGTCCGGCGAGCCCCACCCCTTCTCCCCACCCGGGACTGGCCAACACCCTAGGCCGACCTTGTTCCCACCCACCTCCAGCCAGATGACCCCCTGCGGCCTCCACCCAGTTGGCCTGGCCCACCGGCCTCACCTCTCTCCTGCGGCCCACCTCCCGTGCGGCAGCCGTGGAGGCCACGGCGGCGGCCACGGCAGCGGCACGACCCCGGCTGGGCTCCGCGGGCAGCTGCAAGAAGTCGGGGGCGGCCACGGGCTGCACCAGCTCGGAAGGGAAGCGCCCCACGCGCCCGTGGATGGCCCCGAGCCTCCAGCCTGGGGGGCGGGGAAGGAGTCAGGGGCGAGCCGGGCGCCCCCTCCTGGGACTGGGGGCTCTCAGGACACCCCTTCGAGCTCCGGGTGGAGGGGCCTGGGCTTGGGAAGGGGGGGCATTGCCTCGGGGAGGCGGGGCGGCATGTACGGCACAGAGGGATCCGCCACACGGAAACGCGGTGCCCAGAGACCCTTCCGCCAGATCGGCGGGCGGAGGCTGGGCGGGTGGCCTGGGAGGCCTGGGTCGCTGGGAGGCCTGGGAGGCCAGGCCAGAGCACTCGGGCCCCGAGGACCATCCTGCCCGGTGGTGCGAGTGCAGGAAGCCGGGAAGCTGCGTGGGCTCTGGGGTTTGAGCACCGAAGCTGGGCAGGGGACCCGGGACCCACCGAAGTCAGGGCCTCGCCTCTGCAGCTCCTCCAGGTACACCACCTTCTTGCGGACGACACAGCCGGCGCTGTAGCCTGCGGTCGGGCGTATGTCAGTAACTGCCCGGGCGGCCCCTGGCCCGACTCCCCGCCAGTGCCCGCCCCACCCGAGGCACCGACCCAGGCGGGGCGGCTCCGGCGGCTGCAGGTGGATGATGTCGCCCTTGTGGAAGGCCAGCAGCGACGGGTCCTCAGGCAGGAAGTTCCTCACGGCAACCACGTAGTCCGAGTCCTGGGTGGCCAGGGGCAGGGTGAGGCCCAGGCCCTTTCCCGCGCCCAGAGGCCAGGGCCACGCCCCTGCCCCCCACTTCATCAGAGAACCTTTCTGAGTGAAAGAGGGAGGGGCAGGGGGAGAAGGCTCGAGGGGCAGAGGCCCGGCCTGAAGAAGGCAGATGGTGCCGGAGCACAGGTACATGCCGCCCCGCGCCCCCGCCACGGCGTCCCACTGCGGCCTGCGGCGTGGCCGGGCCCCAGGAGTGGCCTGCGCTTGGCCGGGGCCGCCCGTGGGGCACTGCCGCTGCCGGGAGCCGTGGTGGCACGTCGCCGGGAGGGTGAGGAGCACAGCGGCTGTGGAGCTCAGGGGAGGCGCCCTGCTGAGGAGCAGGCGGAGGCGAAAGGGCAATCCAGCGCGAGGCGGAGCCGCCTCGGCCCGAAGGCCACAGAAGTCGGTAGCTCGGCCACTGGCCACCACACGCCCCTGCTTCCCAGGCGGGGTGGCTGGGGTGGGGTGGAGAGCCTGCCCTGGGCCTCAGCTCCCGGCGGGGGCTCCGTGGGAGGACCCTGACCTTCTTCAGCTCCAGGATGAAGTCGTCCACCAGGGTCTTGACCTGCCGAGCTCGGGCTGAGAAGAGGATGACCTTCTCGCTGGCCAGGTTGAACTCCAGCATGTTCCGGGAGGGGATGGTCACAAACAGGATATCCGCAAAGCTGGGGGACAGGAGCTCACGTGAGGGCAGGGCGTGTGGCCAGAGGGACGCCTGTGCCACCGGCCCCGCGGCCAGGAGCTGCCCCAGCCTCCCTCCCTGTCCCTCTGTGGCTGCAGCTCCCGCCCACTGCCCACAGCACCGCAGCCCCATCCCTCCCTCCCTCCCTCCCTCCCTTCCTCCCTCCCTCCCTCCGTCTTCCTTCCTTCCTTCCTTCCTTCCTTCCTTCCTTCCTTCCTTCCTTCCTTCCTTCCCCTCTTGGTCCGATCTCCGCATAAACTGAATGATCGCCATCTTTCGAGGCGAGGCGCGTGGATGCTGCTGGTGGGCCAGCCCCTTCCCGGCCTGAGCTGTCAGGACCTGGGCCCCGGGCAGGGAGGGGAGGACGCGGCAGGCCTCTCACCGGGCCCCTCCCCTCCCTTCCAGGCGCACGGGCATTGGCTGCGGACCACACGTGAGCTCCGTGGGGCAGGGCTGGGTGTGGTCTGGGGGGCAGGATGGCCCCGCGGGTTCCCAGCTCATCTACGTCCTAGCTGTGTGCTGAGCCAAGCACCTCTCTCGCTGAGCCCAGGTCCCCGTCTCTAAAATGGGCTGGATTCAAGGGCTGGGCACCATGTTGGTGCTCAGTGACCGGCTGTGGAGAGACAGTGAGGAAATGCTGAGGCCTCTGTGCCCGTGTCCAGCGCCCGTGTCCACCCGCTGCCGGCACCTGTACGCGCGCAGGACACGCAGCTGCCCACTGGCCTCCCGGTGGCCCCTGGCCATCTGCAGGAGCTTGATGCCCGTGTGGGACACAGCCAGGATCTGCACGCCCGTGCCCACGCTGCCCTGGGGGGACAAGGGCACGTCAGCTTTGTCCTGAGCCCGGGGGCCGGGCGGGGTGGGGCGGGCGGGCAGGGCTCGCACCGTGGCCGGGAAGAGGCGGGAGAAGTAGACCTCCCAGCTGTCGCGTGCGGTGTGGACCACAGCCCGCTTCACGCTCTCCGTCACCAGGGGCCTCTGAGTGTCCAGCTGGTTCTGGGCTGAGGGGTGCAGGTGGGTCAGGACCCGCCCCACCCCCTGCAGGCCCCGCTGCAGGGAGGGAGCCGGGCTCAGCAGAGGCAGGCTCTCAGTGCCGACTGGGAAGGCAGGGTGCGAGGCCGGCAGACGGCCCAGGCCCCCAGCCAGTCAGGCAGAGCTGACCTCAGACTGTCGCCTGGCCCTGGGAGAGCCCAGAGCTGAGCAAGGAGGGGTGTCTGGGAGGTGAGTGGGGCAGGGCGCCCTGAGGTACCAAACAGGGCCTTCATCTTGAGCCTCTCGTCCTCGGAGATGCGCAGGCAGGCCTCGGAGAGCGTGTCATGCAGGATCTGCGGGAATGAGCTGAGCTGGGATGCAGGCGGCAGGCGGCCCGAGGGACTTCCCCAGCTGGGAGCCCGGGCTGGACTGTTCTAGGACGAGCGGGGCGTCCATGTGTGCAGCTGTGGGGTCCTCTGGGTGAGTTAGATCCCACTCACACACACTCTCCTCTCTCCTTCCCTCCAAGTCATGCCACCCCTCCCGGCCTTGGTGTCATCTATACAACGGGTCTGTCCAGCTGAGACAAACCACGGGCCTGGTTAGATGGGCTTGTGACCCTAACCGTGGGAATAGGGGTGCAGCAGAACAGCTGCCCATCCACACAGGGTCAGGGAGCCCAGCTCTGAGTGCAGAAGCAGAATCTGCAGACAGCCAGTCCACGGGCCCATTGCCCCGCGGCGTCACTGAGGCAGAAAGGGACGAGGCCCTCACCTGCCGGAACAGGAGGTCCAGCTGCACGGGGTGGCTGTAGCTGTCCTTCGGGTAAAACACCTGTGGGGGCGGGGCTTCCGTGAGCACCGCCAAAGGCCCCTCACTCTGCTTCACACCTGGATCCGCCCCCAGATGCAGCCCCGCTTAGAGCAGCGGCAGGTGCCCGCTCAGCTCCACCCTGGCCTGGTTCTCCAATCTGGGTGCCCTCTGCCCCTGGTCAGCCCCTCCCCTGCTCCCGGCACCTCTTTGCGCAGGAAGATCTGCCAGGGGGTGTCCTGGTAGCCATAAAAACTGGGGTTGGGGAGGCGGTGCAGCTGCGTCTGCACTGGATCCTCGGCGGGCTCCAGCGACCTCGAGGGCAGTGCTGGGGAGCATAGCGATCGCAGACGTGAGGGGAGGCAGGGCTGGCTGAGGGGTGGGGTAGAGTGGCATCCCACACCCTTGGCCACAGACACACCTGATCACACGCATGCAGAACACTGCTGCAGCCCGGCCCGCCCTCCGGCACATACTATAAACAGGCACCTAGCGTGTGCGGGCCTGTGCCAGGGGCTGAGGGTGTCGCGCGAACAGGAGAGGCAAGACGCCTGCCTTGACTTTAGGGTCTCCTGGCAAATGTGGGTGCGACAGACAATTTGAAATGACAAAACCCTTAGTGCTAGGAGCTCTGAGGGGGAAATGAAACTGGGTGACTTAGGGAAGGTCTGAGGGCCCTTCAGCCCCGGTGGGCTGGCAGGTCTCTCTGAGGAGGTGCCAACGGAGACCTCAGTAAGAAGGGCGGCAGGCGAAGGTCTTTGGGGAAGAGCACTCCGGCAGGAGCGGCAAGGGCAAGGAGAGGCAGGAGTGAGCCTGGTGTGCCCCAGGAACAGCGCGGGACAGGGGCCCGGGGCAGGCGGGAGGAGGCAAGGCCGGGGAGGGGGCAGGTCTCAGGCCAGGGGGGACACGGAGTTTCTCCCAGGAGCCACTGGAGCGGGTGCCAGGAACTCGGTGTGAGTCGATTTATATCTCGTAAGGTCACTGTGGCTACATGGGGCAAACGATGTAGAGGTTAGGGCTCCAATTGTGATGTCAGAGGCCTGGATTTAGATCCCTGGTCTAACACCTTTAAGCTGTGTGATCTTGGCAAGTCATTTAACCTCTCTGTGCCTGTTTCCCCATCTGTAACACCTGTAGGTACGGATGGCACTGTGTCCAGGGTGTAGTGAAGATTGAATAAGGCCCGGGTGGGCCTGGCCTGAAATCAGTGTTATTTTAAGTGCTGACCTAATTGTACAATGTTCACACAGTAGGTCCACATGGGCTCAGGACATGGACACGCATGCCACAGACATGCAAGACACACACCTGTGCTCACACAGACTTACTTTACACGTGGACACCTGCCCTCTTGTCCCTCCCTCCCTCCCTCTCTCCTGGCTCCTCACCTGGAGTGGGTCGCATGGATGGCCTTGGTGTGCTGGTCACTGGCTTCACCAGGGCCACGGCCTCCCTGGGCACCTGCCCCACCCCAAAGAGAGCGCTCAGGGGGCGCAGCGGGGCCATGCCTTTTAGGGGCAGCGGGTTTCTGAGGCTCCCTGGAGGCCCCACTGTTTTCCATTCTGCCTGGGCACGGCCAGACTGCCCCTCACCTGCGTGCCAGGTGCTGTCGCCACGTGGCTCATCTGCCCCTTCAGGATCAGCAGGGCTTCCTCGTGGGGGTCTGGCCGCTTCACGAACACCCTCCCGCAGTCCTTCCTGGGGGGATGGGCACTGAGTTCCTCTCCCCGTCACAAGCCCCTAGGTAAGGACCCTCTTCCTCCACCCGTCACTGTCGGTGAGACCCAGAGGGGTTCTCCCAGCGCAGCCTAGAAGGCAGCCTGGCCCCCTCGGCGGGGGAGGGCCGTGGGAGCATCTGCATAAACAGACTCCTCCCCTCACATTGCGGGGCACCAGGCCCAGGGAGGAGGCAGCTGCCTGCAGGCTGGGGCAGAGCTGACCTGAGGGCCTTGGGCTGCCCGCCCTGGGGCGGCTGCTGGTACTGCCTGACGATGTTCTTGATCTGCTGCGTGGGCTGCGGGAAGTGCTCCGAGTTGAGTGTGGAGTACCGGACCAGCTCGGGGCAGGGCAAAGCTGTGGGCCAGGGGGCAGAGTGAGACACACCTCCCAGTCCATCCTGGGAGGCCTCCCCCGCAGCCCAGCAGGGACAGGACACTCACTGGTTTCTGGAGAAGACCGATCCTGAGCTAGAATGGGGGCAGCCACAGGCTTGGTGGGGGGCCGGGGGGCCTTGGCCAGAGGGGCGGGGGTCAAGGGCTTCGGAGTGGAGCGCAGGAGCACGGGCTTGGCCGGGGGTCCAGTGCCCACGAGCTTGGGCCGTGCCTCGGGGGCTTGGGGCTTCTGCAGAGAGCAGGGTGTGAGGTGAGCTTCCTGGGACACACCAGCTTGCTCTCTGGGGCCCGTGTTGGCCCAGGACGGTGTGGGGTCCAGGCTCAGGAGGTGCGAGGCTGCCCTGGGCAGGCCAGGCTCACCTCCGGGGGGAAGGGCCTTGGGGCAGGACTCAGGGGCTGCTGCTGGAGGGCCATGGCCTGCAGGGTCATCTCTCTGGCCTGGGGAGAGGTGGGGGTGTAACCAGGCAGGCCCGCTCCAGGCACCCCCCCTCCCAGGCCCCTCGCACGCACCAGCAGCACGGCCTGTTTGTGGATGAAAGCTTGCTGCAGAGCCAATGTGGAGGCGTCCAGGGCTGGGACTTCGGGGAGCCGGGCAGAGGGCACAGATCCCAAGGCGCGGGAGGTGAGGGAAGCGGGAATTTCCTACCACCTCCCCCCTTGCCTCCCCTCCACCCTGCCCATGGCCGTCTCCATGTTAGCACGGGAGGGAGCCCGGAGAACCAGCGGGGCCCAGCCTTGCCCAACCCTAGAACCAACCTTGGGGCAAGTACTGACTTGGCTTTGGCTCTGGGGGTCTCTTGGGAGTCTCTTCAGTGCTGCTACTGCCACCGCCACCAGGCTGGCCTCCCCCTTTCATGCGATAGGCAATGGCTGTTGGCTTCTCCAGGTCCTGGGGGCAGCAGGTGGCTCGAGTGGCTGCCTCAGTGCTGGCCTCCCACGGTTCCAAGGCAACGGGCACCTGACACCAGCCTCCTCCTCCATCCCAGGGCCTCCCACTGGCCAAGCGTTGCTGTATGCCCAGCCTCTGCCTTCACGCACTCACTCTGTCCTCCCACCACCTTGCAAGCTCCCAGGCGACCCCCCCCCCCCCTTCACAGAGGAGTAAAATGAGGCTCAAAGCGGGGTATGCCCTGCTCAGCGCTGCACATCATGCCCTGAGGGGCTCCTGGGAGTTCTCAGAGTGAGCAGGGTGCCTGAGGGGGCTGGATCCCACAGGACACGGGAGGTCTGAGCCTCTATCCAGGGGTGTCTCTAGCCAAGAGGACACCCTCCTCCTTTGCTGGGTCCCCATGGCCCGGGCTGTGTCCCCCGTGGATGTGTATGACTGGGTATGTGCATGCCGTGCCTGCTGACTGCGAACACCCCAGCCATCCCTACCGCGTCCCCGCAGGACAGCACGGGGTCGAAGAGGCTGTCCAGGTAGCAGTCCAGGCCCTTGTGGGACACAGCAGGCTCTCCAGGGCTGTCCAGGTCTGGCAGGGGGGACACATCACGTTCTCTTCTGCTGATGCCCCCCCACACAGCCCCAGGGCCCTCCCCACCAGAGACCGCGGTCCTGCTGGTCGACCCGAGCGGGTTGTTGTACCTCTTTGGGCCTCAGTCTCCCCATCTGTACTGTCCTCATTGTGGCTGCAGTACCCATTGGAGTCAGCCACGTTGGGCATGTGCCCCTGTGGTTGGGGCCTAGTGGGCGTGTCCTCATCTGAGTCCCAGCTGTTCCCAAACACCCTGTGGGTAAGGGGAACATGGAGCATCTGACCCCCAGAGAGACCCATGGCCTCCCAGACCACCCCCACCCCACCCCCACCCCACCCCCACCCAATCTCCTCTGCACAGGACTCTGGAATTGAATGACTGTCTCTTTAAAGGCGGGGCCCTTTGGTCAGCCCACCTCCATGAGAACCTTGACGCTTAAGTCCAGAACTCAGTCTCTCTCAGCAGCCAGCCTTGTGCTGTGAGAGGCCACCTGTGGGGGGGGGGGGGGGGGGCAGGTAGCCACCTACGCTCTCGGGCCTCCTCTGCCGGCCACGGGCCCTTCTGCACCCACAATGAAGTAGGACTTCTGTCGTGGGAAGTCCCTGAGCAGCTCTAGGTCTGACACCAGGTCCAGCACGTAGTCGTGGCCTGCCAGCTCTGCCCACTGGGCCCCATTCTTCATAGCCACCGTCCAGCCCCGCCAGCCGTCCGCCAGCCCCCTGGGGACAGCATATGAAGGGACATGAAGGAGGGACGAAGCCAAGAGGTACCACTTGGGGAGACTCTGGGATAGGAGCGGACCCCAAGCATGCCCAGAGGGGACCCCGGGGGCTTTGGAGAATCTGGCCTCCTGCCCCTCCCTCCCTTCTTCCCAGGTGCACTGGTGAGCTGAGCTGGGCAGGGCGTGCAGGAGCTGACCTGTGCCTCAGGATGTCTCCAGCCAGCTCCTCCCCCGTGCTCCAGGAGTGTACCGGGCAGGAGAACTGGTCGCCTGAACAGGAGCAGGCGCCAGCTCAGCCTGGGAGGTGGGCAGCTGGCCCCGTTTGCTGCTTCCTGCCTACTTCCTCAGGCCTCTCACTCTTGCCCAGGGGCCTGGGTCTGTTCTGTTCTGCCCTGGCTCCTCTCCCACATTCCAGGTCCACCCCACAGGCACACCAAGACCTCCTTCCAGGGCCACGCCCAGCAGCCCCCCGCCCCCCACCCCAGCTTCTCCTGGCCCAGGGCCGAGGCCTGAAGGAGGGGAGGCAGTGGGGGGGGGGGGGAGGGCAGCTCACCGTTGAAGCAGCCCACATCCAAAGCCATGCTGGCCTTCTCCTGTGCTGCTGTCCACTCGAGCTGGGTGGGAGGGAAGGTGCGGGCAGCCCCGGGGCCCTGCTGCTGGGCCCGGCCCATGGCCTGCATGAGGCGATGCTGACACACGGCCTGGAAGCCGTCCCGCCCATAATCAGACACAAACCTGGCAGGTGGGAGTTAGGGCCAGGGTGAGCGGAGCGGAAGCTAGCCCAGGTCGGGAGGGTTCCGCAGCCAGTCTAAGGGAGGCCCAGGCTCGCCCAGAGCTCCCAGGCTAGGCTACAAAAGAAGGGTACAGGCGAGCCCCAAAGTATTCCAAACCAAAGAGGTCCCAGGACGGCCCACCTAAGCTCGTCAGAGCAGCGTGTCACTGACGGTGGGGTCTGCGGCCCTCTGTGGGCAGGAAGGACTCCGGAGGGCGCTCCCCCGCTTTCGTCCGGACCCCAGCTGCACCCGCCCTGAGCCTGCTGCCAGGTTCTCACCCACCCTGAGGCGGCTGTGGCGTGTCAGCCTGGCCCAGGACCCCTGAGCGGAGCCCTGCCGGCAGGCATTCCGCACGCCTGGCTCGCTCCACCCCCAGCCGCTGGGGGCCTGGCCGGGAGCCGTGGTGGAGCAGGTCCGTAGTGGCCACAAGAGGGAACCCAGAGCTGTGCCCACAGGAAGCCCTGGACAGGCAGTGGCCCTGTCCCATCGCCACAGGTCCATACGCTGACCAGTGAGCGGCCCACCCCTGCACGTGGCCCCTGCCCCTCTGCACACTCTGAGCTCACAGCCCCCAGAAGGCGGTCCGGTTGCCACCCCTAGTTTATAGGTTAGGGAAGAGGTTCAGAGAGGAGCCGCGGCGTATCCCGGTCCTACAGCAGGTGAGTGTCACAGTCACCAGCAGACTTTGCACCCAGGGCCTGGTGAGCTTTTCCTGCCAACCATCCTGACCCCCCGGGGGTGACACTGAGCCTCTTCCTCTGGAAGCTGACCCCACGCTCCCCTGTCCTAAGCATTCCACGTGATCCTCTCAGAGCCTATGCAGTCGTATTCTTATCACCCTCGCTTTACACTGAGAAACGGAGCTCAGCCAGGCGAAGTAACGTGCCCCAGGCCACACAGCTGATACGGTTGAGCTGGGACTTACACTGACTGTCAGTCTATACTTCTAACCACCTCACTCCATCCCGATGATGTGAGAGGTCAGCGCCTCCATTCCAAATTCCCCACACCCTGGTTTTGCCACCCACTGTGCCCTGAAAGTCCTTTATCCAATCTCACTGGACTCCTACCCTTCACAGTAAGTCCAGCTTCCACACACAGAGACCTCACTCCTGGCCTGACCTTTAGCATCGCACCCCCGGCCCTGTGCAGCGTCCCTGTCCCATCCCAGCCCCACCCCGTTTCACTCACTTAAGCAGGTACTTGTTGAGGCGTGAGGAAGGTGCAAAGCCACTGAGGCAGGCAGCCAGCAAGAGCCAGCCCCGCTCGGCATTGTGGGTCCTGGAGTTGCGCCACACCTGGTTGGCCAGTTGTGCCAGGATCTCATCCCGGAGTTCAGGCACTGCCAGCCCTTTCTGCACAATGTAGTTCCCGAAGACGTGCTCCTGGGCACCGTGCAGGTGGGGGTCACCCATGAAACGCAGGACCTGGGCCACAGACACTCTCCTGGGCCTCGGAACCTTGCTCCTGCCAGGTTCCCGCCCCCATGCATCCCTCTCATGTCCTTCCCGTGCCCCCTGCCCATATAAAGTCCCCCATCCTATACAATAAGAGAGGAACATGCTAATTATCTGTTATGCCCTGAGGTGTCACAACCGACCACATAAGGACGGATCACGGATCTGCAGGAGGGTGGGGCAGCGAACTACAAGTGGGCAGCCGAGAGCTACAGGAGGGGGCAGGGCAGCAAGCTATGGGGGGGGGGGGGGGAGAAGCTACAGGAGGGCGGCAGTGACCTACTGGCGCACGGATTCATGCGCAGGGCTACTAGTTACAATATAATAACTATATCCTACACCAGTGATGGCGAACCTATGACACACGCTGAGGCGGCCGCATGCCGAGGATGAAACATTTGCGAAATAATGTTTTTTCCTCAAAGTGACACACTACCCGAGTTATGCTCAGTTTTTTGGCGAAGTTCGACACACCAAGCTCAAAAGGTTGCCCATCACTGTCCTACACCAAATGACCATGCAGTACCCTCCAGCCATGGGAAAAAGTCAGGATCCAACATCCATGCTGGCTTTCTCTCCTGCTCATGAACCTTCTATAGCTCCCAGACAGTCCCACCCGCCCAGCACCCCTGGCCTCCACCTCCATTCAGACTCCAGAGGGGCCACATATCCAACCACATCCCTCCCACGGAAGCGATTCCTCGGCTCCATCGGCCTTGGGAGAAAATCTGAGCTCCACACCCCTCTTGCCTTTGCTCTCCGGAGTCTCTGTTCTAACCACATGGATTTCCTCTTCTCTCTGTGCCTCCTCCACAGCTGGGAGAGTCTGACTCTAACTCAAATGCCCCCCCTCCAGCGAGCTCTCAGCCCGCGCCCAGGGCTGGAGGAGGGGCCCCGCCTGGCCTTTCCAGCCTCCACGCCTCCCTGTGCATGCTGGTAGTCACAAGCCAGATGTGCCGTGCCTCCTCTTTCAGACTAGGGAGCCCTTGAGGAGAGAACCCGGACCTGTTCTTGTCCCTGGGAACGTCCTTGTTACGGGAAGATGGCTGGGAGAAGAAAAGCCCCAGTCCCCAGATCTCCATGCAGAGGGGTGGCCAGACCCCCGACAGAAACCGCTCCTCCAAGGAAGAGGCCTTGGCTCGGGGCTTCGGCTCGGGGATGGGTCAGGAGGATGAGAGCCCCAGGGCCTGCCCTCAAGCGCAGCAGCTACGGACCCCAGGGTGGCCCAGACAGACCCGTACCAGCTTGAAGATGCTCACGGCTTCCGCGTGGTGCTCTACTGGCAGCCCAGTGAGGGGCATCCTCAGGGGCACCGTCAGCATCCCGAAGGCAGGTTCCTGGGGGCACAGGCAGACACATGGGCACAGAGCCAGCACTGACAGCACATCGGGGAGGGTTTCTGTCAGGGGTCCATTGCTCTGTGCCAGGTGAGAGCACAAATGCCCAGAAGGCAAGAGCCCCTGTCCCCAGTGTGCAGATGGGGAAACTGAGGCTTGGAGGGGGCAGACACCAGCCCTCAGCAAGTCGGTGGTAGAGACAGTCTGAGCCCCATCTAGGCCCTTTCTGAGGGACAATGAGCTGTGGCTCCACTGACCGTTACATTTCTGACATCTTTCCGGACTGGCTGGCAAACGGCCGCTTCCCAAGCCCCGGGGCCTCCCCTGCTATCCAGGCCCCCGTGGGCCTCAGGCTGCTCCTGACCGAGCAACTGTAGGGAGAGCTCGTACCCCACCCTCAGGGCATGGGCAGGAGCCGCCCTGGGCTGAGGACAGTATCGATTCTAACTGATCTGTGCCCATTGGCTGGCCTGCTGGGGCCCATGCCAGCCCTTACCTTGAAGTGGCACCGGACAAACTTGGCCATGGGGTAGTTGTTGATATCCAGGGGCAGTGTGACACGGGGCTCAGCCTGGAGCCGGGGAGTCCGAACAGGGGCCACCCGGGGCATCTGCGCTGACCTAAGGCCTGTGGAGGGAAGAAGGCACGAGGTGCCTGGCTCCCCTGCCCACCTGTGCCCACTCCCACCACACCTGCAGCACTGATGTACCTGCCACCGCTCGCAGGAGCCCAGCCAGCTCTGCCGGTACCTCCAGGTGGCCCACAGCTACCACCTCCCGCTTGCTCAGCTCCTGGAGGGACAGCGTGGTGAGGGGAGGGCCTGCCACACCCCCACCTGCCGTCCTCCCCTCCTGTCCCCTGCTGCCACCCGCACCCCGCACCCACCTCCTGCTCCCGGAGCCGCACCTCCTCCACCCGGAGCCTCCGCTCTGCCCTCAGCTGCAGGAGAGCAGGTGGTCAGGGCAGGGAATGGTGGGCAGAGGCCCTGGCAGGCCGAGCCGGCTCACGCAGGGCGGCCAGCAAGGGAAGCAAGGGGTCAGCTTGCCTGATTTCTGGAGGCGACTCCACCTCGCAGATGGAGGGAGGCAGAGGGATGGCCAGAGACACAGGAGGGCAAGGATGAAAGACAGAGCAAGAAGGAGACAAGGCAAAGGGCAGAGGAGGAACCCTGGGAGAGGGAGACGCCTGTCCCCACAGGACCGTCAGGAACAGCGTGCAGGTCTCTGGTGCTCGGTGTTGCATGTGTCTGCTGTTGGTTTACGTGACAACAGGCCAAGACTGGCATCAAGGTATGAGCAAACCGCACTCAGTACCGGTCCGGGTGCAGAATTCCAATCGGACCCAGTTACTGAAGACCCCACGGTGAGCCCAGCACCAGGACACCCTTCACGTTCAATATTCATTTCACCCTTTCTGCAGCCTCAGGGGAAGATGGGAGGTCAGGCTGGAGAGGGGCTGAGGTCACACAGCTAGTGAGTGGCAGAGCGGGGATTCGAACGCAAGACAGTCTCCTCCTGGGAGCTAAGTGCCTCCTCCCCATCTCCGCCACTCCCTGGACCCAGACGGGACAGCCTGGCTCCGGGAGGAGGGCAAGGGGAAGGCCTGCACCTTGAGGCGGCGCCGGTGGCTCACGTATGTGTTCACTAAGGACCGGAACTTCACCAGACTCTTTCTCATCTGCTGATACCGCTGCCTGCGGGTAGGGAGGAAAGACGTGTCGGGGCGGGGGGGAGGTCATGGATAAACAGGGGCAGAGATACCTGTGCCAGCCTGGCCTTGGTGCCACACTTCACTCTGGGGCCCTTGGGCACTAAGGAAAGGAGCTCAATGGGGGCAAGAACGTAGCTAAGATCACGAGCCCGGAGTCAACCACTTGGACCCCAGAGATCCCATCAGGTTGGAATCCCAGGGTCCCTGAGATGCAGGTGGGGCCCTTCTTGGCTGGCTGGATTCCCACCACCCGTTACAAGGGCCAGGCGGTGGGACGGAAGGGCATCCAAAAGCAGAAACAGAATGCCATCATCCTTCCGGCAGAGGGTCCCACTCTCAGCTTGCACACCTCCAGGAACAGGGAGCTTACTACCCAAGTTCAGCCTCTCCCAAGCCTCTCTAGGGCTCCCGGCAGTCCTGCCCTAGGTGGCTGCACCTGGCCAGGTAGCCTCGGGCTCGACTTTGCAGCAGGATGATCTTGCAGCGTAAGGAGCGGAAACGGCGCTGGATGAAGAAGCCACGAAGGCAGCGCTGCAGAGTGAGGGCTGCCCGGTTCCGGACATGCTCCCGCATGCTCTCCAGGAGCTGGTGGAGGTGTTCCTTAAGGAAGAGCTGGGCAGGGGAGGCCGGTGCTGAGGCCGGTAAGGGCCAGTGACTGGACTCAGGACCCTCCCTCTCCAGCAGTCTATGGAGACAGGGCAGCCAGGGCAGCTGAGGGGCCGGGTTTGGAGCGATGGAAGCAAGGTGAGGGCGCATTAGGCAGTGGGAGCGGCCTGAGCAAGGTCTGGAGTGGGGTTGGCATTCCGCTTACCAAGCTCCCCGGGACTGCCTTTGGGACAGTTCTGATCCCACGGGCTCGGTTCTGAAGCCCCTGAACCTGAGCCCTCCAGGGACTGAGTGTGGGGTGGGACTCACCTTGCTGACGCCAACGCGGTACATATTTGGCATGACTGTGCACAGGCGGCTCAGCACGGACACACACATGTCCCCACTGGCTGGCAGGTTGTGCTCAAGGGCCACTAGACAGCGGTACCTGCGGGGGCCCAAATTCAGCCTGGGGCTGTGGGCGGCTGCCCGGCTGCCCGCTAGGCTGCAGTCACCACCCTCCCGTCCCCAGGAGGCCCCCCGCAGGGGCTCCCCTCAGCAGAAGGCACTCCCTCCCTACTTCCGGGTGCCAGGAAATTGTGGAACCAGTGTCAGCAGAACAGGACCCCTTACTGCCATCTGCTGGAAGCTTGTCCTAATCACTATTAAAACTGTTTCTCTTTGGAATCAACACATAATAAAACTGGGAAAAACTGCAAAGCAATCGACATATATGCCAGACAACAGCTGGCACGTGGTGGTCTGTGCACAACCCGAGCAGCTGTGCGTGGCACGCCCTGCTCGGCCCGGGCCTGCGGAGAAGGCATGGGGGCGGAGCTACCTGTCGATGAACGCCTGGAAGGGCAGCCGCACCGGGAAGCCCTCCTTGCGGATCCGCACGGTCTCCAGCACCCCTGAATAGCGCAGCTGTGCCATGACCACCTCCGCCTCAAAGAGGCCTGGCTCCTGTGGGGAGGACCCGCCATGTGCACGGGGCACTGACCGCGCCAGCAGTGGCCGCGGCGGCTGGCGCGGCCGTGAGCTTGGGAAGAGGCTCTCTCCGGGCGGAGGGCCTCAGCCATCACGCACCTTCTTGTGATTGGGCTTCAGGCAGCGCACGAACAAGGGGTTACACCTGGTCAAGGGCAGGGGAGGCGGTGTAAGGCCCCACAGGAGGGAAGTGCTTCTCCCGAGGGCCGCAGGGGAGGCTGGGTCCCGCTCACCCGCCACACCCACCTCTCCATCTTTTCGATCAGATCCAGGAGCGACTGTTGGAACTTGGCGGCCACGGTGTGGGCCTTGTGGAGACGGGTGATGGAGCTGCTCTTGCCCAGGCGCTGAGGGGCAGCCTGGGGGGCATGGCTGGAGAAGAGGCGTGCCACCACCTGGGCAGGCATGGGCAGCAGCCCAGGGCAGTAGTCAAAGCACCCAGAGGGAGAGATAGGACCCGAGAGACAGACAAGGAGAGACAAGAGGGAGAGAGAAGGCGAGAGAACAAAAGGAGTCAGGTCTCCAGACCAAGAAGCACCAGAAAACTGACCCAAGGGGCCCGCCCTGGGGTCAGCTGACTTCTTTTTCTGGGTGCATGGTCATGAACCCTAGGATGACCTCAGGAGGAGGGTGCCATTTGACAGAAGAGGAAATGGAGTCCCAGATGGGGGAGGTGGCAGAGAATACGGATGGGAGAACCAAGCAGATGGAGGTGGGGATGGGCCCAGGCGGGGCGGGCTGACCAGGATGAGCCTGGGGAGAGACCTGGCGATCCAGGGGCCAGCCAGGGGCCTAGCCCTTTACTGGGGGGGGGGGGGGGAGGACAGGAAGGGAGAAAGTACAGAGCAAGGCAAGGCTGGGGGGTGGGGTCAGGGTTGGGATGGAGCCGGGGACTCCCCCCTTTCTTGGAGGAGAATGCCTGGCTGTGGGCTGGGTGCTCTGGGGCGGGGCCAGGACCGGGGAGGGAGGCTTGCTCACCCGAGTCCGGCTCCGAATGAATAGGTCCAGCACGTCCTGACGCACCTGGTCGTGGTTCTTGTCCAGGAACTTGTGCACCTGGAAAGGGGGATGGCCGGGCAGCTGGGGCTGGAGCCTTCCCCCTGCAGCCTGGCTGCATCAGTCTGCCTACTGCTGTCCTGCCTTCCTCCCTGCAGCCCTTGGGTGACCCTGGCCCTGCACCTCCAGGCCAGCCCCCCTGCCTGTCCTAGGAGGGACTGGACCCCGCCCCCTGCTCTGGTCCCCACCCCTCCTGTCCCCACGACCCTCCCCACTCCCAGGACTGGCCCCCTTCGCATGAGTAGCCCGGGTCTTGGCCCCATCCTCAGTGGAGGATGCTGTCCTGTGTGCATCCTGCAGATGAGGAAAATGCGGCCCAGATGGGGGGGGACAGAGGCTTAGAATCTTGGCCCCAGACCACGCCAGGGCAGGAATGTGCCTGAGGTAATAGCAATGCGAGTCACCCCGGTGATACTGCTACTGATAATGGCTACTCTTTATGAACCGCCCCCCCCCAGCCCTAGGCTCCTTACACCATGAGATGGACACTGTTATCCCCACTTTCCAGGTGAGGAAACGAGCCTCTGAGAGGTGTAGCCGGCCCAAGATCACACAGCCGAGGGTCAGCAGGGCCAGCTGGAACCGGGCGCGAGTGTCTGGAGCCCATGTTGTGCTTCTGCGCCTCCAACCTCAGGGCACGTGGCGCTGGCGGCCTGAGGGCTGCCGTGGGTCTCACCTGGTAGGTGACTTTGCCTGCGTAGTGCTTGATGGTGAACTCGGGCAATGGCATCTTGGGTTTGGAGTAGAGTGGGTTGGCGCCATGGTGGTAATGGCACTTTTGCAGAAATGTGTGGTCTGTGGCCTGGGGGCAGGCAGGGTTCAGTGGGTGGGCAGGGGGCCTGGGCACCCTGTTCCTGGCCTAGTGGCAGATTCTCCAGCCCTGATTGACCTCCAGTGATCACTGGGGAGGAGGAACAGGTCACAGCTTCCCCTGCTGCCCACTGCCCTGGGCGGGAGGCCTGAGGGGACCCCTGCAGACAAGTGTGTCTGGTCAGCTCCCAGCTGCCTCCCCTCCAGCCCAGCTGACTTTGCACTCTCTTGTCCCACTGCCCAGAACACCCATCCCACCCTTGTGTTTTCCAGTCAGTATTTGAGGCCCAACCCCAAGGTCACCTCCTCCAGGAAGCCTTCTCTGATTCCCATGGCTGGTGTAGCCCCTCGAGTGGACACCTGCAGCCCCCTATCCAGGTTGTGAATGGCAGGGTGGGTGTCCTGAGCCCCCATCCCAGGCCAGAGCAGAGAGGAATGTGGGACTCAGGCCTGATGTAGACCTGAGGCTCAGAGACGTGGAGCAACCTGAGCAGGCCCACACAGCGCCCAGGGCTCACCTGGGGGAAGCAGCACTGGTCATCGAGGATGCGCAGGATGCCGTAAGGCTTCAGGGAGATGAGGTTGATGCAGGGCTGGTTGTCAGCGAAGGCGACCTCCCGCCAGCCGATCTGCTCGCGGAGGTACTCCTCCTGCAGGCAGCAGGGCTCAGCGCCTACTCCTGCCCAGGCCCCCCAACCGTCTCCCAGGATGAGCCCATCTGAAGAGGCCTTGCCCGGGGCACCTCTGCTTGCACACCTCCTAGCACAGGGAGCTCACTTCCAAGCAGGGCCACATGAACCTTCTTGGCCTTGTCCTCCCTCCACTAGGACAGCTCTACAGAGGGTGAAGGGTCCCCCAAGCAGGCTCTTCCCTGGGCTCATCACCCCAACACCTTCCCCTCAGAACACAGGCCTCATGTGCTGCCCAGCTTCCCATGCCTTCCCCCCATTGGGCCTACTGGCAGCCTCTGATCTGCCCTTAAGGAACCAGCAGGTCCTGCCTCCCTGAGGAGGCCCGGGGCCTGCGAGGACGGGAGGGGCGGTCCGCCCGCGCTCTGCACACCTGCTCCTCCTGGAAGATGATCTTATTGAAAAGGTACTGAAGGTTCTCGTTCGCGTAGTTGATGCACAGCTGCTCAAAGCTGTTGAAGCTCAGGTCCTGGGAGGCAGGAGGTGAGGGGCCTCAGCCCACCGTCCCCTCCCAGGCCCTGCCCCCCACCCCAGCTCAGGCGCAGTGCCCTCCGGCCTTCCACGGTCACAGCTTCGGAAGCGGGAGCCTGACCATAGGCCCTGCTCAGGCGGAAGGACGCCTGGCAGGCTGGGCCCAGCGAGAGGCAGCTTAGGCCGTGGTTAAAGGCCCAGGCCCTGCGCCCTAGCCAGTTTGGCCCAGTGGATAGAGCGTTGGCCTGCCGACGGAAGGGTCCTGGGTTCGATTCTGGTCAGGGGCACATGCCCAGGTTGTGGGCTTGACCCCCAGTGGGGGGTGTGCAGGAAGCAGCTGATCAATGATTCTCTCTCATCATTGATGTTTCTCTCCCTCCCTCTCCCTTCCTCTCTGAAATCAGTAAAAATATTTTTAAAAATAAAGGCCCAGGCTTTGGAACCTTCTTCCAGGGTTCCAATCTTTCTAACCATGAGTCAGTGCCTTGGACAAGCCCCCTGTACCTCAGTTTCCCCATCTGAAAAACAAGGATAATGACAAGCCCACATCATAAGGTGGTGTAAGGATTAAGTAATCGGTAAGCATGCACTTAGAACAGCCCCTGGCACACAACAGGTGCTGCGTGTTAGCAACCACGTTTCTTTTCAGGGTCTTGCTTGTCTCACCCCAATCCCCCCACTGTGCACTCAGCACAGCTCGCACCTCCCTCCCCTGCAGGTGACTTCCAGCTCCCCAGACGCCAGCCACCACCCCGCTGGGCGCGGCAGGTGCTACTCCCTTCACTGGTTGCTGAGGAGACAGCTCAGAGACGCCTCCCGCTTCTAGGAAGACCTCCCTGGCCCCTGCCCAGCTAAGGTTTTCTCTGGCTCCACCAGTGCCAGGCTGACTCTGTTACGGCTCTGACCACGTGTGTTTGTCGATTTCTGTCCCCCATGCCCACCCAGTGCCTCCAAGAGCAGAGCCCAGGTCTGGTCCTTTCCAGGGTCCCTTGTGTTGCCCAGCTCAGAGCCTGGCACCCAGAGGCCTCAGGGAGGGCCTGTGGGTGAGGAAGGACATGGTAGAAGACGAGGGAGGTAATAATAAGGGAGGGGCTCTGAACAAAGAATGGCTGCGCTCTAGGCCGAGAGGTGAGACATGAAGCCGTACGCCCCCCCCCTCACCCGCTCAGGAGCCCCACCTCGAAGCCATAGATGTCCAAGATGGCGATGGACAGTGCATCCTGCTGGGGGGATACCAGCGCGTTGACCCTGGTGATGAGCCACCCGAACAGCAGCGCATACAAGACCTTGGCAATGGCATCCCTGGAGCAGAGATGGTGATGGGGGTGGGCACAGGGGTGGGGCTAGCCATCAGGAGGCTCAGGTAGGGAGGGTGCAGCCTCACCTGGCATCCACGGCACTCTCCACAGTCAGGGGGGTGAAGATCTTCTCTCGGATTGTCTCCTAGGGAGGAACATGGCCCCTGAGCGACAGCAGGCTGGCCACCACCTCCAGGAAGTCCTCGGAGGATTGGGGGTTGGGTGGGGAGTGGAAATGGAGTGACTGGTCTTAGGTCGACAGTAGGCCAGGGGTTGAACATAGGCCCTCGTCCGCCCTCCTGCCTGGCTGTGCCGGTCGGGGTGGGGGCTACGGGTCCAGTGGGAGAGGCAGGGGCATGAGCAAACATGACGCAGCGAGAACAGCCTTGGGAGGGGAAGGAGGGCCAGGGGCTGGGAGGCCACGGAGGCACCGGCTCGGCGAGGGGTCAGGAGCAGCTCCCTGGAGTGGACAGCTGTGCTGGGTGTAAGCATTCTGGGCAGAGGAAACAGCCAATGCAAAGGCCTGGAGCCTGGGCATCGAACGCCTGTGGGGTCTGAGGTTAACCCCCCCGGGCCTGACTCAGAAGATGGATGGAAGGGAGGAGAAGGAAGGGGGCGAGAGGGCCCACAGATGGGGCACAAAGCAGCGGTGTGCAGGCGCTGGCCGGAGGCTTTGACAGACCCCCAGGCCCGAGACTCACGGTCACTTTGAAGGTGATGGCCTTCTGGAGCCCCTCAGGGGAGATCTGCAGCAGCTCGGCCACGGCCTGGACCTCCCGGGCGCTCACCACCGAGGCTACCTCCTGTGCGTCTGTCTGTGCAAAATACCCACGGGACTGTGTTTTGCGCTAAATAAGTAGATTTTAACATTCATATAAAAAAACATAAACAAGCTAGAAGAACCAGGAAAATTCTGAAATAGGAGTGCAGGGGGACCTAGGAGATAGTTCAAAGGTCCGATAATTAAAACAGATAATAGACATCTAGTATGTAAGCAGATTAATGAAGCACAATAGGAAGTCTGGAATTAGGCATGAGTACACATAGGAAGTTAGTATATGACAAATACATACTTCTCAAGTGGTGGAGTTACTATAATTAAGTAACTGCCTGGAAAAAAAAAAGAAGTTGGATCCCTGCCTCATACCTTACTAAGATAAATTCCAGATGGACCAAAGATTCAAATGTTAAAAAAACAAGCCATGAAAGCCATACAAGATCTTGAAAAAAGTACCGGTATTGGCAAAACTGTTATAATGTAAGAGAGACAGGTCTCTTTAAAAATGATTAGAAAACTCTAAAATTTATACAAGATTGATTAATGAAATTCCTGCAAATAATTTTAAAAATCTGAAAGGCCAAAGCAAACAACAACCACGAAAAACAAAACAAAAAAACAAACACCAAGATACCTGTAAATAAAGTCAAAATATCCTACCTAATAAAATGATAATATGCAAATTGACTGCACCTTCGCTACGCCCAAGCCACACCCACCAGCCAATCAGAGTGAGTATGCAAATTACCCAAAAAAAGATGGCAGTTAATTTGCATACACTGAGGGAGGGAGGAGTGAAGACTGAAGACAACTTAGAAGGAAGAGGGAGGATAAGCGGAAAGCAAGGTGGCTCCAGAGGGAAAGCCCGGGCGGGGCGGGCGGAGCAGGACAGGGCAGAGGAGGGCGGGGCGGAGCGGAGCGGATCTGGGCGGGCGGCAGCAGTGCGCGGGTGCAGGCGCAGCGGCCGCAACGGCGGCGGCAGCGGCAGCGCACGTGGCCACAGTGGCCGCTTGCAGGATTCTTCCTGCAAATGGGCTACTAGTATATGATAAACCAGAAGACATATTTACAATTCACATCAAAGACAAAGGGCTTATTTCCTTAACATATGTAAAGAGCTCTCATACATCAATAATAAAAAGATGGTCTGGCTGCTGTGGCTCAGTGGTTGAGCATTGACCTATGAGCCAGGAAGTTACTGTTTGATTCCTGGTCAGGGCACATGCCCTGCTTGTGGGCTCGATCCCCAGTAGGGGGCATGCAGGAGGCAGCCAATCAATGATTCTCATCACTGATGTTTCTATCTCTCCCTCTCCCTTCCTCTCTCTGAAGTCAATAAAAATCTATTTTAAAAAATAATAATAATAAAAAGACGAACAACCTCAAAGTGGAGGGAAAAAGAGCGATTGAGATGTGTTGGTGTAGCCTGAAAACCAAATACAGATGCGCTCTGTCTCCCCAGAGCACTCCTCTGGGAAGACGCCTGTGCCCCACGGGAGCCGGGCCATGGCGGCTGGGACCTCCTCTCACCTCATACTTCTCAAAGTAGACATTGCCCAGGTGCAGGATGGAGGCCAGGATGCGGAAGATGCTGTCCTGGTCCTCCCCGCTGAAGCCCAGCACCTCCATGGCAGCGAGGAGCCGGCGGAAGTCATCTGCGTCACTCTTCCCGGAGATCTCACAGTTCCCGCCCTAGGTGAGGGCAGGGCCAGGGGTCAGGCGCCCTGGGCGGCGCAGGGAGCCCAGACATCCCTGCTCCGTCTGCACCTGCAACACGGCCCCGGCGGTCACCCAGCACTTAAGTTCCCGCGGGCCAGGAGTCTCTGAGCAGGTGCTGTGCTAAGTGCTTTGCATACATTTCCTTCCTTTAATCCTCACCACGTCCCTGGCAGTGATACTGTGCTATCCCCATTTTACAGATGAGGAAACTGAGGCACTATAGGGGAAGTATAGTAGCTCCAGGCTACTTATTTCTGTTGTAGTCTCCAGAACAACGAAGAATCATGAAGGCCTCCTGTGCCCCAGATTTGACCCCTGTCCACTTGCCATGAGACACCTCACACCCAAACCTGCCCTCCCAAACCTCCGTCGTCTTTGCTGGACACCACGACTCGGCTCTTTCAGCCCCTGGGGTGATGTGGGGGGCCAGGCCTGGGGAGCCTCGGCCTGCTGGTGCTCACCTGGTTCAGGTAGTAGTAGGTCTCCGCCTCCTGCAGGCTGAAGGCCTGCCGCAGCGGGGCAGGCAGCCCAGCCAGCAGCTCGTAGAAGATGTGGTAGTTCCTCTCGTTTTTGGCCTGCGGAGTGGGTGTGTGAGTGCCGAGAGGGGAGCCGCCCCCCCAGGCAACCCCTACACACACACAGGCCCAGGTGTGCCCACAAATATACACACACACCCAGGCCTGCATGGGGCCTGTCCCCTCTGTGCTGAGTGAGCGCCCAGCCTGCTCTGCCTGGGAGCAGGGAGGGTGCAGGAGCCCGGGTGTGGTGGTGGGGAGCATTCAATCAGAGGAAGGTGCTGCTCTGGCCTGTGTGCTGGCCACACACAGCCATGCATGCCTGTGTCCAAGGAGCAGACACGGGCCTCCGATGGCTCATTTAGCCAGGGTGGCTGAGCACCCACTGTGCGCCTGGCCCTGCTCCAGGCCCTGGGACACAGAGGGGAACAAGACAGACAGAAGTCCCTGGCCTCACAGACCCACCTGCCAGCTGGGAGACAGATACTCAGCAAATCACTGGTTAAAACATAAAACATGTCAGGTGGTGAGGAGGGCTCTGGGGAGACAGACGCAGTGAAGGGCTGGGAGTTCACTTTGAAACAGGACAGCTTCCCTGCACGGCTGGCGTTTCAGGGAGCAGTTGGTAGGGAGGAGGCGGGCAGATGGGCGAGTGGGGGTGGCCACACAGGCCTGGGGAAGGAGCAGTCAGTGCACAGGGCCTGGGCAGGTCGGCCGGGGTGCTTCAGGGACAGGGAAGAGCCAATGTGGCTGCAGGGCATGATGGGGGGTGTCGGGGGAGGCTCAGTCACAGGCCACACGCACACATGCATTTGTTCATTAATTCACCCTTTACCCAGCCAGGCCAGGTGCCAGGCTCTAAGTATCTACACACACACACACACAGACCCTGCCCCACGCCCCAGCACACAAGGGCCTTGGAGGGCCTGGCCCACCTGAAACACAATCCTGGATTTCTCGAGCAGGTACTGGGAGGTTATGGCACCAGAGATCACGCCCCTGTGTGGGGGAGCATGCTCAGCTCAAGCCCAGGCAGTCAGTAGGCGGGCGATGGGGCTGGTGTTGACTCCGCGGGGCTGTGCCAGGACATGGAGTGCACCGCAGGGTCTTTGGGGGTTCCTCCACTGTCTCACTCACCCTTCCAGAAAGATCTCCACAAACTTCCCAAAGCGGCTGGAATTGTCATTCCTAACGGTTTTGGCGTTACCGAAGGACTCCAAGAGGGGTGTTGCCTCCAGGATCTAGACCCCAGAAGAGGTGGATATTACTCTGGCCGCCTAGAGCAAGGAGCATGGCTAGGGCCACCCCAGGATTTCCCAGACACCCTGTTTGTGAGGGGTGACTAGAGGTGGGCTCCCTAGAGAACCTCGGGGTCTCTCTAGTCTCCCTCAATGCTCCCACCTCATGCGGCCCAGACCCTACACACAGACCCCAGCTCCCCTCTCCCAGCCCCGGCCTCCCACGAGGCAGCCCTGGCCAGGTCAGGTGTGAGACACTGCTTCTGACCAATCCTGCTATTGCACACGAGTGCGCACACATGCACACCCACAGGTGCATGTCACAGAGGCAGGAGCATGTACACACACACACTCGCACACTCCAAATACCTTTATCTTCAGGAGCAGTTGGTAGGGAGGAGGCGGCGAAAGGAACAAGAACAGAAGAAGGTCACCTGTAGGACTGACCGCCACTCCCCCCACCACACCAGGGCCTTCAGCCACAGAGGGGCTGGCAGAACCCTTTGGGCCCCTGTGGCGGGCAGAAGAGCCACCAGGGAAGACTACAGTCATGAACCCCAGAGACTCCCAGGGGTCTGGGCTTGGGGACTGCAGTGTAGCTCCTGATGTGGATGTCTGCTGGGCCTACCAGCCGGAAGGTTCTGGATGTCCTCCCCCCCCTCCCCTCACAGCCATGGGCTCCTGGAAGAGTCTCCTCCCTGGTCCTGCCTGTGTTCCCTCCAGGGGTCCTTTGAAAACCTGCATAGGTCACCTTCTCCCTCAGGCTCAAAGCCAAGTCCTTACAGTGAGCTCCAAGACCCTACACAGCCCATCCTCCGCTGGCCTCATCTCCCCTCCCTTGCTCCGCCCAGCACCTGGCCCTCCTGACTGTGCCCTCAACACTCAGGCACACTCCTGCCTCTGAGCACCGGAATTCTCTCTGTAGCTCTTAGCACCATTGACAAATTCTCCCATTTCTTTGTATCTTGTCTCCTACACTAAAATTTCAGCCTCCACACCCAAGAACCTGTCTTTTTTGCACACCTCTGGGGCCCCAGTTATCTACACAGGACTCGGTGCATAGGAGGCCCTCAACAAATCTGCTAAATAGATGAAATGAGGAATAGTATTCTATGAGAGCAGAGCCACCCAGGGCACACAGCTCATCACACCTCCCATTTAGTAAGCACCTACTATGCGCTAATTAACGAGCCTATAAAGTAGGCCCTAATATCACTTTTGTTTTATAGATTAGGAATCTGAGATTTGGAGGGTGATGTAACATGTCTGTAAGAGTGAGAGCCCAACAGCATGACAGGTATGTACATAGTTGTGTTTATAGTGTTCTCTTGCTGACTCTCTTCTCAGGATAAATTCTTAAGGGGGAAGCAGGGGATTCCCAGTCTCTGCAGAAATAATATTACCTTGGGAAAAGTGTGAGTCCCTCCATCTGGTCACTCCCATAGTACCGCTTAGTCTAGGAAATATTGTGCCCATTGTACAGAGGAGTAGACTGAGGCCCAGAGAGGAGCAGGGGCCAGCCTGGGGTTGCTCAGTGAGTCAGGGTCTGCCTGGGCTGTGGAGTCCCCTGAGGGCACTTAAGGGTGGGTCGGCTGCTTTTCTGTTCCTAGTGCCCACTGCAGGGTTGGGGCATGTGGCCAGCGGCCAGGAGCCAGGGGCAAGGACAGGTAAATCAGGTGGGTAAACATCTGGCCATGTGGTGCCATCAGCTCAGCCCCCGGGTGGGGTGGTGCCTGTGGTTTGGGGTGCAGAGGATCCAGAGAGTCCCCATCTTGGGGAACCCATGTCATATTCTCAGCCCTGTGGCCCAGACCTCAGCCAGTGAAGCCTCAGCATGACGGGGTCCAGTAAGAACACATGGCAAAACCTGCCCAACAAGAGAGAGGCCTGAGACTTTTTCTGGCTTGCTGGGAGGTGTGGGCTGAGGTTCATGGCACCACCATGCTGCCCAATGGGAGACTGGTTGAGGATGACACCCATAACTGGGGTAGGGTGGAGCTGGGACAAAGGACATTGGTTAAGATCTTGGATTCTGTATACTTGAAGAAATAATGGCAGAAAACTTCCCTAACTGGGTGAAGGAAAAAGTCACACAAGTTCAGGAGGCACAGAGAACCCCAAGCAAGAAGAACCCAAACAGGCCCATGCCCAGACACATCATAATTAAAATACCAAAAATTAAAGACAGAGAATCTTAAAGGCAGCAAGAGAAAAGCAACCTGTTACCTACAAAGGAGCTCCCATAAGGCTGACACCTGATTTCTCATCAGAAACTCTACAGGCCAGAAGGGAATGGAAAGCAAGGTTCTGAGACCAAGATTACTATATGCAGCAAGGCTATCATTCAAAATAGACAGTGAAATAAAGAGCTTCCCAGACCAAAAAAAGGCTAAAGGAGTTCATCACCACCAAGCCAGCATTACAATAAATGCTAAAGGGATTGCTGTAATGAGAAGAAGAAACAGAGAGAGAAACCTAGCCATACAGAATTAAAGTGGCAATAAATAAGTACCTCTCAATAATAACCCTAAATGTAAATGGATTAAATGCTCCAGTCAAAAGGCATAGGGTAGCTGAATATAAAATCATGACCCAACTCTATGCTGTCTACAAAAGACCCACCTCAAACAAAAGACACACACAAGATGAGAGTGAAGAGACGGAAAAAATTTTTCCATCTCTTCACTCTCATCCTGTGTGAGTCTTTTGTTCTGATGGAAAAATTGTCCATGCAAATGGAAAATTAAAAGAAAAAACTAGAGTAGCAATATTCATATCCGATAAAATACTTTAAAATGATGGCCACCACAAGAGACAACAAAGGTCACTACACAATAGTAAAGGGATCAATCTAACAAGAGGATATAACCCTAGTAAACATTTATGCACCCAATATAGGAGCACTTAAATATATTTTAAATAAAAAACTTCTAGAGGACTTTAACAGAGAGATGGACAACAACCCAGTCATAGTAGGGGACTTTAACACCCCACTGACTTCACTGGATAGATCTTCCAGACAAAAATTAACAAGGAAAAGTGACACACTGGATCAGATAGATTTAATCGACATTTATAGAACATTTCACCCCAAAGCAGCAGAATATACATTCTTTTCAAGTGCACATGGGTCCTTCACTAAGATAGACCACATGTTAGACACAAAACAAGTCTCTACAAGTTCAAGAAAATTGATATCATATCAAGCATCTTCTCAGATCACAATGGAATGAAATGAAAAACCAACTACAGTAAAAACACCCAAAAACATTCAAACACATGGAGGCTAAATAGTATGTTATTAAACAATGAATGGGATATCAATGAGATCAAGAAAGAAATAAAATACTTCCGGGAAACAAATGAAAATGAACAGAACACACAACAACCCAAAATCTCTGGGACACAGCAAAAGCAGTCCTGAGAGGGAAGTTCATAGCACTACAGGCATACCTCAAAAAAAAACAAGAAAAAATCAGCAATAAACTATTTAACCCTACAACTTAAAGAACTAGAACGAGAACAACAAGAAAAGCCCAGAGTAAGTAGAGGGAAGGAAATAATAAAGATTAGAGCAGAAATAAATAACATAGAGACTAAAAATAAAAAAATAAAAATAAATAAATAAAAAATCAGTGAAACTGAGACCAAGTTCTTTGAAAGGATAAACAAAACTGATGAACTGTTAGCCAGACTGGTCAAGAAACAAAGAGAGAGGACCCAAATAAGTAAAATCAGACATGAAAGTGGAGAAGTAACCACTGTCACCACAGAAATACAGAGGACTGTAAGAAAAACTATGAACAACTACATGCCAACAAGCTGGACAATGTGGATGAATAGACAAATTCCTAGAAAAATACAATCTCCCAAAACTGAATGAGGAGGAATCAGAAACCTGAATAGGCCAACAACAACCAATGAAATAGAAGCAGTAATCAAAAAACTCCCAGCAAACAAAAGCCCAGGTTCAGACAGCTTCACAGGGAAGTTTTTTTTGTTGTTGTTTTTTTTTTTAATATATTTTATTGATTGTTTACAGAGAGGAAGAGAGAGGGATAGAGAGTTAGAAACATCGATCGGCTGCCTCTTGCACAACCCCTACTGGGGATGTGCCCGCAACCGAGGTACATGCCCTTGACCGGAATCGAACCCAGGACCTTTCAGTCCGCAGGCCGACGCTCTATCCACTGAGCCAAACCGGTTTCGGCTTCACAGGGAAGTTTTACCAAACATTCAAAGGAGAACTAACACCTATCCTCCTCAGACTATTTCAGACAATCCAAGAAGAAGGAACACTTCCAAACTCTTTTTCTGAGGCCTACATTATCCTAATTCCAGGACACTACAAAGAAAGAGAATTACAGGCCAATATCCCTAATGAACATAGATACTAGAATCCTCAACAAAATATTAGCAAATCGTATCCAGCAATACATTAAAAAGATCATACACCATGATCAAGTGTGATTTATTCCAGGGATGCAAGGCTGGTACAATATTCACAAATCAATAAACATGATACAAATTGAAAGATGAAAATCATATGATAATATCAATAGACACAGAAAAAGCATTCCACAAAATCCAACACCCATTTTTGATTTAAAAAACAACAACAACAGCCCTAACCGGTTTGGCTCAGTGGATAGAGCGTTGGCCTGTGGACTGAAGGGTCCCAGGTTCACAACTCTCAGCAAAGTGGGAATAGAGGGAGAATATCTCAACATGTAAAAGTAATGTAGCAGGTTACAAAATCAACACACAAAAATCAATGGCTTTTTTATATGCCAATAATGAATTCTCAGAAAGAGAAACTAAACAAACAATCCCATTTACCACTGCAACAGCAACAACAACAAAAATAAGGTATTTAGGAAAAAATTTAATCAAGGAGATAAAAGACTTGTACTAAGAAAACTACAGGACGTTGAAAAAAGAGATAAAGGAAGATATAAACAAGTGGAAGAATATACCGTGTTCATGGATTGATAGAATCAACATCATTAAAAGTAACATCCATATTACCCAAGATTCAATGAAATCCCTATTAAAATACCAACATCATATTTCACAGATTTAGAACAAATATTCCAAAAATTTATATGAAACCAAAAAATGTCCTGAATAGCTGCAGCAATCTTGAGAAAAAAGAACAAAGTTGGAGGGATCACAATACCAGATATCAAGCTATATTACAAAGCCACCATAATCAGAACAACCTGGTACTGGCACAAGAATAGGCATATAGATCAAAGGAACAGAACAGAAACCCCAGAAATCAACCCAAGTTATCACGCTCAATTAATATTTGACAAAGGAGGCAAGAGCATACAATGGAGTCAGGACAGTCGCTTCAAAAAATGGTGTTGGGCAAATACATGCAAAAAAATGAAACTAGACCACCAACTTACACTATACACAAGAATAAACTCAAAATGGATGAAAGACTTAAATGTAAGTTGTGAAACCATAAAGATCCTAGAAAAAACCATGGGCAGCAAAATCTCAGACATCTCTTTCAGCAATATGTTTATGGATATATCTTGACAAAGCCAAAGGAAACTAAGGAGAAAATAAACAAGTGGGACTACATCAAAATAAAAAGCTTCTGCACAGCAAAGGAAACCATCAACAAAACGAAAGGGAGCCCACTGTATGGGAGAACATATTTGTCAATGATCCATCTGATAAAGAGTTAATTTCCAAAATGTATAAGGAACTCATGCAACTTAACAAAAGGAAGACAAACAGTCCAATTAAAAAATGGCAAAGGACCTAAATAGACACTTCTCCAAAGAGGACATATGAAAAAATGCTCAAAGTCACTGGTCATCAGAGAGATGCAAATCAAAACGACAATGCGGTACCATCTCACACCTGTCAGAATGGCTATCATCACAAATCAACAAATGACAAGTGCTGGCGAGGATGTGGAGAAAAAGGAACCCTCATGCACTGCTGGTGGGAATGCAGACTGGTGCAGCCACTGTGGAGAACGGTATGGAGTTTCCTCAAACAATTAAATATGGAACTGCCATTTGACCCAGTGATCCCACTTCAGTGAATATATCCTAAGAAACCTGAAACACCAATCAGAAAGAATGTATGCACCCCTATGTTCACAGCAGCACAATTTACGGTAGCTGAGATCTGGAAACAGCCCACGTGCCCATCAGCAGATGAGTGGATAAAAGGCTGTGGTATGTTTACACCATGGAATACTATGCAGCAGTAAAAAAGAAGACTCTCTTACCCTTTGAGACAGCATGGAGGGACCTGGGGAGTATCATGCTAAGGGAAATAAGTCAGTCATAGTAAGACAAGTATCACATGATCGCACTCATATGTGGAATCTAATGAACAAAACAAACTGATGAACAGAGTGGATCCAGAGCCATGGAAGCATGGAACAGAGTGCGGAATCTCGGAGGGAAGGCAGCGAAGGGTGGTGGTGGGAGTTAATCAGCCAAAGTCTTTGTAGGCATGTATGAATAACCCATGGACAGGGACAATGGAGTGGTGAAGGTGTGGGGTGAGGGCCGGGGGTGGGTTGGGGGATCAATGGCGGGGGGGAAAGGGGGAACATATGTAATAGTTCAACAATAAAGTTTTTTTTTAACAAGGCCATCAAAAATTTTGGTTGCTTCCCCCGCCCCCCGCCAAAAAAAAATTGGTGGAGAGATCACAACAATAAAGATTAAAAAAACACATACAAAACAAGTGGAAACAGCTACAAAATATAAAATAAAATAAATAAATAATAAAGTAGATATTTGATACTTGATTCCGCCATGCCTAAAATGGACCCAGACAGGCCTGTGTGATGCCAGCAGCAGGAGTGAGTAGTGGGTGTGAAGTAAGCCCACGGGCGTCCCCGCTGGCAGACTCAGGCCAGCACAGAAAGGCGCAGACCTGCCCTGCCCCACAGCTCCAAGCATCGGCCCGGAGCCTGCCGGACAGCGCTCCACCAGGACTCCCGTCCCAGTCCCTCTGCCCCTCACAGTCATCTCCCTCCTGCAGGAGGGGCTCCATGCGCACACTGGCTTGCCTACCCAGGAGTCTAACCTTAGAGGCTTGGAAAACCCTGCCTAGAGCAGAGGGAAGTTCTGCTTAGCCACCAGGAGATTCAGAATGATGGGAGGGGCCGCCAAGGCCAAGGTCGGCAGCAGAGGGGCCCCACCAGGAAGTACCCTTTGGACCTGCTACCCCCTGAGGGCTGAGCAGCCCCTGCCTGATGCCCCCAAGATCACCTGCTGGGTTGCCATTGGCTGCGTCACTGTGGCCTCTTAGAAACCTTCATGGGCCCAGAGTGGGGAGCCTGAGGTCAGGTTCTGAGCTGGTGGGCCTTGGCCCCCAGCCCCACCTTCCAGGGCTCCAGGCTCATGGGGCAGCACCCCCGCCCCTGCCATGTGTGTGTGGATGCCCAGCAGACACCTCACGGCACCACTGTCCGCTCTGCAGCTCTGCTCAGCCAGCTGGTGGCAGCCCTGTCCTGCCTGTGGCTCAGGCCAAATGCCTGGGGTTGCCCTTAGACAGTCCCCCTCTATTACAGCCTTGTCTGGGAGTCAGGAAGTCACCGGCTGGCCTCTGAACTGCCCTGGGGTCTACTTCCTTGGCCTGAGCCACCGTCCTCCCTCAGCCGGACTCCATGCTTACACTCTGTCCTGCGCACGCCAGACCTGTTTGCCCGGGGCCTTTGCACGTGCTTCTCTGCCTGCCTGCTCCTCCCCCAGACATCCTCAGGGCCCACTCCCTCCTCTCTGATTACCACACTCCAAATTATAACCCCACAGTCCCCATCCTCCTCCCTACCTTTTTCTCCACACTTAACACCCTTGTGTATTATTTTTCTTTCTGTCTCCTCCACTAGAATGAAATTCCCATGAAGGTGGGTACATGAGTCAGTCTGTGTACCCAGTAGGCAGGCCCCGCACACAGTAGGTCCTCGGGAAACCTCCAACATTCTCAGGTTCCGAGGACTTGCACTCTGAGCAGACCTCCAACCCTGCAGACTCTGGCCTGGCTTCCTCAGTGGCCCAGCACCTACTGGCCCCACCCCCACGGGCCTCCCGCACAGATGCTCCCTGGGAGGGGAGAGCCCCAAGTCCTAAGAGAACTCTCCACGCAATCCTGGGCTCAGCCTCCCCAACCTCCACGTGGAGCCAAGAAATCTCGTCTCTTGGGAGCACGAGGGGTGCTCAGCCGAGGACCCCGGAACACGGATGGCTTACCTGCTGCATGACGCCCTGCTTTTGGTTGATGGAGGCCAGGTAGCGCAGGATCAGCTTTGTGGCCTCAGTTTTTCCAGAGCCGCTCTCGCCACTGACCAGGCAAAGGGGCAGAGTGAGCTCCAGCAGGCTCAGTGCCTCTCCCGGCTCCCGTGACCGCGCCATGGCACAGAGGACATGGGTGGGCTGGCGGCTCAGAGAAGCTGAGCGACCCCCGGCCCCACAGCAGCCTCCATATGTCCCCCACACACGCACAAAGGCCCTCAGCCTGGCCGGTGCTCACCTGATAATTATGCACTGGTTCTGTTTGGCATCGAGCATTTTGGCGAAGGCGAGGTTTGCAATCGCAAAGAGATGCCTGGAGAGACGGGGGCCGGTGCTGCAGTGGCCGTCCTCGGTGCTTCCAAACCTCCCAGAGGGCAGGGGGGGTGGCATCTCTGTCCAGCCAAGCCTGCTCCACCCCATCCTTGGGGAAATACCCCCCAAGCCCCCCTCCCCATGGTCTGAGCCACAGTAGCCTCCAGCCCAGCAGGGCTATGGCCAGGCTCGGGGAAACAGTGTTGAGCTGAGCAGGTGGACTGCCTGACCGCCGGCTGAGGGGCAGCCCGAGGCCCACCCAGCTCGGAGCGAGACCCAGGAAAGCCCAGTCCAGGATGTACTCACGGGGGATTCTCTCCCAGGGCCCGTCCACTGTACTGGTGCACCTGCTCCAGCCCGTAGATCCCGAACATCCGGTACGGGTTCACCGACACCAGGATGCTGCCGATGTAGGTCTGCTGTGCGGACACGGCCTCAGCGCCATGGCTCCTCGCAGCCCTGTGTCCCTCCCAGCCCCTGGGAGCCTGACCCGTGTCCATGGGGACAATGTGGCTGCCTGACCGCAGTGTTCGAACCTTGGGCCGCGGCGGGACTCCCAGCACTGCCCCAGGCTGAGGCTGGGAGGGGCCGAGCGTAAAGCCCACAGTCGTGGTCCTGCCACGGAGGCTGTTAGCTGTGGCCCACCTCCCGGAGTCCTGGTCAGAGCCCAGCCTCCGCCGCCGGGCGAGGCAGGGGCGGGGAGTGCAGGGCACTCACAGGTACCCAGCCTCCTGGGCGACCCTGACGCCTGCGCTGTGGTTCAGGGCTCTGTTCTGTCATTCTGCTCCCATCTGCCCCTCGGCAGCCCGTCCTGGGACCTGGGCCTGTGGACTCCAGGGCTCTGGGAGCCTTGTCATTGGGCTCCCTGTCTCCAGATCGCTGCCCCTGGCACCCACCACGCTAAGACTGTGCGCAGGCCCTTGGATGCCAGAGCCCCTGGCTCCAGTAGGTTTTGCTCAAATAGTGGACACCTCAGAGGTGAAGCCAGGGGCCACTAGTCGGGGGCCCAGCAGGAGACATCCATGCTTCCCACCGAGCCCAGGAGACAAGGAGTCAGCTGCCGGCCAGACCGAGCCCACAGCAGAGCCACCCCACAACTCACGTAAATGAGGTTCCGTTCAAATCTGGTCTTGAGGTTGGACAGCACAGTGGTCTCCTGGAGGTCTCTGGGAAAGCAGGAAGAAGGGCAGTCGGGTCCACTCCCCCCCAGTGCAGGGCCTTGGCCAGAAAGTCTATCTCTGACACTAACCAACCATGAGGCCTTGGGAAGTGACTTAACTTCTGTGCCTCAGTTTCTTCATCTGTCCAATGGGTATGATTAGTAGCACTGGCCCTACCTCACTCGCTGGGCTGGCGATGCTCTTAAGTAGCAGATGTGAGGGCTGAGTCACCATAATTGGATAATGATACGGACCAGCCCAGCCTCACATTTTGGGCACCTTCAATGTGCCAGCACACTCATAACCATAGCCATCCCGCCCACCCGATCTCACAGGTGAGAAACTGAGGCACAGAGCGTGAAGCGACTCGCCCATGGCCCTGTAGTTGCTAAGTGGTGGGGTTGGGATTGAGCCCAGGCCCATCTGATGGCAGAGCTGTGCTGGCATCTGGCTCTTGTGACACTGTATGGCCCTCACTTTGCAGATGAGAAAACAGGCTCTGAACACGTTCCAGGAGATGAGAGGTACCCCTGGTAAGAGGGGGTGCTCCAGCTGGGAGTGTGGCGACCCCCCGAGACCCCCTCACCGACTGCCACCCAACCACTCACTCCAGCTGTGTCATGTCCTCCACACCGTCCTCCCGCTGCTGCTCCAGGAACCGCGTGGATGGCAGGTTGCGGATGGAGTGCATCTGTGAGAAAGCCCTCTGGTCACCGGTGGACACAACTAGGACCTGCTCCTTTTGTGCAGGAGGGAGCCCTAAACACAGCCAGCTGGGTCCTGGGGGCCTCCTTGTCTTGGAATGCCCGGGGCTGTGGAGCCTGTCAGGGACACACGGCTGCCCTCTGCCCGTGAGGTCCCATGTGCCCCCAAGTCCTGCCCGTGGGCACTGCTCCCACTGCCTTGCCAGGAGCCCTCCCGACCTCCCCCTCCCAACGCGGACACCCTTTTCAGGTTGGAGCCCAAGTCTCTGCTCTTGAACATTTGTATCTTGGTGCACGGGGCCTCCAGGAAGACTCCACGGGTTCCGGTCTGCAGACTGGGAACCACTGCTCCCCTGCCTGTGCCCGGCGCCCAGGCTGGGCACACACAAAGACCCACACGCACAGACCTGCACGCAACGGCATTTACAGGTCAGACACTCCCACGCACACCTGGGTCTCGCAAGATGCCTGTTGACACGTGTGAAGGCCTGTGATGCCGGGCTGGAGGCACATGCTCTCAACGTCCACCTTCTCATGTGCATGGACACCTGGGGCTGTCCCCACATCTGGGGTCTTGAGACAAAAGTCCCAATGCCATCTTTGGGCTGCAAGGCCTCCACTGTGCCTGACCATGTGCATGCGCATGACCCCACGAATGCCACGGCTGCTTAGACCTTGATCCGTGCGCGCGCGCACACACACACGCACACACACACACACACACACACTTTCCTTGTTTGGCTGTGGTACACCCAGGCACACACCCCAGGCACACAGGCATGCATGTGACCCACGTGACTGAGAGCACACATGTGCACCTTGCCTTTCCAGCCTCTCAGATCCGCCCACACCCCTCCCTGAGCAGGTGAGGAAAGGGGACACCAGGAGGGAGCCTGTGCTAAGTAGGCCACATGGAGTATCACCCTGGCCTGGCCTCCCGCCCACCAGCCTGCCCATGTGTGCCAGTGGCCGCAAACCCTGAATAATTCAGCCACTCACGTATTCGAGGGTGAGGAGGGCCCAGGCATCCTTGCCCCGCACCCCAGGGCGCCCTGTGGCCCGCTCCCGCAACGCTGTGGCCCACACGGCTCTGGGCACCCGCCGCCGGGGCCACGGTCCCCCTAGCAGCCAGGCCGCCCCGGTTGCCATGGCTGGGCTCGCTGGCTGCCCGCTCCACGGGCACCGGTCTGCATAGGTTGGAAACCGCCTGCTGCCCCTACGTGTCCCGCCCGCCCCAGGCGTCCCGGGGGAGGCTCCGGTGACCACTCCCCCTTCGCTGACAGCCACTGGGCTCACATTCCAGCATGAGCATGGCAGCCAGGCCTGGGCTTGGCACCCCTCAGAAAACTGCCTGCCCTCACCCTACAGGGGGCCAGACTGGAGAGGCATGCTGGCTCTGCCAGCCCTGATCTACTGTGTGACCCACTGTGCCATGAAGGGGCTGGAAGTCTGCTTCCTGCGCCCTCACCTCAGTTTGTCCGGAATCCGCAGCCCAGAAACTGCCCGTATGCAGCAACCCCAGAGAGAGAGAGAGAGGACTCCCATTGAGGGAGGGTCAGGAGGAAGCCAGAGCAACAGTGTGAATGGGAATGTGGGTGGGTCAGGGTGGGCAGACAAGTCCTGCAGTTTTGTCCTCAGCCCAGATCTCTGGGGGCAGCTGGGGACGGCGAGGACAAGATCCTTTCCCCACAGTGACCTCCCGGTGCCTCTGTTCGGTGCCTGTCTGTGCTGGGCATCCCTTGTTCAAGCCTCCAGAGGCTTGGGAAGCCCGGGCTGTTCTCCCCAAGTTACAGCTGGGTCCTGAGGCCCGAGCTGTCTCCTGCCCTGTTCCCCAGGACAGAATCCCCAAGCCTCTCTCTGACCTGTGCCCCCATTACCTTATTCCACCAGCTTTTGAGGCTAACCTCTTCCCAGGGGCCCCTGTGGGGCAGAACGGCAGCTTCGGGGCCCAGGCAGCAGGAAGGGGGGCAGGCATGTACTTGTGGCCAGGGCCGGTGGGTCTTCGCTGGCAGCCAGAGAGAGGACCAGAGCAGACTCCAGGCTCTTGGCTTGAGGCTGGGTTCTGGGTCCTTGGTCAGCTGGGTGGGGGGCCGCAGAGTGGCAGGACCAGCGCGCTGGGGAGAGTTCAGTTTTTGTACCCGAGGCAGGACCACAGCAAGACGCCCAGGACCTGGCTGGTGCCGCTCACCTGCCCTGGGCAGAGGCCCTGGGACACCAGTGGGCTCCAAGGGGCCTGGGGCACCGGGCAATGTTCCCCAGCGGCGCCGCGGTGGCCACGTGGCCCTCATCCTATCACATGCGGCCAGAGGGTGGGAGAGGCTGAGCCTTAGCACCTTCTGCTCTGGCGGAGAGTTCTTGGGGGGCTTTGGGCTTGGCGGCTCAGGCTCTGCTGGTGGCCGGGGGTTCCCAGGGCTGGGGCTGGCGGATTTGGTGAGCTCTCCAGGCCCCGGGTCATGGTGTCTACCCAGGAAGACACCAGTCAAGGCAGGGTCTGGGTCTTCCAGCTGGGAGTCCGGGGACGGCCCAGGGCCAAGGTGCTGGAGAAAGGGGTTTTCGGGTATAGGCGGTGGCCTGGAGAAGCCCTGGCGGCTGCCTGCCCGTCCTGGCCAAGGCGAGGATGGGCGCTGGGGCGGAGGCACGTCCACGTCCCAGCTGGGGACCAGCGGGGGCACTGTCCAGGGTACGTCTGAGTCCTCAGGTTCCTGCCGGCTCTCCTCGAGCTCCGCGGCGGCCGAGGCCGCAGCCACTGCCGCAGGCCACGACCGCGGACCCAGGGACCTCCGGAAGGGCGGGCGCACCCTGGGCTGCACGGCCCTGGTGGGCGGCTCGCTGAGGCGGCGCCACGTGTGCGGGAAGCGCGAAGGCAGGTTGAGCGAGCCTCGCCGGCTGGGGCCCAGCAGAGGAGAAGGAAAGGGCGGCTGCGGGGGGCCCAGCCGCCGGGAGACGCGGCGCGGGGACAGGGGCTCCCGCAGCGATCGGGGGCGGCGGGGCAGCGGCGAGAAGGTGGGCTGGAAGGTGCCGGCCCGCACGGAGGGCTGGGGGGACGCAGGCCCCAAGGGGGAGCGGTAGCCCAGGCCGGGCAGGCTCCGGAGCGAGGGCTGCGGAGAGGGCAGCGGGGGCCAGGCCTGCCTCCGAGACGCCGGGGGAGAGGTCCCGGGGAAGCTGAAGGTGGCCCCTCGCCGGGAGCCCCGGAACGAGGGCCGGGGTCCAGGGAAGGCCAGCAGGTCGAGAGGCACCTCGGGGCTCACGGGAGGGGGCTCCGCGAAGGCCCACCAGGCGGCCTGCGGGGTGAGAGGCACGTGCGCCGGCGCGGCCCAGGGCGGCGGGTGGCGGCGGAGCGAGCCGTAGGGCGAGGCGGGCCGGGGCCGGCCCGAGAGTGCGGGGGAGAAGGGGGCGGGCGGCGCGGGCGCGGGGCTGGGGGCGCGGGGCGCGGGCGGGGCGAGCAGCGCGCTCCAGTGGGCGGACGCGGGCGGGGGCGCGCGGGGCGGGGCGCTGGGCGGGCGCGCGCGGTCATGCGCCCGGCGCAGCATGATGGGCGTGTTGGGCCGGTCGGGGTCCATGCCCGCCAGCTTGTAGCCGAAGCGCTTGTAGGCCGCCTCCCGGACGGCCGGGCCGCCACGCCGGGCCTTCTGGCTGCCGCTGAGCCGCGGGACCGGCTTCTTTTCCGACAGCGTCTTCTTGAGGAAGCGCGCCAGCGAGGTGGCCGGGCGCGGGGGCCCGAATTCGGGGCCGAAGCCCAGGCCGCGGTGGGCGCGGTGGGCGCCGAAGGCCGACAGGGCCCGCTGCAGGTTGCGCTGGCGCGGCGTGAGGAAGCCCCAGAAGGGGTGGGCGTAGGGCCGGGTGCGCACGGGGGACACCTCTTCCTCGTCCTCCTCCTCCTCCTCCTCCCCCAAGGGTAGGGGGATGTCCAAGGAGGGGGGCAGGGGCACCTCCAGCTTCTCCTTCCCAAACAGCTTCACCTGGGGCCGCGGGAAGAGGCGGAACCTGCGGATGAGGGAGAGCTTGGACCTGGAAGGCTTGTCCATGCCTTGCTGTTCGAAGAAGGTGGCGCTGGGCAGGCGGAAGGAGGTTCCCTGCCGCTCCGCGGGCGCCTCCTCTGGCTCCTCCAGCTCCGCGATGTCATCCATGGGGTGGGCGTAGGGGTTGTGGGGTGACATGATGGGTGGTGGCACCCACGGGTATGCAAAGGCCGACTCCTCCGGATAAAGATAGGGCACTTCGGGGGGGTAGATGGCCTGGTCCCCGCCGCCATAGACGCCTTCCGCGTAGGGGATGCCATAGGGGGCCTCATAGGGGATGCCATAGGGGGCCTCATAGGGGATGCCATAGGGGGCCTCATAGGGCAGCCCGTAGGGGTCCAACGAGGGTACGTCGTACGGGAAGTCGTAGGGCAGGTATGGCCCATCGTAAGGTGCAAAGGGGTCCAGGTAGTAGCTCTGCGGGTATGGCTCGCCGTCGTAGTAGCTGTAGGGCGACGCATACCCGCCCGGGGGAGCGTAGGGCGGCTCGTGATCCTCGTAGCCGTAGCTGTAGCCGTAGGCGGGCGTGGGGTAGTAGGGGCCACCGTAGTAGTCCAGGGGGTAGTAGTCGTAGGGGTCCTCGGGCGGGTACCCGTGAGTGTGGTCTCCATAGGGCGGCCAGGCGGGGCTGTAGGGGCCGTAGGCGCTGTAGGGGCCGTAGGGGTCGTAGGCGCCGTAGGGGGCCAGGCCGGGGTCCGGCTCCTCGTACTGGGAGAGCGACCGCTGGTCGTAGTAGGCGTCGCCCTCGCGGTGGTAGTCGTAGTACTCGCCCAGGTCCTGGAAGCCCTCCAGCCCGTACAGCGACCTGCGCGAGCCCGCGTGCCGGAACGGGGCCTCGTCCTCGAAGGGCAGGAAGCCCACGGGGTCCCCGGACGCGTAGATGCTGCGGCTGCGCGGGAACCTCCGCAGGCGGCCCCCCGGCCGCAGGATCTCGGCGCCCGAGGGGAAGGGCAGCTTGCGGGAGCCCACGCGGGAGCCCGAGCGGCTCAGCCAGGCGTCCACCGCGGCCTGCTCGCTGCCCGCCTCCTCGGCCTTCTTGATGAGGAACCGCTTGGTGAGCCAGTTGATGGCCGTGGAGGCCTTGCTGAGCGACTGGGCCCGGGGCCGGAGGCGGCCGTAGCCCCGGCGGCCGGGGAAGCGGATGACCATGAAGGACGGCTTCTTGCCGCGCATGGCGCGCTTCTTCTTGCCCATGCGCATCTGCGTCATGAGCTTGGACGTGGACTGCAGCACGGTGCGCGCCTTCCGCTTGCGCCGCGTCTTCTGCGGGCCGGTGTGCAGGCCCCAGAAGAAGGCGGACGCGCTCCGGAACTGGCCCTTCTTGGAGATCTTGGGCGTGCGGTCGCGGAAGCCCATGAACAGCCGGGATGTCCCCTTCAGGCTCCGCTTGGGCTTCTCCGGCTCGGCGGCCTTCTTCCCCTTCTTGCCCTTCTTGGCTTTCTTCTCGTCCTCGGCCATGGCGGCTGCCTGCTCCCCACCGGCCGCGGCCGATGTCCACGTTCAGGGGCTTGGAGACGGGTCCTGCTGGGCCTCCGGCGGCGGCGGAGCGGCCTGGGCGCTGCACCGCGGACTGGCCTGGGGCCTGGGAGGGAGCCTGCGCCGCTGCTGGTCGGGACCAGGTTTCCAGAGGGCGGATCCATAATTCATCTGCTTGAGACACCGCCTTGGGTTTCACCTCGAGCTGTGGCGGAAAGTGCGTGGGTGTTGTTTACCCGGGAGCCGGGGCGGCCCGCGCCGGGGGAGACCGTCCTGGCCTCAAGGGGTGATGAAGACCCCTGCTGACACGGCCGCCCCCTCCGGGGCCTCCGCTGGCTCAGCCCCCCGAAGGGAAGGCCTGGGTGACCCCAGCCCCAGAGAGGGGCAGGCGCCCTAACCACCAGCACATCGGGAGTTGGCGGGAGCCAGCTTCGTCTCCTGAGCCAGGGTGGGTGTTCAGACCCACCCGGTTGCCTTGGAGAGGAGCCTTGGACCCTCCATGCCCTGGGAAGGGGAGGAGGGGAGGCGGCCGCAGGTGCCCAGGGCTTTGGTCCGTGTAACTGGAGCTGGCTGGCTCCGGGCGCATGAATAATGCACTGGGAGAGCCAGGCTGCGGGCTCGGAAGGCAGGGCAAGGGGGGCATCTCCGTGGGACTCCAGAAGAGCCTTCGAGGCACATGCCAGGGGGCTGAGGGAGCAGAAACAGAGGGTGGGTCAGGCCTGGCTCTGGTCCCAGCTCGGCCATTGCCTGGTTGTGTGGCCTCTGGAAAGCCTTTGCCCTCGCTGGGCCTCCTTTTCTTCATCTGGAGGATGGGAGGAATAAGCTGTGCCCTGTGGCCTTCACGGGGAGGAACAAGGCCTGATGGAGCTGCTGGCACAGGGTCCTGCCAGGGGCTGCTGGCACCTGCTGCAGGCAACCCCCAGGGAACAGAAGGGAAGTTGGCAGAAACTAGAGCAATCTGGTGGCTCCCAGGGCGGGGCTCCTGCAGTGAGAGATTTTGAGGGGCATCCCTCCCCCATCACCTCCTTCTATGCTGCCCATTCTGCCTCATTCTGGGCTGTGGCTGCTGCCCGCTTGAGGGAAAACAGAGGGGGGGTCATTCTGTCTGAGCCCAGAGATGCCAACAGCCACCCCTGCCCCTCCTGGAGCGGTTTTGAGCCACTGTTATCTCATGCGATTCTCGCCACAGGCCCCTGGGCTGGGAACAGTCATCTCCATTCTCCAGATCAGGAAATGGTCTCTGAGAGGTCAAGTGACTTGTTCAAGGTCAGCCAGCTGGGGAGGGTAGAACTGGGCTCGGACCCAGGCCTTGGGTGGTTCCAAAGCCACCTTCCTTGCTAGGCTCTTGGGTCCTTGGCCATCATGGGGGAGGGGAGGTGGGCTCCTCAGTTAGCCTGGCCCTGACTCAGGCCCTGAGCCAGCACACATTTGCCTGGTCACTCATTCATTGACTCATTCAGAAGTATTTGTTGAAAGCCTGTTGCACACCAGGCCCTGTCTTACTGGACTTACAGCTAAGAACAAAACATAAAACCCAACCCTTGTGGGGCTGACATATGTGGATGGGGGTTATCACAAACAAGGAAAATGAGCAAGAAATGTGATTGGTCAAGTGGTGATAAGTGCTGGGATTGAAACAAAGCAGGGGAGGGGCGTGAGGCAGGTGTGTGCAACAGAGAATAGGTGGAGGGGACCACCTGCTGGGAGGGGACCCTGGAGTTGAGAGCGGCAGGAAGAGAGGGAGGGGCGGAGGGGGGAGTGGGTGGTCCTGAGGTGATGGAGGAACAGCGAGGCCAGGGGACAGGAGTGCAGTCAAGGCGAAGGTGGAAGGTGAAGTCGAAGCTGGGGCAGATGTACAGGGCTTTGTGGGCCCCAGCAAGGACTTGGCCTGACTGCGAGTGAGGCGGGAGCCGTGGAGCGTCATGGAGAGGAGGGATGCAATTGGACCTCACTCTTCACAGGATCCTTCTGGGCTGCCGTGGGCCTGGACCTGGCTGGGGCGGTGGAGGTGGAGAGAAGTAGATGCTAGCATATATGCAGGCAGAGCCCAGAGGATTTACTGGGGACTCACAGGTACCTCCAAGGTTTCCGTAATCAACAAGGGTGAAGACGGAGAGGCCATAGCTAATATGAGAAGCTGTGGGTGGTGCCCGCAGAGGAGGAAAGACCCATGTCAGCTTTGGATGATTGGTTTCAGATGTCTGTTAGGCACTGCCAAGGGGTGGGGGAGGGGTGGATTGCAGAAATCAAGGCTGATGACATTAGAGAGCCAGGGGCACCTCGCTGGTGGGGAAGCCACAGTCTGGAGGATGACACAGCGAACAGGTGCAGGTGGAGCGCAGGCCGAGGAACGAGCCCTGGCCCACACTGTTGTTCAGCCTCACCGAGGATTTCCTTTCCCCTTGATTTTTAGAGAGAGTGGAAGGGAGGGGGAGAGACAGAAAGAGAGAACATCGATGTGAGAGAGACACATCGATTGGTTGCCTCCTGCATGCGCCCCGGCCAGGGCTGGGGATGGAGCCTGCATTGAGGGATGTGCTCTTGACCAGAAATGAACCCGAGGCCCCTCCCTCTCCTCCTACAGCTCTTAACTCCAGGGTCACTTCACTATCCACTGAGCCAAACTGGCTAGGGCTGCACTGTTTAGCTCAAAGAGATGAGTGGCTGAAGAGGAGGGCAGGGCAGCTGCAGCAAATGGGGACATGGGTCAGGTTAGCGGAGGACAGAGGTGACCACTGGAAGGAGCTCTATCAGTGACAAGGGCGGAGTGAGGGGTTGGCCTGACAGGAGAGGGCTCCAGGGAGGAAGGACTGCAATGGTCACGGCATGTGTGCGCCTGTGAACAGCCAGCACCACGGCGTGTGCACACTCCGTGGGGAGTCGGGTGCTATGGGGAGTATCCTATGTAATAAAGCCTGGCCCCAACCGGTTTGGCTCAGTGGATGGAGCGGCGGCCTGCGGACTGAAGGGTCCCAGGTTCAATTCCGGTCAAGGGCATGGACCTTGATTGTGGGCACATCCCTGGTTGGGGGGGGGGGTGCAATCTCATCAATGTTTCTGACTCTCTCTTTCTCTCCCTTCCTCTCTGTAAAAAAAATCAATAAAATATATTTATAAAAAAAGTCTAATATGCAAATCGAACAGCGGAACAACTGGTCACTATGACACGCACTGGCCACCAGGGGGCAGGCACTCAACGCAGAAGCTGCCTGCAGGCCCCAGGCCCCAGGCCAGCCAAGGCAGGTGCCAGTGAGGCCCCCCCCCCATTGCCCCACTGGTCACCCCACAGAGGGAGGTGACTGGTGGCGGCAGCGGGGGCCCCCCCGCCCCGATCGACCTGCCGGTTGCCCCACAGATTGGCCTTGATCACCAGCCAGGCCTAAAGACCCTACCCATGCATGAATTTCGTGCACCGGGCCTCTAGTATCTCAATAAAGATGGTACCAAAAAGAAGGGAGGAGGAAGGAGCCTGTTGCTGGGAATGTATCCTCGGAGCCTGTGCACAGAGGGAATGGCCTGCGCACCCAGCTCTATGGACGTGGACCCCACGGCGCACTCCCAGTAAAAAATATAAACTCAGCCCTAGCTGGTGTGGCTCAGTGGATAGAGCGTCAGCCTGCGGACTGAAGGGTCCCAGGTTCGATTCCAGTCAAGGGCACATGCCTGTGTTGTGGGCTTGATCCCCAGTGGGGGACGTGCAGGAAATAGCCAATCAATGATTCTCTCTCATCATTGATGTTTCTCTCTCTCTTTCCCTCTCCCTTCCTCTCTGAAATGAAGATATATTCACAGTTTCTCTTATTTATATGTAGAAATACTGGAAAAGATACACAAGAAATTGATGAGAGTGGTTATCTTGTTATAAACATTTATGTGGCTTGATTTTTGAAATGTGAATGCATTTCTGATTCAAATGAACAAACAAAAAAGTAACATTGAAAAAGGAAAAAGGAATTGGAGAGAGTGAGTGGGAACAGTCCTTCAGAGGAGCTCCCAGGAGAATGTCAGGACGCAGGGTCCAGCCCTGACCTCCACATCTGTGTGACACCGAGGAAACAGGAGGGAGGGGGCCGGGCTATTCGGGCCCAGGGGCACCTTCCACTGCCACACCCCTGCCTGCCCCGTGTTGGGGGAGGGGTGCTTGGCCTCCTGGAGTTTGTCCAGGATAACTGAGAGGCCAGCATAGGCAAGTGGCCAACAGGCTTGCCTGAGGCCTACAGCAATCCTCAGGCATGGTTGGGTGCCGATGCCCCATTGTCCTGTGAGAGCCAGGCAGCTCCGCTCTGGGTCAGGCCTGGCTCTGTCCTGGATCTGACCACAGTGAGCTATGCAGCCGCTCGGTGCTCCTCACCTGTACGTGGGTACTGAGTGCCTCCTGCGCCGGGCCTCAGGGAACTCTGAGAAAGACACCGGAGCGGGCCCAGTGCCTGGCCCAGAGCAAAGGGCACTGGGGTTGTTGCTGGTGCGGGGTTCCAGGCTGCGCTCCTCTCCACTCTGGGAAGGTGGCCTGGGTGACTGCTGGCAGCAGGGCCTGCCCACACGACCCCCTCCCCTCCCTTCCCCTCCCTTCCCCTCCCCTCCCCTCCCCTCCCCTCCCTTCCCCTCCCTTCCCTTCCCTGTTTTATTGAGAGGAAGGGAAAAAGAGAGAGATAGAAACACCAATGATGAGAGAATACTTGATTGGCTGCCTCCTGCATGCCTCACACTAGGAATCGAGCCTGCAACCCGGGCATGTGCCCGGACTAGGAATCGAACCATGACCTCCTGGTTCATAGGTCAGTTTTAACCACTGATCCATGCCAGCCGGGCTGCCCACATGGACCCTTTTTGGTCTCTGGGCCCAGGCTTGCCTCCAGGCAGTGCCCCCAGCCAAAGAGTCCTTCCTCCCTCAGGCTCCCAGCCCCCGCAGTAAGCACAGAGGGGTGACAGGGAACAAGTATCATTCATCCCTCAAGTATTGGCTGTGCACTTACTATGTGCCAGGCACTGTGCTGGGTGCCGGGGGGTCAGTCGAGTGGAGCTCCCCGTGGCACGGGGCTTGAAGCAGAGGGGGAGACTGCAGTGTGAGAGCTGTGCCAGCCAGGCTGCACGCAGGTGGGCAGACCTGCACTGGAAGGCCAGGGAGGTTCCCCAGGGCGAGGACCTGAGCCGAGATCTGAAGGATGAGAGGGAGCTAATCAAATGGAAAAGGACGTGCCCAGCAGATGGAACAGTTTGTGCAAAGGCCAGGTGGTGAGGAGGGGTGATCGGGCATGAGCAGGGGAAGCAGCCAGGCTGGCAGGGAGGCCTGGCCCCATGAGGCTGTGGAGGCTGGGCAGAGCCCTGGCCTCCAGCCCTGCAGCAGTGGGGAGTCATGGCAAGGGTTAACACTGTCACAGGAGTATTGTGACAAGACTTGCGTTAGACAATAATAAAAATAATCAACACTGCCCAGTTTTACTATGTGCCAGGCTCAGTGCTGACTGCTTCCCACAGCTCACCAGATTCTCACATTATGTAACTGGGAGCTGCTGCTCCCATTCTATAGGTGAAGGGCTCGTTCTTAAAGAGGTCGGTCACTCGGCCCAGAGCCCACCGTGAGGAAGCAATGGAGCCTGTGCTGAGAACTACCAGGCCACACCCCTTATCCACCCCCCAGGACGACCTCAGGAAGAAGGGACTGTTATCCTTCCCACTTTATAGATGATGAACAGGCCCAGAGAGGTCTAGAGAGTTGTCTGAAGCCACACAGCTGGAAATGGAATTTGGTCCACGTTCTCAACCATGGCCTCACGAAGGTGTTCTTGAAAAAGCTCTTGAGCTACTGTGTGAAGGAGGGGCAGGGATGCACAGTGGAGGCAGGGAGAGGATGGCTTGGCCTGGGACAGCTGGGACAGTGCCATGGACGCATTCAGTGAGGGGCTGCATGGGGCTGGGGGGAAGGTGGAACCTGGGTCCCTTGGGGTCAGCGGTGCAGCTGAATGGACTGGGGAATCATTCCTGAGGCAAGGTAGGTAGTATGGAAGCATGACAGGTTTGGTCTGGGACAAGGTTTTGGGGTGACTAGGGGACATCCAGGTGGGGAGTCAAGGAGGCAGTTTGGACCCACAGATTGGGTGAGATGGAGGCTGGGGGTGGTGGGGGTGAGGCTGCTAAGAGAGGGACAGAGCAAGAAGGGGCCTCAGATTCTGGTCCGGAGACTATATAGGAAGCTGCTGCCAGAGAAGGGAGCTGCCACCAGAGAAACCAGCTCTGCTGATGACTTGATCTTGGACTTCAACCCTCCAGAACTGCGAGGGAGCAAAGTTCTGTGCCAGGCACAGTGCTGGGTGCCAGGGGAGGGGGGTCACAGCCAAGTGGAGCTCCCAATAATTGTTTAGGCCGCCCAGTGTGTGGTACTGTGCCCGGCAGCCTGAGCCAATGGACCTGGGTTACAGCTGAGCCTGGAACAAAGCACGGGCTGGAGTGCAGTAGAACATCCATGGGCAACTTCTGGCTCCCCCAAAACTTAACTAATAGCCTACTCTTGACTGGAAGCTTTCTTGATAACAAACTGTCAATTAACATATTTTGTATGTTACATGTATTATATACTGTATTCTTACAAAGTAGGCTAGAGAAAGGGAAATTTTATTAAGAAAATTATAAGGTTTGTCTGTTTTTTCAAATGGTTGCAAATCTCCAAAAATTTTTCCAATATATTTACTGGAAAAAATTCATGACAAGTGGACCTATGCAGTCCAAGCCTGTGCCATTCAAGGGTCAACTGCAGTTAGCAAAGCAAGATCCAGCCCGGCCGGCGTGGCTCAGGGGTTGAGCATCTACCTATGAACCAGGAGGTTACAGTTCGATTCCCCGTCAGGGCACATGCCCAGGTTGCAGGTTCTATCCTTTGTGGGGCATGCAGGAGGCAGCCGATCAATGCTTCTCTCTCATCATTGATGTTTCTATCTCTCTCTCTCTCCCTCTCCCTGTCTGAAATCAGTAAAAAAAGAGAACAGGTGCAGGAGGGAGGTCAAGCGTTGTGACTTTGAGGTGTGGCATGAGGAGGTGCTCTCTGTCAAGGAGGGAAAAGGGTGCAAATGGGAGTTTGGAGGTGCGTTTTCTAGCCAGGGTTCAAGGGGAGCTGAGCAGGCTTGGAAGAGCTGCCGAGGGGAACACGGAGGCAGTCAGTGCTGGGGAGCGACACCGGCCCCTGGGGTGCCAGTCCCCCAGCAGCTCTCCTGGGCAGGACGGGACCTTGAGGAGAGATGAGCTTTGGGTTTCCTGCCAAAGGGTTCTGAAATGAGGACCTGTGAAGGCTAAGCTGGAGAGGAAGGGACACAGGGGGTCCTGTGGGAGTGCGCCTGTGGCCCAGCAACAGCCTTGTGTGTGTGTGGGGGGGGGGGGGGGTTAGGGGGGGCAAGCAGTCTGAGCAGGAAGGGGCTTCAGGTGGCCTGCCAGAGCCTCCCCACACAGAAGGCCCAGGAAGGGGAGGGATGGGAACAGGGTGGCAGCCAGGGGCAGGCCCCTTGGAGTTTACCTGGTGGGAGGTGCTGGGGGGGGGGGGCGGGGTAGCACAGCAGGCAGGCCTCTGGCTCTCTCAGGCTGAGGGCATGACCACGCCAGCCACAGATCCGAGGCCAAGGGCTGACAGGGCACGGACGGCCCTGAGTGTGAGCACAGACCAAGCCCAGGAAACCGAGCACCCAGCGAGCAACCCTGGAGCCCGACACCACCGCCGTGACACTCAGACCTCTGGCCTCGGGGCCTCAGCCAGCTCGGGGGCAGAACCGCTCCGCATCTGACGCCTGTGAACCAGGGCCCGCCCTGCCTGTGAGGCAGGAGTGGCAGCGGCCTTCCCCCAGGCAGACACCCTCACTTAGGACCCCATGGCCAGACCTCGCGGCAGCCGGCAGAGAGAAATCACCGAGCTGTCTCGGCGATGCCAACAGGGGGCTGCATGGACATCGTGCCCATTTTATAAACGAAGAAACTGAGGCCCAGAGAAGGACCTCATAGGCCCCCTCCCCTCCTGCAAACTTGAGGGTGAGGGCTAGAGGCAGACCCCAAGGGCCCAGGCCGGGGTTCCCTTACCTGGGTCCTGAGGCCTGCTCCGGGCCTGCATGCCGCCTGACGAGGGTCCCGTGCTGCCGCACCAGCACGGCCAGCCCAGAGGAGCAGCTGTGGCGTCAGGGAGGGGGAACAAGAGGCCCAGCCCACCGCGCCTACCGCCTGGGCCGCATGTATGTTTAATGATGTCTATTATTCCCGTTTTGTCTCTGAAGAGGCTGAGCAGCTGACAGGAGCCAAGAACAGCCTGGAGAGCTGGGCAGCAGGCCTACGCCATCCAGCCTGGCCCGGAGACCCCTGGGAGCTCTTACCCCTCCCGCAGGCCCAGCCCTGGCAGCCTCACGAGACCTGTCACCATTCACCCCGAGAGGCACTTTCTCCAGGAAGCCTTCTCTACGGCTCAGGCATCTTAGCCTGCGGTTCAAATCCCACCTCCGCTCACAAGCTGTGCAGTGCAGGGCAGGCCACTGCCCGGGGACAGGCTGCGGGGGGGCCCCCTGCACACCCAGGGCTTAGAGAACACCGGCTGCCCCTCCTTGGCACCATGCCAAGACCCTCCAGCCCACCTTCCACGGCAACAGCCTACTGGCTCCCCTACGGGAGGACACATTACCAGGACTTCTGGGGTTGCTGCCCACCTCAGCAGCCAGGCCTGGTCTCCAAGGCGCAACCCATCCCGGAGTCCACATTCTCCCCAGCAGCCCAGGCTTGAGCCCGGTCTGATCATTAGGCTCATTGCTGCCCATGGACCAAACCTGGCAAGAGTTCAGAAAACGTACAAAGTTGACCTCACTCTGAACAGGAACTGTCCTCATCCTTTATTTCAGAGAGCCGAGATCAGAGGGCTGAGAGAAATAACCCAAACCCCGCCGTCCCCCAGGTGTCTGCACGGGGCCTGGGCTGCCCTGGGAGGGGCGGCCCTCCAGGACCTGTCAGGCTGTGGAGGGCATGAACTGGGTCTTTAAAACCACTGACCTCAGCTTTCCATCACTGGGCAGCCGGGGGACAAAAAGGGGGACGGGTTTTTGCCCTGGGAGGCCCCTTCCTCGGTACCAGAGAAGCTGCAGGAGCGGAGGGGCCGAAATACCCCTACAGTAACACCACCCCCGGGACCCTGGCAGGCCTGGCTCACCCCAGCACTGAGCAGCCGGCAGTAAGGGGGCAGCGTGCTCTCTGTGCCCAACCAGGGCTAGGTGCAGGGCGCAGGGCTGCCAAACTCAGAAGCCCCACCCAAGGGCTAGTCTCATGGGAAAGGCCTCCAGCCCAACCTCAGGCGCCCGCCCTCTCCCTCAGTCCCACACACTCTTCATCATGTGTCTACTGAAGAAATTTCCGGAAAAAGCAGACTTAAGAGACCCCTTCCTGGAATACATGTATTTGTATTCTTCCTGTTTGGGCTTCAGTGTGTCCCACTGGGTCCGACTCCCCAGGGAGACAGGTGGGTGGCCTGGCCCGGCCCAGGCTACTTCTTGACAATCTGGATGACGTCTTCGTGCTCCATGGTGTGGGTCAGGCCCACCCGCTGTGGGCTGTACTTGGTGCTGGTGCCCTGCGGAAAGAGGCAGGGGGCAACGTCAGACTCAGTCCTGATCAAGGCCAAGTCTGGGGAGCTACTACTAGAGGAAGGAGGGGTGTGAACGCCGGAGTCTAAAGCGGGGTATCCCAGCACCAGCGAACACTGCAGGCCTCAGACAGCCGAATTCCCCAGTGGTCTGATCACCTCTGGGTCCTAAAATGGAGAGGCCTGTGTCCAGTGTTGGGCAGCATGCACGGGTGGAGTGGGACAGACACAGACTCTAGGTCCCACATGGGAGCACAGGAGTGGGGGCACCGTGCTCCCTCCTGCCCCAGGGTGATGTTGGGCATGCCACCCACCCTCACTCACCCACACCAGCGCGTACTTGAACTGGCTGGCGAGCGACCGGTGGATGCGGTGGCACTAGTGGGAGGACAGGAGAGTCAGCAGGGAGGTGAAGTTCCATCCAACCCCACCAAGCAATTCCCAAGGCGGGTCCTCACACAGCTCTGGCCTCATCAGGGACACCTGCCCCTCCACACACCTCACTCACAGCCAGGTCTGCCAGGGGCTGGGGCCTGGCTGGCTGTCAGTGCCCTCTGCCCACCTTGCCTGACAACAGCCCTGACAGATGCTTTCAGGCCACCACGCCTCAGCCTGGAGTCACCTTGGTCACTGTCTCTTTCGCCTTCCGCCCACAGCTGTAACCCAGAGCCTCCCACATCACATCACCCACCCTCCACCCTCAGCCTGAGGGCGTCAGCATTCCCAGGTGGAAATGAAGGTCATGGGAACCCCAGCGCTGTCAGGAGGCTGGAGGAGGCCTGGGAGCAGCAGCTCTTCCCTGGAAAACGTGGGCCTCTGGAGCTGGGCGGGGCAGTGCAGGTGAGCCAGGGAGAAAATGGGGCAACACTGCGTCTCCTCCCACGTGCCACAGCCTCTCAGGCCCTGGGCAGGGACCAATCGCCTCAGCCAGCTCTGTGGGGACAGAGGTAGAAAGGGGGCCTGCAAGAACATTTCCCAGGGAGCCACCCTGATCCAGCCTTCTCTGGGTGAGTGAGGATGCCACAGCCACCACGCAGCCATTCCCACACCCGAAAGGACATCTGATGGCCCAGAGGTCAGCTCTGCCTGCAAATGGGTGTTAAGTTTTACTCAGTTTGCCCAACAACAAAAGTAAACCCACTGGCAGTTTGCAAAGCCACGTTGCACACAGTCAGTCACAGGGACTCTCCTGGGGCCTGCGAGCTCTGCGAGCACGGGCTGGCGCTCACAAACGCGGCAGGGGCTCTCCCCGCACCACAGGCCTCACCAAGCCGTGTAACCCACACTACGGAGCTGCACTGGGCTCTTGCACTGGGGATGAGTAAAAGGTCATGCAAGGCCATCTCGTCAAAACGGGAGCACAGTCCTTTGGGGTGGGAGACTTGCTCCTCAGAGAGCCCTGCATGATGGCCAGGACTCCTTCGGCCAGGCCTTGGTCAGCTCAGTGAAGACACCAGAGCCTGGGCTGGATGAACTATGAAGGCCCTGGAAGGCAGGCAGTCACCCCAGATAAGAACACCGAGGCACAGGGAGGCTGAGTATGGGGAGCTGCGGTATGACCCCAGGGCTGCCTGGCTCCAGTGGCTACCTGGTTCCTCTCTGGGTCTCTGCTGCAGCACCGGGCAGGCCTCTCCATACTTCCTGTGGCACCTGGATGGCAGGTGTCCCAGGAGGGAAGGAGAGTGAGGAGGGGCTAACCCCTGGAGAGCAGGCCTCTGTGGGACAAAGTCCAGGCTCCGGAGCAAGGCCTTCACAGCCCTCCCCACCCCACTAGCCTCTCTCACCTGCAGACTCCCCAATTCGCTCCTGCCTCTGGGCCTTTGCACCTGTTATTTCCTACTTTTCTCCCCAGGCGTGGCTAAAACCCCACACCCCCTTGGGCAAGCAGCTGAGGGTCTGAGGGTAGAGGAAACCGCCCCCAAAGGTGCAGGGTGAGCCCAGGGAAGTCCAGCTCATGTGGGCACCTGTTAATGGCCCGCTGGATCCCAGCAGGAGACAGTGCAGTCGCAGGTTCAACTCCCACACAGAGCTCTGTGGAGTGATTTGAGGGGTCTGGGAGGGTGATCTTGAGTTTCCTAGACTTTGTTCTGCCTCGCAAGCGAGCTTTCAAGGCCAAACTCGGCCCTGTTTGCACCAGCATCTCCAGGTGGCAAAGGCCTAAGGCTGGGCTCCCGGAATGAAAGAAGCACTGAGTGAGACCAGATTGCAGCCCCACTGTCAACAGCTCAGATCCTGAGGAAAAATGAGCTAGACCAGCGATTTTCAACCCATGTGCTGCAGGAATGTTTAAAACACACAATACCCATTTGTCAGGGGCACTGACCTCTTCCCTTCGGTTGTCAAATAAAAAAATGACAACAGCCAACACAATAGCCGTCTGGTGTGAATGAATCAAAATTATACCCTTATTATTATTACTAGAGGCCCGGTGCACGAAATTCGTACCCCGGTGTGGGGGGGGTGTCCCTCAGCCCAGCCTGTACCCTCTCCAATCTGGGACCCCTCTCACAATCCAGGACTGGTGGCTCCCAACCGCTCCCCTGCCAGCCCGATTGCCCCCTAACTGCTCCCCTGCTGGCCCAATTGCCCTAACTGCCCTCCCCTGCTGGCCTGGTTCCCCCCAACTGCCCTCCCATGCAGGCCTGATCCTCCCGAATTGCCCTCCCCTGCAGGCCTGGTTGCCCCCAACAGCCCTCCCCTGCTGGCCACTTTGTGGTGGCCATCTTGTGTGTTGGAGTGATGGTCAATTTGCATATTACCTCTTTATTATATAGGATTATTATTTTAATTAAACCTCAGTTGAGGATATTTCCATTGGTTTTTAGGGAGAGTAAAAGAGAAAGGGAAAGACAGAGAGAAACACATTGATTGGTTATCTCCTGCACGAGCCCTGACCAGGGCCCAGGCTGGGGAGATGCCTGCAACCAAGGTACTGGAATTGAACCCGGGACCCTTTGGTCCACAGGCCGATGCTCTATCCACTGAGGTAAACCAGCTAGGGCAATTATACTTTGGTCAGATCGGCAAAAACTGTATTTTTTGGTGTGCCGCAGAATTTAGTAATTACTTTATGTGCCACGAGATGGAAAAGGTTGAAAATCGCTGAGCTAGAGGAAAACAAAAGCCCAAGAAGATGGCTGTGTGACCTGGAGTATCGTCCTGGGCTCTCAGGCTAACACCTGCTCTTCCATGTGCCAAGGTCCCTTCCCTGAAAGATGGTACAGAGACACCCAGGGGAGAGGTGACCCAGTGCCTCTGAAAGAGCTGCAGACACCGAAGGGCACCTTCCTCTCCCGGACCCACAGGCCCGCCCAGAGCCCTGTCTAAGGCCTTTGCACACACTCCCCGGCTGGAGGGCTCTCCTAGGCCCAACTCCTCGGTCGGTCCTGCGTGGTCGAGAGGCCCCCTCAGGTCACCCCCTCCGAGGACTCCTGGCCTCTCTAGACTTGGTGCCACCCCTCCCTACTTGCTGTCCTCTCTTCACTCCTCACCCTCATGTGTGACTGCTTGGCTCTGAGATTGGGTATCTGGCATCTGTTGACCCCAAAGGACCCTAGTTATGGCAGGAACTGGGTCTACTTTGTTGATGCTCAACAGATAGTGTTGAGTGAAGAAAGCATTCAAAGCCACCTCTGGGTGAGGGCAGGCTGTGGGGCCAGGGAGGGGCAGGACATGCTGGGGATGCATGGGGACCCGGAAACCAGCAGGGGCCAAGGGCAAGGAGGTGCAACTCTGAGTCCCAGGCCTGTGTGGGGAGACACGACTTAAAGTGGACACAGGAACACCCAGGCAGTAGCCGCCGTGACAAAGCACCCTGGTGGCTCTGAGGAGCCCACAGCACAGACTGCCAGGACCGCGGTTTCCAGGACAGCTGCCACGTCCCAGGCAGATGCGAGTGCCATGCACACCCGACTGCTGTGGGCAGCACCATTCTGGGCCCAACACCAGGGCCTGCCCACGGCACCTCGCACTGCAGCCTGTCCAGGACTTCAGGCAGGGCCTTACTCCCAGGGGCAGAGAGCTCCATGAACCCCCACCCAGGCAGGCCTCAGGAACTCACCACATGCTCCACGGAGGCCCCTCTTCGGAGGATGATGGCGTCTGTGAAGTCCGGCCTCTCTGCACAGGTAGAGATGGGGTGTGTGTGAACCAGCCATGGCCCCACGCTACATGGTTCCTTCCCACAGGGAACAGAGGCCCTTCCAGGCTCCAGCCTTAGGCTAGCCTCCCCCTTCATTTAGCACACCCTCATTGTAGAGCCCCATGCAATCTCCTACAACCTTGACCTTAATACAGATCAAAATAAATCCAAGTCCAGGATTCAAACTGCCTGCAACCCAGTCAGCCACGAGAGTCCCAGCTAAGCCCTGTGAAGCACCTGGAAAGAACTGGCAAGATGTGATAGCTGCTGGCATCCAGTCAGGGACAGCTACACAGCTGCCCTTGCTTACAAGGTCAAGGTCAATGAAAATTGCCAGAACTCAGCAGCTAGGTCCCTGTGGGGTGGGGGCACGGGAAAAGTTCTTGTACATGCAGTCACCTATAGTCCTGACAAGGGGCCTGCCACTGCTGGGGGAAGTAGGGAGGGGTTACTGCTGTAGCTGTGGGGGACTCAAGAGCAGCTTCTATCCCACTGCTCCTCCCCCGGCCCCACCAGGGCACCCTCAAGACTAGTAGCCCCAGAATTTGGCATTCTTGGTCACAAGGGCTCAGGCTGAGGTCTCTGAGATGGGAGAGGGTGGAGATGTGTACAACACAGGCTGGGCTCTGGGTGGGGCTGACTGTTGGCTGAGGCTGCTCAACTCACGTCCTCTCTTCTTGGTGTAGATGCAGGTCAGAGCCAAGTATTCCCAAAGCATTTCCAGCAAGTAGTCCAGGTTCAGCTTCATGCCACAGCTGCCAGGGAGGGAGGTGGCAGTCAGAAGAGCCTGTGGGCTCAGGGGCCAGGGAGCGCTGCTCTCTCACTATGGCTGGGCAGAGGCACCGAGGCATGTAGCCCACTGGAGCCTGTGAGCACCACGCTCCAGCTGGTGGCTGCGTGACCTTCAGCGCCAATGCCTCTAGTCGCAATCAGACCACGCCAGCAGAGCTCAGCGTCTCCCGGAGGCCACAGCTGCTCTCTGCATTCGACACAGGGACCGCTGTGTGGGACTGGTGCGGGGCTGTGATGGGATGGAGGACAGAGGACTATCCAGAGCTTGCCTCCTCCTGAGAGGTGGGAGGGGCTTCCAAGTGCCCAGGGCAGCCCCGCAGGGATTTCAGCACCAGGGGTCGGGGTGGGACGGGCTGTGGTCATTTACGCTGTCTTAGCTGCACCGGTCCTGCCCTCCGCAGCTGTTCTGAGCCTGATGAGCAGGTAACAATGCTCTCACCGCCCACAGACGGGCATAAGAGTGCCTGGGGTGTAGCAAGAGATGGAGAGGAGCCGAGCTGTTCTAGGGAGGGAGTTGGCTTTGCTGCTCTTTGCAGCAGCTGGCAATGCCCAGGAAATGGTCCTTGTAGCACTTGCATGCCACATTTGCACAGTCACCCCCACCTGGTCCCTGAGCATCTTCCTCCCCATCAGCTAAGCCCCACTGTGAAGCTACAGAGTACCTTGTTAGAGCTGGGAAACCAGCAATGTGGAAGCCACGTCAGTGATGACAGGAAGTGAGTGCAGGAGGCCCCAGAACCCGCCCCTCAAGGACAGGGAGCCATGGTCAAGCATGGCTGCGTCCACCTAATAACTCCAGCTCCCTCTCCTCTCTGCTCTGTGCTGAGAGCCACATCATCCCAAGTATCAGGAGCACCGGCTTAGAGCTGGGCTTCCTGGGGAACTGAGTTTAACTAATACATTATGAAGACTCTTAACCATTCTTAACCACTTCCCTTGATGGACAAAATACATTTTCTTAACCAGAACCCACCCCACATTACCCACACGGCCCGTCATTCAGGGCGGGACTGAGCTAAGGTCACCAGCAATTGGGAGGGTCTCCTCTGCCGAGCTGTGTGCGGAGGAGGTGGGGGAGGCGGCAGGGAGGCCTCACTGATGGGCTCACCCCCAGAAAGGATGGCAGAGCCTCACCTGATGACCACGCTGTTGGGCTTCCGGGCCAGGCGATCCACTTCTTCCATTGAGATCTGGTCAATTTTGTTATAAACCTGGGATTGAAAGGTGGAGGTGGGTGATGGGGAAGGAAAGAAACAAGAGGACGGGACAGGGCCCCATGTAGCCACAGCCCTGCCTGAGGTTCCTCCCTCTGCACACCGCGGGCGGCTCGGGGGCTGATGCGGAGCATCCTCCCGCCTCCACGCAGTGATGCGGAATGCTCAAAGGGCTGGGCCGCCAGTGCTCCCAAAAGGAAAGGCTGGGCCAGAGCCCACGTCAGTGAGACGTGTGCGACTCAAGGAGCCATGGGGAGAGGGGAGGAGGGTGGAGACTGCTCTGTGCCTCGCAGAAGCCCGCCCCCGGTCTGAGTCAAGGAGGCTCAGGAAGTGTGGCCTGGGGCCAGGCGCCCCTCCACAGGGCAGGGGCGGGACTTGTACACTTACATACAAGCAGGGCATGTACACCCGGTTGCCCACGATCACGTCGATGAACTCGTCCGGGGAGCAATCCTCTCGGAAGAGCACTTCCGCATTGAAGATCTCTGAGGGGCTCGCGTTAAGGGCACAGTGTGCACTAGCAGCCCCTGGTGCCTAGCCCGCGGAGGGCCTGACAGCCCATCAGGAAACAGACTGGCGAAAGGGACCTGGGAGGCCCTCTCTGCTCGCACGGTTTTACAAGATTTTAAAGTCTGGGGAGCCCCTCCTTCTTCTTTTCAAAAGAAGCCAGAATACGTAAAAGCTCCAATCACCAGTTCAAATCTTCACTGTTGGGCAAGAAAGTCTACTTGCCAGAACCCCCGAGCGCCTCAGAGGAGCCGGCTTCAGTGCCAGGAGCAGCTGAGAGCTCTGGTCTCACTCACCGGCCCCACGAACTCTCCTCTGGTGCATCCTGCCTCCGCATGCACACCTCCAGTGACGTGACGAGGGCCTCGCCACCTCGAAGGGGTCCTGTTCCCTCGTGAGCTTTCCCTGTGCTGAGCTCGCCTTTGCCTCTGCCGTCCTGTCCTCTGGAGTCCCAGAGCCCGCCTGTCCCCCCAACGATACTTAGCAGGTGTGCACCGGCCCCTGGTCTCCCTGAGGCTCCTCCAGACCAGGAGGCCGTGTCCCAGGAGGCTGTTTTCCTTGCTGTCCCATCGCCCTCCCAGAGGTGACTGGCTGCCACAGCACCTAGCAGTCGTCCAGGAGCCAGGAGACCAGTCTAGGGCGTGGCTGTCTGGCAAGCCCGGATCTTAGGGAGCAGGAGGCGGAGGCAGCAGCACCCCATGCTGCGGCTGCAGCTTTCTCAGCGCCTGCTCGGTGCATCAGGAGGCCTGGGAGAGTCTGCTGTGACCCTGGGGCCACAGGGCCTCAGGCTCCGGGGGCCCTCCCACATCGCTCCTTCAGGAAGGATACTGTACTCGTGCAGGATCAGCTGCACCAGCTTTTCTGAGCACTGGGTCAGCGTGACTGTCGAATTGAAGGAGATGCCACCGCCTTTCTTGGGCTGGAGAAGGGGAGAGCTGCTGATAAAGGGTCGGCTGCAACTGCCCACACGCTCAGATCCTGCCTGATGCAGTCCACGCCCCCCCACCCCCCGCCCCGCAGCCTGCAGGTGACGGGCCTTACCTTGAAGTAGATGTTAGGCTTGTGCTTGTTGAGGCGGATGCCCACCGACTCCAGTTCCTTCTCCAGCAGAGACCTGGGCAGAGCCCCCATGGCCTTCACAGGTGCCCAGAGGCAGGCTGCGCAGCTTCCATGTAACAAAGGAAGCCCCTGCCCACCCAGCACAACACCCTCCTCTACACGCCCCGTGCAACCTGGACCTTCCTTCCCACAACCCTGGGCTGCAGAGGATCCTCTGGGCCCTCTGTCTAGTCCATGGCAGACTGGCCAGGTCTGCAGTCACTGGGCAGAGGCCGGGGCATGAGCAAGGGTTCTGTTACTTGGGGCTGGGCTTCTGGCAGCGACTAGGGCACTGGCTTCCGCAAGTAGGAGCCAGAGCCAGGCCATGCTCCTTTGGCCATGAACGGCCAATGTGGCCGGGACTCCGGCTGTGAGCTCCAGCCCCGATGTTGGAGGCGAGCCTCCTGGAGAGGACGCACCAGGCAGAGTGCACGGGGTCAGCCTGTGGACAGTCCTGCCGCTACTGCCACGCAACAGGGCCCAGCACCACTCAGACCGTCCGCCATGAGCTCCAGGGCCTTCCCAGACACGTCAGCCTGCCCCCCTATCCCACCCCGCGGACCTCTGCACCTCTCCCTTGGTGGCATCCAGCATCATGATGACGACGTCAGCTGTGCGTGCCACAGCAATCACCTGCCGGCCACGGCCTTTCCCTGGACAGGCAGAAGGGTCATGGTGACACAGTGACAGGCAGGTCCCATGTGACCCCCACCCATCCCTCAGCACCCAGACTCCTGTCCTTTACAGCCCTGCCATGGGGTCTGCCACCTGCCACCTCCCAGGCTATGATTTCTTTGGCATTTTTCTTTAATTGAGATGCTCTCTTACTTGTGGAGACTTGTTTTATAAGAAAATTCAACATCACTACCTTAGGAGGGGTGACATCCTCCCCCAGGCCCTGTGCTAAGAGCTTCATGAACATTTACTCATTTGATTCCCATATGACTGGTGTTATCATGCCCATTTTACAGGTGAGAAAATTGAGGCTTGGCTTAGAGACACTCAATCAGTTGCCAAGGAACACAAAGCAGTGTGGTGCCAGAACTTGGACCTATCTGCCCCGTCAGGAAAACAGGGCGACAGAAGGCCCACCCGGGCAGCAGGATCACAGACCGCCCAGGAGGAGGTGCTTCAGGGATGGCCACGGAGAGGCCAGGCCTCATTAGTGCCAGATGACCAAAGAAGTCAGGATCCTCACCAGTGCCGAAGTTGGGGACCAAAGCTGCAAGGCTCTATGCAGTGTGGGTTTCAACTATGCCCTGCCCCCTTCTGAGAATGAGGGTGACATCCACTCCCCGACTGCCTCTTGCCTCCAGCTGGCGCACTTCCCACAGGTGGCCGGACCCCCTCAGGCCCCTCATATGCTGGCTGGGATGGCATGGGGACATCACCACCACGACCAAATTCAAACCAGCAGGACCTCAATGCCATGGTGACACAGGGCATGGGAAGGCACTAGGAGAGATGGCACTGGACACCTAGGGAGGCGGCCCACTGCCAGCCCAAGCAGGCTGCACACAGGCAGCTCCATCCCAGCCTGCCACTCAGCAGCTGAATAGTCAACGAGGCAGACCCTGTAGCTCGCTGCCCAGCGCTCCTCCTGGCTATGGAGAGGAGATGACGCACTCCCTAAGCCAAGGGCTGTCTGAGCATTAAGTGGGATAACGGTCAGCACAGAGCCCAGAATTTAGCAAGTGCCGAATAGCCAGCAGCTGTAACCATCGCTGCAAATACTAGATGCAGCCACCTGCCACCAGAAGCCATAGGCATGTTCCCATCTCAAAAAAGACCCCAAAAACCTGAAACAACAACAACAACAACAAAACCCCCAAACAACACAGGACAGGCCTAGCAGCCTGAGATCACCAGCTGAGAAGTGTCCATCCCGCCCAGGGCAGTGGAGCACAGCGAGGGGAAGCGGGCTCGAGCCTGGCTGCTGAGCTGTGCAACCTTGGCAAGTCATTTCACTGCCTCAGTTTCCTCGGCTTTAAGACGGGTTTCTCAGGACTGTAATGGGCCAGAGTCCCTTAAGTACAGAGCACTGAGCAATGTGAGGGATTGTGAGCCCCACCCGTCAAACCTCAACAGCCACACCCAACTTCAATAGTGAGGTGTGCGGCATCCTGAGCGGGAAGGCCGGCCCTGGTGCCCAGTTCGCACCTTGTGCTGCGCCTTCGATGATTCCAGGAAGGTCCAAGAGCTGGATGTTGGCTCCTTTGTACTAGGATGCAGAAGAGAGGGCGGTGAGGTGAGGAGGGCCGCTGGCAGGGCCTACCTGAACCCTGACACCTACAACAGCCTGCAGCGAGGGGCTGCTGAACCCCAGGGCCAGCCTCCATGGCCATGTCTGAGCCTCGTCACTCACTGTGAGCTGAGCCACCTAGAGGAGAGCTCTACTTTACAATCCCACAACACTCATCCCAGCGGGGAACGGCTCTTCACAGATAACGTGCTTCACCATGAGGCTCAAGGCTACAGAACCCGGCCGCACACGGCTCCGAAGCTTCACAGGAAACAGGATCCAGCCATGCAGAAACAAGTGACCGAGCTGGGGGGGCGTGGGCAGCGGAGCACAGGGCGCCCGGAGATCTGCCACACACTGGCCTGTTCCTGGGATCAGTTGGTGTTACAGGATGGGCCAGGCATCTCTGGGGTCTCAGCAGCCAGAACCCCCGGAGGCGCCAGTGCCTCAGGGCACACCGGCTCAGGACAGACAAACACACAACTGAAAGCACAAGCACACGCCCTCGCCCCTCCTGGGATCCGGCCAACTCCAACTTACCTCAATGACCCCGGGGATACACGTCAGGGTGGTGAATTCATAGGATGCAGCTTCGCTGGCTGTGGAGGTCATTAGGCTCAAGAAGGTGGACTAGGAGGAAAAGCAAGTCATTGCATGAGTCTTGTCCCAGCTCCCTGGAGAAGCCCAGGGGCTGCAGGCAGCAGGGAGCTCCCCTCCTCACCCGTTAGCGACTGGGGATATGTGAAGAGAGCAATAGCTGGAAAGTTGTCTCAGGCCCCGCCAAGGTGGAGATGGGCACCAGAGGACCCCTGTTCCTCGGCGGTCCAAGTCTCTCTCAGGTGGACACAGGGACCTTCTTCTCAGTGGGTTCTTCCCTTAAATCAGGGGCCATTCCCAGCTCCACAAAACCCTTCACCATCCCGGGCCCCAGAGAACTCCAAGCAGGCGACAGCCCACGGCACTCCGAGCGGCCGCTCCCCTGGGAGAGGCGAGATGTGCCGGGAGAGCCTGACCTTTGGGTAGACAAAGCCCGGCGGGAGGAAGGGGCGAGCTGGAAAGAACCTGGTGGGACACTTATGCCCTAGTCCGCTGTGGGAATGGGGCTTCGGCTTGGCTAGGAGACAGAGAGGCCTTGGACCCCGCCTCTGCTGGGGGACCCTGGGCAAGAAACTACACCCTCGAAGCTTCAGTGTCCTCATATGCAGAGTGGGCATCCATTCCATCTTTCTTGGGGGACTGCATGGGGATTAACAGAGATGATAAGGCACGTGGTCTACTGAGTCCGGGGCACAACCAGTGCTGGATGCTGAGGCCCAGAACACAAGCAAAGCAGCGGGCAGCGCCAGGAGGAAACCCAGCCCTGGCCTCTGGCGCTCATCTGGCCAGCACGGCACCTGAGACGCAGTTCCGACTGGGATAGTGCTGCCTAGATCTGGAGCTGGTGCTCTCTGGACTCTGCCCCTCGCTGGCAGGCAGGAAGGCTGGGGCACACCTCCCTCACACACCCTCAGACTGAAACCTAGAATGGGACATGTGAAGGAAACACAGGCCTCAAATCCAGAAACTCTCTGCCCTGGGGACCTCCTGAAGGTGGGCGGTGGGGGAGTAGAGCAATGGCCCTGAGACAATGAATGGTGCTCCACCCCCCCACCCCCCACCCACCGCATCCAGTTTGGTCTCTGCCAGAGAGGCCTGGGCCTCCCATGGCCGGAGAACCTGAATTCCTAACAGGGAGGCGGGATCTGGCCACAGGTCCCAGACTCCAAGGGGCACGGACCTTGGAAACTAGAGTGACTTCTCTCAGCCTGAGCTTCTCACCTGGAAAGGAAGTCTTTGGTAGGATGGAAAGTAAAATCGAAAGAAAAGACTAAAATTAATGAGCCCATAATAACACCTGAAGAGTTGAAGCCTGGAATCCTCACTTGTCACCTGCGGGACAGCTGTGAGCTCAGCATCTGTCCTGCCTTTCCAGGTGAAACTTTTTCAGAGGAACCAAGCTGCCCACGTGGAGGAGGGAGCTGCTACTTTACAAGGCACATGAGCTACCAAGTGAGGAAGGAGTGAGAGAACTAGAAAACAGCTACTTTACAAACACTCACAAAAGCCCAGGCAAGCACAGGTCACTGGGCCCAAGCCACTAAAAGGATGCTGACAGGGCCTGATTTCTGCAAGCTGCCCAGCAGCACCCTGCAGGTGACTTCCCAGTGTTCTGGTGTGGGGGACATAGCTACACGCAGGGGGACACAGGGTGCGCTCCCCTTAGCGCGGTGGCCCTGGAAATGCAGCTAGCCCTCGGGGGTCTTCAGCCATGCCCATCATCCACTCGTGAACCTAGCCAACAGTCTGGCCCCAGCTCCCGGGAAACAGCAGAGTCGGACAAGCTGCAGCACACCTGGAGGAAGCAAGCAGACCCCGGAACACAAACATCCCGTCAGGCAATGGCTTGGTCTCTTCAGCGAGGCAGGCTCATGACCAAAGGGGCTGGTCTGGGTTAAAGCAGCCTGCGTGACAACACACAGGGGCTACATGTGGCCACAGCGGATCCTAGTTTAGGAAGACCAGTTGCAATGGTCATTTTGGGGTAATTACTGATTAGAATGTAGTCTGGGCATTAGATGATCACTGGGTCACTGTTAATTTTGTTTGGTATGCTATGCCAGTTTGTGGCTAAGCAGGACATTTTTCTTACTCATTGGAGATACAAGCTTAAATATTTAGAGGTGGAGGGCCATAAAGCGTGACACCTGTAATTTACTCCCAAATGGTTCAGTCAAACCAAAAACAACCTCCCCCCCCCACACACAGAGATAGAGCAAAATGGCAAAATGCCAGTCAGTGATGCATCCAGAGAGAGGGCAGATGTACCTGTTCTTCCACCTCTTATGCCTGTTTGAAATGTTTATTATATAGAACTGGGAAAAATGAGAAAGAATAAAAAAGACAGGAACCTGGAAGCATGCCAGGATTGAAGCCTGTGAGGGGACTGGGCCTGCAGAGGGCACACTTGGGGAAGTCCCACCCTCTTGGGCAGGAGGGGCTCCTGCAGCAGAGGTCCGCTCCTTCTGAGGGGCTGGAGCAGGAGGCCCCTGAGCGGCTCTGTGTCTGGCTTTTGTGAAGTTGGGGAGTCATGAGCACCCCACCACTAAAGGAATTTGAGGCCCTAGCTGGTTTGGCTCTCATGGATAGAGCCTCAACCTGCAAACTGAAAGGTCCCGGGTTCAATTCCAGTCAAGGGCACATGCCTGGGTTGTGGGTTCGATCCCCAGTAGGGGGCATGCAGGAGGCAGCCAATCAATGATTCTCTCTCATCACTGATGTTTCTCTCTCTCTCTCCTCTCTCCCTTCCTTTCTGAAATCAATAAAAGTATATTCAAAAAATAAAAATAAAGGAATTTGAGCACAGGCTGGAAAGCTATTCAGATTTTATGGAAGGAATGAATTGCCAAAGGCTTGAAGGAATAGGAGCTGCAGATAAAAGCTTCCAGTCCATTCTACCTGATTCAGATAACATGGCACTGTATTTCCTGAGCCCACACCGTTGGAGGACAAGGAGAAAAGGACAGTAAAATCCAACTGGGGTATGTGCCTGAAGACTAAAAAGCACTTAGATGCACCAGGAAGGAATCCTTCTGCAGATTCTGCAGCAGAGCCTGGTCTTGGTCCAGCCTGCACCCGCACCAGCACGCACATCCCAGCTCAGACACAGCACTGTGGATAGTGGGTACACCAGAAAGCCCAGAAAACGTTCCCATCGGTCCCCAGATGGAGTCAGCTGGAGTTTCCTTGGTGCATAATTGGCCAGGCTGATGGCTGCTTTGAAAACCCTGAAGCTGGAGCTGCTGTGCCTATGCCTAGGAACGCTTCCTGCAGAAACGCCAGTTCCAGCGGCAAAGCGGCGAGCAAAGAGCATTCACCACAGCACCGTGGGCTGCAACAAAAGCCTGGGCGGCCTGGCCACCACCATGGGGGCGGGGGGGGGGGGGGGGAGGGGGGCTGTTGGTGATCACATGACCATAACATGGTGTTCCAGGCAGCAGTTCAGAGATGAGGGGATATACAAGATGAGCCTGAAGCATTTTGCAGTATCAGAAGTACGGAAGTGCTGAATAAACACGACAGGAGTTTGTCAAAAAGCCAACTGAAACAGCTAGAAAAATCTGAGTAACATTAGAACCCAAGTATACAACAAATTCCCATGAGTCCACACTGATATAAATAAATGATTAAACTGAAGCATGGTGGTCCCTCCTTTGGAAAACTGCTGTTTGAACTACTTTGTTATTTTTAGATAGTCTCTTATTCTATAAAATATAACTTTGTTTTTAGCTTGAATAATAGGAAAGATAAACTTAACTGTCTGACCTTGCAAGCTAGCCATCTAAAGGGGCTGATACACTGATACTGATATTAATTCACATATTCTGCCAAGTGTTTGTTCATCCAAGGTTACAAGTGTCTATATAGATATGATATGTACTCAAAGTTACAAGTTGTCTGTATAGATATGACAGGTGTTTGATTAGATATAATATGTACTCAAAGTTACAAGCTGTCTGTATAGATATGACAGGTGTTTGTTAGATACGATATGTATTTAAGTACAAGCTGTCTTACACAAAGAACTAGAAGGATATAAAAAGGAAATACTACCTCCTGTGTTTGTTCAGAATGTGACAGAGGTAATCTGCTCTGAACCTGCACGCAATAAAGATGACTCCTAACTAATTGGCTCATTAGGCGTCTTGTCCAGCTCGCTGATTCGCGATACAACAAAATAAAATGGGAGAGAGGAGACAAATCTCATGTATGAACTCTGAATAATTTGTGTAGCTACGCTCCCTCAAAAAGGTGGAACTAACTCCTCCCCTTAGTGAGCTGCACATAGTGCCATCCCTTCTAAGAGGAAACGAGAACAAGAGAAAAAGCCTGAGTTCACAGAGGAGAAACCTGACAAACTCGCCCTCACCAGGTGGTCAAGGTCAACATCAACTGATGATGTGAGAAAAATGGCACTTCACTCCTGTGACATTCCTCCCGCAAACCCATCTGCATATATAAAAGGCTAAGTGACAGTCTAAGCATGAGACAAGGTCAGACAAACTCCAGTGGAGAGACGTTCTACAATACCCCACTAGCACTCCTCAAGATGGCCAGTCATCCAATCAAGGCCAGCCAAGGAGAGCAAGAGGACAGGACCACTGAGCGCAGCGCGGGCTCCCGGGGCAGGAAAACAGAACTCTGCTCCGGCCGGGCGTGGGGCATGAAGGAACTCTGCTGGCTTGGCAGCTTCTTTGTAAATCCTTGACTCTTAAAAAGCGGGGCAGCTCAGTCCCTTTTCTGCTCAAAACCCTTCCATGAGGTTTACCTTACTCCCCACTCAAATATTAAGTATGAATTTCACACTAAACTCAAACCTGGTTCTTAGGCCCACGCTCAACCACTGAGCCAGGCCGGGCTGAGCCTTTCACACTAAACTAAGAAGCTTACAGAAGAAACCTAAAAAACTCTGCAGTGGCTCCTGCTTCACCCTATTTCACTCAAGGCCAAAGTTGTATGATACCTGCAAGGTCATCCACCCTCTGTAATTTGTCTCCCACTGCTGCTCACTTAGACCCGGCTGCCTGGCTCCCTTAAACACAAGCAAGCCCCCACCTACGGGCCTTTGCACCCACTGCTCCCTCTGTCTGGGATGTTCCTTCGCAGGGCCCTGCAAGCTTCTGCACTACCTTCAGGCCTCTGCTCAAATCCCTGCTCACCAGGGCAGCCTTCCCCAAGCCCAACCAGAAACTGGCAGGACCACAGTCCCCACCCGCCATTAGCTGACTGTCTTTTCTCCCCCGAGAGGGGAAGTCTGTGTGGGCAGGGACAGAACTCTCACTCCCTGCTGCATCTCTAGCAGCTGGCTCACGGTGCACACTCAATGAATGTGCACAACGGATGAGTCAGAGACAGATGGAGCTATTTCTGCTAAAGTGGAAAGAAAGTTCTCCATGTGAGGATGATACAGGGGTGGGCCTGATTATGGGGGAGGCTGTGTCTTCTCTGTCCCTGGAGCTAATCCAGAGGGACAGGGAGAAGAGCCAGTCACTCTGAAAGGAGACAACCTGCCTTCCTCCCCAAGGCCCACCATGACCATCACTGACCTTACCCACAGAGGGAAATCCGATCAGTGCCACACGGGCGTCGCCCGACTTCATGACATCGAAGCCCTCTCCTTTGGATGAAGCTGATTTGGATGGTTCCAGGAGCTGGGCCCGATACTTGGCCAGTTTTGCTTTCAGCAAGCCCAGGTGATATTCGGTGGCTAACAGACAAAAAGCAAGACAGAAGGTAAGTGTCTAAAGTATCCAAGCCCTGTGAGTCAGGTGGGGCCTCACACACCACCAAGTGCTAGCCGGGAATGTCAGACCCAATGGCAACCCATGGAAGATCAGGAGAGAAAAACACCATCCCTGTGCTGAAAACGCCCCCTTGGTGTAGGGAGCGGCTACAGGGTTAAGCCTTGGACTGACCTGTTGGCAAAGCCACAAACAAGTCCCAGCTTAGAGGGCACAGCCCTCTTAGCATAATTAAGCCTGACCTTATGACACTCCCTAGATCAGGGGTCCTCAAACTTTTTAAACAGGGGGCCAGTTCACTGTCCCTCAGACTGTTGGAGGGCCGGACTATAGTTAAAAAAAAAACAATTATGAACAAATTCCTATGCACACTGCCAAGTCGGCTGCTAGGCAGGACAGGCAGCGGCGGCAAAAACACCCGGCGGGCCGGATCAATGTCCTCGGCGGGCCGCATGTGGCCGCGGGCCGCAGTTTGAGGACCCCTGACCTAGATCTTTCCTGGGTAGCTAATGGGCTGTGGGAGGTGCAGCAAGTGCTGCCAAAACAAGTGACACTCATAAGAACATGATAACTATGGTAACCACTACCTTGTTTACCTCTGGCTATAAAATAAAGCATCAGCTTGCAGTCTGGATCTTTTCTGTGGTCTCAGCCAGGCACAGAAGATCCACCTAGACTCAGCTTATTCTCTTTGTCTGTCTTTTCTTCATCCTTCACCGGCCCCCCTCAGGCTTGCCAAACCCTTGGCTGTGCTGGCGCGGCACACCTTGGCTGCTCACTTCACCTGTATATAAAAAGGCTGACTGTCCGACTGGTTGCTATGACGTGTACTGACCACCAGGGGGCAGACACTCAACTCAGGAGCTGCGGTGATTCGCACTGGCCATTTAAAAATAAATGGCACCACAGACCCAGTGCCAACAAACCAACACTCGGCTTCCTCCAAGTGTGACACTGGCCCCGCCACCACCCCAGAGCGACACCCCACCAAATCACAGCTGATGCTGCCAAGACCCCATGGCGCAAAATGCGGCCCACAGACCAGCCCGGAAACTGTTGCTGTGGGCGCCAGGTAATGGTCACATAGCAATGCCCGGCTTCTTTTCCCTAGCAACTAGCCTTCTTAAAATTTCTTTAGCCCAGGAACACAACTTGCTTTATAGCCAGGTGCAAACATTTCACAATTTGACCAAAAGTCTGTGAAGCATTTTCACGTGCCTCATCTCATTTGATCCTCACAGAAGTCCTGGAGTAGGTAGATAGGAGACTCAGGGGAATCCTATTTTCTTTTCATTAGCCAGAAAACGGAGATTTAGAAAGCTTAGAAACTTGACCCGACTGAAAAGAAACGGTGGACCTTGAAAATGACTTCAGGTTTTCTCACTGCAGAATATAGTCAAACACTGCTGCAGTTAAATATTTTACCCTTAGTTCTCCCTGCGTGATCTACAATAATCTGCTCGTGTTGATATTTACTGCTGTGTTGCTGACAATTACCTGAAAGAGAAGTTGGGGTGCTTCACTGGGCTGGAAAAAGTTTAGCTACATCAGAAAGCAGGTCTAATTAAGCAAGTTTATTCTATATCTATAGAAGGCTAAGTTGACTCACATTTGCGAGACATATAAAGCTCTCACTGGCACCAATCGCACACGAGTGTTTCGATCTGTCATTGTCGATCATGTATTTGGTTGACACTTCTATTATAAAGGGCGAATAGCGATATTAAAATATGTCTTCTAATGAATTAATTTCCTTTCAATGTGCACGAATCCTTTCACCAGGCCACTAGTCTTATATAATAAAACCCTAATATGCAAATCAAACAAACAGCGGAACAACCGATCGCTACAATGCACACTGACCATCAGAGGGCAGATGCTCAACCAGAAGCTGGGCTCACAGCTGGTGAGTGCGTGAGAATGAACAAGTCATCTTTTCTGTCAAAGAACAGTTTAGACAGTCGCCATTTTGGACTGCATGACTCAGCAGCCATGTTGGCCATATGGCTTGCAGCTCCCCTGGGGGCTGCCATCTTGGAACAGCAAAGGCCAACCCCTCCCTTTGAATTAGTCAATTGCAAAAGACTGTGCCTGAGTTCCAATCAAGAGTAAGGGACAGGTCACATGCGTCAGGGGTTACAAAGCCGAGCAGACTGCTCGGTGTGCGCGTGCTTCCAGGCCATGTGTGTGCACCCTTCTACATATATGTAAAGACGTTTTGCCTTGCTGCCTAGCTCCTGAGTATGTTTTGTGTTCTACCAGGACCCCTGACTTGGGGGGCTTGCCTTATTTCTAACAAGTGCAACAGCGGTGGCGGGAGCCTCTCCCACCTCCACGGCAGCATTAAGGACCCCTTGGGGGTACCGGACTGCAAGAGGGCGCAGGCCGGGTTGAGGACCCCCCCGCCCCGCCCAGTGCATGAATGTCGTGCACTGGGCCTCTAATTTATAATAAAAGTGAGTCTCCTTATTGAGGCATCGAGAACCCATGTCAGTGGTTCTCAGTGGATCCAGCAACACACCCTGAGAGTTTTCTAGAAATTCCTAGGGATGTTTTCCATTGTCATTCTGATGGTGAAGCCAACTGCCCTACCAGGTGTGAGTTAGTCTAGCACAGTCAAGAGTTGTCCTGTGTCCCACATGACTTTTCATGTCCCAAAGACATCCAAAAAGATAAACCTGGTTAAGGTCACAGGAGCCTGAAATCTAACTGCTTCACACACACACACACACACACACACACACAGGGATTTTCTGCAGTGTGAATAAACGCTGAAATTTCCAGGAATGCAACTCCTGTTCGTGTTCAGGGAAAACTAGAGCATGTTTTGTTTGAAACTTTACCTAGAGCTGCTCACCATCTTGGGATTCTATGCCACCAACAGTGAAATCCCTTGCAGGGAGGCACTAACACAATATACCTGCACTGCCAGCATTGTGTCGGCCACACCCCCATTCCACCCAGATATACAAGCTTCATTATCACTTCATTATAACTTGGCTGTGGCCCAACATTTGCATATTGAAATACACGGTATTTTTATTATAAATTACTTTCCTTTTCCCCTCCTTTATATTACTATTAGGGCATTATATTGCTATTTTTCAAATTCTTTGTGTACAAAAGTTATACTATTGATGGGGAATCACGTTTCAGAACAGTAAAGAGGGTATTACAAAGTCTTTGCTATAAACGGAGGCTGGGACTGACATTAAGAAGCAGGGCCCTAGGTGACCTGGTCCCCGGCTACTTCAACAACATCTCTTACCACTCCGCTTTTATTTACTACATTCCAGCCACGGCTTTCTCAGCATATGCTGACCCCATTCCTGCCTCTGGACCTTTGCATTTGCTATTCCTTCCATTTAAACTTTATCTTCGCAGGGCTTACTCCTTCTCAACATTCAAGGCTCAACTCAAATGTCACCTCTTCAAGGAAGTCTCCCCTACCAGTCTTGGGGGACAGTGTCATCCAGAGGTCCACCCTGCTGTCACTGGTCATTTTGCTTTGGGTAAATTACTTAATCTTCTTGTGCATTAGTTTCTTAACCTGCAAAATAGGGATGTTAACAATAACTACTTCCCTGGATTTCTATAAGGCTTAAAGAAAGCACTAAGAACATGTCTAGCACATAGTAAGCACCCAATAAAAGTTGGTGATCATTACTATCTACAGTAACCCCATCTCTCTCTAGTCCCTCTGCCTCGGTCCTGATTATTGTCTGCATGACTCTTATCACTATTCAAAATGTCTTGCTTCTTGAGTTCCCCCCTCTAACAGGGTAGGGACTGGGACTGCCGAAGTTGTACCCTCAGCTTCTCGCACAGGGTACGTACAGGGCAAGCGCTCAGGAAATGTCTTACTAAGCAAATGAGTGAACTGGTGACAGTGAGAAACGGTCAAGAATGGGTTCAGCAGTAGTCAGGTTGACATGGTCCTTCCTGTCATCCCAGCTCATCAGATTCTGAGCATCCCTGAAAGGAAGGACTAATCTCAATCACCTCCACTGTCCTTCACCACTGCTGAAGCGGGAGCATCTCTCGCCTCCCCTAAGCCTCTCTGCTCCTTTGTGTCCAGTAGATGATACTCCACTGGGGAACCGGAGAGGGAACTTCTAAAAACAGAAATTAGACTACATCTCTCCTGCTTCACACCCTCCACTAGCTCCCACTGCCCTCAGAACACAAGTCAGACTTGGCCCAGGACCTACACGGAGCTACATGATTGGCCCTCTCCTTTCCCATCACTGCTTAATCTTTCGATCCTTAAACACACCAAGTTTCCTGCCTTGCGGCCTTTGCACCAACTGTTACCTCTGCATGCAAAAATGCTGGTCTCAGTTCAAATGTTCCCTCCTCGTGGTGGTCTTTTCTGATCAGTCCCCACCCCTAACACTCTGGTTTGTCTTCACAGAATTTATTGCTGAAATTATCTTGTCTGTTTAGTTACTGATGTACAGACTGTCCACTGGAAGGTCAGCTCCACGAGGGCAGGGATGCCACACAGCAAGGGCTCAGTACAGATTTACAGAATGAACACATAATAGACGCCCCCCAACTCCTTAGTCTTCAGAACTAAATGGAGCCACGGAGGAGAGATCAGCCACCCAGCATTCCTTGCTTCTTGCTCCTGCAACCCCACAGCAGGTCTGGCTGGGCACTGGGCTTTCCCACCTTGACCAATCGTATCTCCCTCTGATTCTAGACCCTCTTTCTGATATAGACTGTTCTCACTGTCCCATGAATACAGCGTGCTCAGAGACTCCCTTGCCTTTGCCCCCCCAGCTGGAATACCCTTCCCTCCACCAGCTCTAGTCCCACCTCCTCCTGGAAGCCGTCTAGGTGTCACCATTCTTGTCTTCTCACCTCTGAGCTCCTCCCGCCCTTACAATCTGAAGCCCAGATGTGATGCTTCATTACGTGCTTTCACCACATTGGAAGGTTTACTTTCGATACTGGGTGCTCGCCATGTGCCTAGTGCTCTGCACACGCTACCTAGTGTAACAGCTGCGAGCGAACCTGTGGGGAGGGTTATTCTCTCCGAGAGCAGATGAGGACCTTGAGGCTAAAAGAGGTGAAGTGACTATCCAAGGTTTCACAGCAGGTAAGGGGTGGAGCCAGAGTTCAAAGCCAGGTCCGCCCGATTCCGAGTCCGGACCGCCTCCTCTCCTCCACCCAGGGTCTCCGGCTGCTGGGTGAGGTTATCTTTGAGAGGTCTCCTCCCAGACTTCCCAGCACAAAAGCGGGGAGCGCCAACGCCCCGAGCCCGGCCCCGAGGAAGCCGGGGTTCCAACCCTGGCCCTGCCTCTCTCTGGGTCAGACGCTGGCGCTGTGGGTGGGGTTTCTCCACTCAGTCTCTACTCTGCCACCACCTGGCCTGGCGCTGATCAGCTCTCTCGGGGGTCGTTTGCAGTCAGCCGGGCGTGGGGCCCGATCCCGCCCGGCCCAGCGCTGCGCGGGCGGTTCCCCATCTCACAGACAGGCAAACGGAGGCGGAGGGCCCCGGCGGCCACGCTCACCCTTGTTCTTCTGCGTCCGAGCGATCTCCTTCTCGATCTCAGATATCTTCTCCAGGATCCCCATGGCCGCGCTCTGCTCAGAGCGCCAGACTCGGCGGCGGTTCCAGAACCCCGGCCCGCGGCGGCCGCGCAGCGTGTGCCCGGAAGCCTACGATTACAGCGTCCTCCGGCGCCGGCGCTCGGCTATTCCCAGTCCGGGCGGGCGCTGTGGAGCGGAGTGCCCGACACGATTGGTTCCGCCCTCTGGGCTGGGGGCCCGCTGGGATGGCTGGGACCCCGCTAGGCGGGCAGAGCCGGGCATGCGACACTGGACCAGGGCTAAGGTGGGCAGGGGTCGGGCATGGGAGACAGAGGGGATCTTCGGGGATGAACTCTAATCGGACGTAAAGAAAAGAAGCTGAGCTCTTATTCCATGTCGAGGTTAAAAGTGGGTCCCCCTAGGGGGTTGATGACAAATATGTGATACCTTAATCAATAAAGTAATTTAAAAAAAAGTGGGTCCCCCTTACCACATTAACCAAGTGCTCCACCTTAGCCGTCCTCTCTACCATCAGATACCTCCTGATATGATGCAGTATGAAGCAGACAACATTTCCTATGTGGAATTCTTGCAAAAAAAAATTGAATTTAGAAACAAGGAGACATAAGACAAATCTAGAAAGTGGTACATTTTGTAAAACAAGTGGCCTGAGATCTTCAAAATTATAAATGACCAGGGAAAGGGAAGGGGGACTGTTCTAGATTAAAATAGCCTATATAATAAAAGCCTAATATGCAAATCGACTGAACTGGGGAACAACCCAGAACGACCTGTTGCTATGACATGCACTGACCACCAGGGGGGCAGACACAATGCAGGAGCTGCCCCCAGCTCGCAGGCCCCAATTGGCAGCGGTGGGGGGTGCCTAGATTCTGGTTGAAAATTTTAAAAGCAGCTATAAAAAGTCATTCTTGGGACAGTGGGGGAACTTTAACTTTGGATAGGATATTGGATATTATGGAGTAACTGCTAATTTTCCTGGTGTGATAATGTAGGAGAATTTTTTTAAATATATTTTATTGATTTTTTATAGAGAGGAAGAGAGAGGGATAGAGAGTCAGAAACATTGATGAGAGAGAAACATCGATCAGCTGCCTCCTGCACACCCCCCACTGGGGATGTGCCCGCAACCAAGGTACATGCCCTTGACCGGAATCGAACCCGGGACCTTTCAGTCCGCAGGCCGACGCTCTATCCACTGAGCCAAACCGGTTTCGGCGAGAATTTTTATTATTAGCAGATGCATGCTGTGGTATTTAGGGGTTTGCTCAGGCAAACATAACAAAATACCACTTGTTGGGTGGCTTAAACAACAGAAAGTTTCTCAGTTTTGGAGGTTGGCAGTCCAAGATGGGGGTACTTAGTGTGGTCGGGTTCTCATAATGGGATCAGTACCCTTATAAAAGATGCCAGAGAGTTCTCTCTCCCTCTCTCTCTATCTAACGCTCTACCTCCCTCCCTCTCTCGCTTCTTCTCTCCCTCTCTCCACACATTCAACAAGAAGGCGGCAGTCCGCAAGCCAGGTAGAGGGCTCCTACCAGGCTGTGAGCTAAGTAGGGGCTTTTGTAATTTTGAGTTTGCCATTCTCACCCACATTTTACAAACTGAGGTTACAAGCCTTACAAAAGTGCCTGGTGTGGTGGCTCAGCTGTTCAATCAGGGGGCTGAAATTCAAAGCAAGAGTTTTCAATTCCAAGTCCAGTGGTCCCTAAGGTAACTTGGTCGAGGCTAGATAGGAATGTTTACATATAAGGTTTCTATCAGTGATGGGCAACCTTTTGAGCTTGGTGTGTCAAACTTCGCCAAAAAACTGAGCATAACTCGGGTAGTGTGTCACTTTGAGGAAAAAACATTATTTCGCAAATGTTTCATCCTCAGGAGCAGCAAATGTTTCATCCTCGGCATGCGGCCGCATCAGCGGCTGCGTGTCATCAGAAATGGCTACGCGTGTCAGTGCTAACACGCGTGTCATAGGTTCGCCATCACTGGTTTCTATAAGGTTTAAAGATAATAGGAAAGTGCTTTGGGAACTAGGGAGGTACATGACGTGTGGAGGCCTGTAAGAGCCCTGGCCCAGAAGTGGATCTCTAACTCCTCTCTGCCACCAGATTCTACGTGACTTGGATTCCCGAGCTTCACTTACTGCCACACTTGTGTCCACAGAAGTGTGTTCACTTCCAGTTTTTGTTTGAGGCATGACTCACCTTCCCAGAGTTCTGGCCTCTCTGCGATGGTGTCTGATTCAGCTGCAGTCTCCAGGGGCTCACAAGTAACGTGGGGCCATGCCTGCTGCAGGAGTTAAGGGGGACACCAGCATATCGAGCTTTCTCAGTCACCTGGCCTTTCCTGCTTAGAGGGCCTGGGTCCCCCGATCCCGAACGCCGGAAGCCAGCTATGAGCCTTGTCTTCATGCTGCGCAAGGAGCCTGAGGGGGAGTGCACAGACTCCTGGAGAGGCTGCATTTGATCCGGGCACCGAAAGTTGCAGCAGTACCGCCGTACCTGTGGTTTCAGTTACCTCGGATCATCTCGGTCCGAAAATGCATATTAAATGGAAAATTCCAGAAATAAGCAATTCCCGAGTTGTAAATCGTGTGCCATTCTGAACAGTGTGATGAAATCCGGCACTGTCCCACTCTCCCTCTGGGACATGAATCGTCTCCATGCCGCACACCTGCCCGTTAGTCACACAGCCGTCTCAGTTCCCGGGTGGACTGTTGTGGTGTTGCAGGGTGGTGTTCAGGGCACCCTTACTTTACTTAGTAATGGCCCCAAAGAGCGAGAGTAGCGATGCTGCCACTCAGATCTTCCACAGAGAAGCCGCCAGTGCTTCCTCCAGGTGGAAGGTGTGTATGTGTGGAAAAAACAGTATATCAAGGGCTTGGCACCATCAGAGGTTTCAGGCAGCCACGGTGGGTCTTGAAATGTATCCCCGTGGATAAGGGGGTGGGACTACTGTATTATCAACACAGTGACAAGGCAACCCATGGAATGGGAGAAAATATTTGTAAATCATACATCTGATAAGGGGTTAATATCCAGAATATATGAAGACCTAAAAGTCAACAAAACAACACAATTTTTAAAATGTGCGAAGGACTTAAATAGATGTTTCCCCAAAGACATACAAGTGGACAATAAGCACATGAAGAGGCACTCAGCATCACTAATTAGGGATATGCAAATCCAAACTACAATGAGACATCACTTTATATCCATTAGGATGGCTATTATTTTATTTTAAAATATAGTTTTATTAGTTTCCAAGAGGAAGGGAGAGGGAGAGAGAGAGAGAAACATCAATGATGAGAGAGAATCATTGATCGGCTGCCTCCTGCATGACCCCACTGGGGATGGAGCCTGCAACCTGGGCATGTGCCCTTGACCGGAATCGAACCCAGGACCCTTTAGTCTGCAGGTCCACACTCTATCCACTGAGCCAAACCGGGGAGGGCAGGATGGCTATTATTTTAAAAAAACAAAAGTTCTGGTGAAACTGCACTGCTGGTGGGAATGGAAAATGGTGCAGCCACTGTAAAAAATAGTATGCAGGTTCCTCAAAAAATTAAAGATAGAATTAACATATGGCTCAGCAATTCCACTTTTGGGTATAAACCCAGAAGAAATGAAAGCAGGGTTTCAAAGAGATATTTGTACACCATGTTCATAGCAGCATATTCACAAGAGCCAACACATAGGAGCAACCCAAGTGGCTGATTGATGAATGGATGACAACATGATATGTACATTCAGTGGAATATTATCTGCTTTAAAAAGGAAGAAAATTCTGACACAGCCCTAGCCAGTTTGGCTCAGTGGCTAGAGCATTGGCTTGCGGACTGTAGAGTTCCAGGTTCGATTCTGGCCAAGGGCACATGCCCAGGTTGCGGGCTTGATCCCCAGTAGGGGCCGTGCAGGAGGCAGCCAATCAATGATTCGCTCTCATCATTGATGTTTCTATTTCTCCCTCTTTCTTCCTCTCTGAAATCAATAAAAAAATATATTTTTTAAAAAAATTCTGACACAGGCTAAGTGAAGTCACAAAAGGACAAATACTGTACAATTCCATTTATATGATGTACCCAGAGCCTTCAAACGCACAGAGACAGGTTATCAGGGGCTGGGGAGGGAAGAGAGGAGTTAGTGTTCAATGGGGACAGAATTTCCTGGTTGGCATGATGAGAAAGTTCTGGAGATGGATGATGATGATAGCGGCACAACACTGTGAATGTACTTAATGCCACTGAATTGCCACTTTAAAATGATTAAAGTGGTAAGTTTTATATTTTACCTCAATAAAAAACCTTGTCACATATGATAGTATAAAATAATTTGCCTTTAAAACCCTCCAAAACCTTGTGACTACTTTCCCTCTCAGTGATTTCCTGTTTATTTGCTTTTCCTACAGCAAAACCTGCCAGCTGCCTGTTTCGTCTCTTTTCTCCTCCCTTCTCTCCTAACCCTGCTATGACCCTCCTCTGCCCTACCATTCCATGGAAGCTGCTCTCGGCAAGGTCAGAGGTGACTTCACATAGCTGTGCCATGGTCAACCTCCACGTCACTGACATACTCTTCCTTCCCCTAAAGTCACTGGCACCACATGGCTCTCAGGACACCAGCTCGCTCGCCCACCTCTGACCTCATTAGCTGTTCCTTCTGTCTCCATTGCAGATTCCTCCTCTTGTCCAGGAGTTGCTCATGTTGGAGGGCCAGGCCCCACCACCTACCCTCACCTTGGTGATCTCATTCTATCTCATGGTTTGTTTGTTTTTTAATAGATTTTTATTGATTTTTTTTTTTTACAGAGAGGAAGGGAGAGGGATAGAGAGTTAGAAACATCAATGAGAGAGAAACACCAAGCAGCTGCCTCTTGCACGCCCCCTACTGGGGATCGAGCCCGCAACCAAGGTATATGCCCTTGATCAGAATCGAACCTGGGACCCTTCAGTCTGAGGGCCGACGCTCTATCCACTGAGCCAAACGGGTCAGGGCCTATCTCGTGGTTTTAAAGACCCATCTAGATGCTGACAGTTGTCAGCTCTGTATCTCCAGTCCCGATCTTTCCCTGAATTTCAGGTCCATATACCACCCATCACCACTTGGGAGTCTACTGTGTATTTATCTCAAACTTAACATGCCTTGCTCTTCCCTCAGACCTGTGCGGTCCACAGCTGTTGCCCCTGATGTGCGGTTCCCCAAATCTCTTTCCCTGTCCTCTGGGTGCCCAGCAGCTGGGTGTGGACATGTGAATGGGCAGAAGCAATGTCGCCCCTTCCAGACCTGGCCCACAGAAACCCATCACTCGATCTTCCACCCGCCCAGGGCAATCCCGGAAGGCACGGATTAAATAAAGACAGCACAGCTCCTACCAGCTGGGTCCCTGATGACTGATGGAGCAGAGCCCCAACCCAACCTGTGCCAACTGTACTTGATGTAAGTGAGCAATACACTTCCAGAGGTCAAGCCACTGGGGGGTTAAGGGTATGTCTTTCTAGCAGCTGGTGTATGTAACTATTCTGTGTTTTCTTAGATTCTGGATTTATCTATTCAGCATCCATTCATCATAGGGCCAATTGTTATTATTTTTTAAAAATATGTTTTTATTGATTTCAGAGAGAGGAAGGGAGAGGAAAAGAGGGATAGAAACATCAATGATGAGAGAGAATCATTGATCAGCTGCCTCCTGCATGCCCCTACTGGGGATCAAGCCCACAACCCAGGCATGTGCCCTGACCGGAAGTTGAACCATGACCTCCTGGTTCATGGATCTACTAGTATGCTCAACCACTGAGCCATGCCAGCCTGGCAGGGCTAATTATTTTAGACACTATGTCTTTTTAAAAAATATATATTTTTATTGATTTCAGAGAGGAAGGGAAAGGGATAGAGAGAAACATCAATGATGAGAGAAAATCACTGGTCGGCTGCCTCCTGCATGCCCCCCACTGGGGATTGAGCCTTCAACCCGGGCATGTGCCCTGACCAGAATGGAACCCAGGACCCTTCAGTCTGCAGGCCCACGCTCTATCCACTGAGCCAAACCAGCTAGGGCAGGGCTAATAATTTTAGCTATATTTTCTTACTTTCCGTATTCTTGACACTCTGGCCTTGGTGGCCTGGCTGACTGGGAAGACACCCCCCCTCCCAGGTCTAGCCAATTCTTAGAGCTCAGGCTCCCACTCCTTATGCCTTTCACATGCAAACAACCCATCCAGAGACCACACCCCTGCCACCTCCTGACCCAACTCTCAGTGCCACATCAGCATTTCCCTCCCCTGCCAGACAACTGGGGCAGCCTCATGCCCTGCGCCCACTGGCATGATTTAAACTAGCCTTCCTGAGCGGTTTGCCCTGCCCGGACTGACATCCCGCTGGCTCTGGCCTCGCTTCCTCTTGCTCCTTTTGCTCCTGGCCAAAATCTCGTGCCCAGCCGGCAAGGCATGCCCCTCCTCTTGGGAAATACAATATTCTTCAGTGGCATTGGCCAAGCCATGTCTTCGCTTAGTCGCCTCCATAAAATTAAAAAATGAGATGGTAACCTTAACAAACACAGTGGGCACTCCACCCTCTGGCTGCTGAGGCCGAAAGTCTCGGCCGGAACCCCCCCGGACTGCTGTGCGGTTGCACTTCACACCCAGCCCGCCAGCAACGCCTTTTGACTCTGCCTTCAAAACACGTAGACACCCCACTCCTTTCTCTGTTCCTTCTCCCACTCCTTGGGCTTCGCAGCAGCCTCCTGACTGATCTCCCTGCCTCCTCGCTTGGTCCCTTTCAGACCCTTTAGAAACCAAAACATGACGCTGCCCCTCTGCTCGCACCCTCTGATGACTCCTCTCGCTCTGAGTGAAAGCCAGTCCTGATGACGAGGACCAGCAGGTCCCAGAGGGTCTGACTCTCCCCCCACCCTCCTAAGGATGTTGTCACCTTTATCCTCCTCCTCCGACTCACCTCCTTGCTTTTCCTCTAGCACAGCTGGCTCACGCCACTACTTCCAGGTCTTTGCTCAAATGTCACCTGCTCGACGAGGCTCAGCCTGACCATTTTTTAAACAATTGCAACCCAGAGCCTGCCACATCTGGAACTCAAACCCCTGGCTCTGCTCCTTCCTTCCCCGCAATGCTTAGCACTTAACATCTAACATTAGGTGTATTCTTTATGATGGCTGCCGTACACCCCACCCCAGCAAGAACACAGGCCGTTCTTAGGATCTCTCATCAGGTGTGCACATTTGCATCCCCAGCACACAGTAAGTGCTCACAATATTTGCTAAATAAAAGGAAAGTCCTGGTGAACATGAGCACTGACACGGTAAGGATAGCATTGTCCCTTCTTACTTCCCAAGGGCTTGAAGTTCCGCATGGGGTGGGTTCTTACTGGCTCCAGCTGCACACTAGCCAAGAACCAAGGCTGCTATTTTGCTATTTTGACATCATGCTATTGACACCCTGCACTATTGACATCATGCTATTGACACACTCTGCCCTGTGGGAACCACACTCAGTGAACCAGCATCCCAGCCCGAAAGCCTTCTTATTCCGGCGGGGGTGAGGGGCTCGCTCAACCACTCGGACTTCCTGCACGTTGTGTCACCTGGGAACTGGAAGGCCCTCGGGGACCGAGATCGAACTCGTCTGGGGAGCTGCCAAGCTCCAGTTTTCATAAGCTCCCAGGTGGCTCCAATGTGCAGCCAAATTTCAGAAGCTCCCCTCAGTCAGGGGCAGTTAGAGGAGGTGTGGAGGGCGGGGCTGTTGAGCAATTATGCAGAGAAACAATGACTAATGCAGTGAATGGTGAGGCAAGCCCAAAAATCAGAGGGGAAAAAATAAACCTGAACTTCGGCAAATGCTTCTCTACAAATGAAAAGCCTTCCGTGATTTTCCTGTTGTATACAAACGGGAAACTTCAACCTTCAGATGTTTTGGAAGGAAAATCTGGAGGAAAAAGCTCAATTGCAATCTAATTTCCAGGCCCCTTTCCCATGCCAACGCCAGCTGTGGGTCTAAGCCGCCGAGGACGGCAGATGTTTACCATTTCCCCTTTGTTCTGTCTGGCATTTGGTTTCACAGTGACCAACTCGACACATTTTCTACTGCTCCTATGGATGGCTTAAAAGCAAAGCAAGCCAAAGGTTAAACATTGGGGATCTAAGAACTAAGATATGAAAGAGGGGTTAGCTTTGGGGATCAGAAAATGCCAATTTCCAATCTATTCCGGACTGGAGGAGGCCGTGGTGCATCATCCCAGTGCTAGAGTGGCACACTGCAGGCAGCAAGCCTCAGCATTCTTCAGCAAGAACTGCATTTTGCACGGTGGAGCGTTTTTGTATTTATAACGTGCTTTTAGGAAAAGCACTGGCTGCTCAACAACGCGAACCCAGGGAGAGGCTGCTCCTTCCACCTCCCGCCTGGTGCATCCACCGCGGTGCGGCCTTCAGCTGGTGCGCAGGCCACGCTCAGACTGAGGCAGGCTGGGAGGACCCAGGCGTCCCATGGCTTTTTCACTCTGCAAAACTACTGATAATTGTGTCTCCAACTAAGAGTCCAGCGTTGTGAGGTCTGCTCCTTTCTCGACACCACATCTTGGGAAGAAAAGAGTTTATTATTATTGTCCAAACAGCATGAGATCAGATGATATTTTATATATAAGAGAGTTTCACCCTGATATTAATGTAAATTCTCTTAGGATTTCATCTGCTTAAAATTTAAACCCTTTCAACACTATAAACATTTCCTCAAAAGCTCCGATGATGTTTCCATCCTGTCTTGACGCTGCCTGGGGGGTGGTACCTGAGACCCAGCACTCGAGCAAGGAGGCCCAAGGGGTCCACATTCATCAGCATGGTCTGTCAGTCAGTCAAGTGGAACAGGCTGCGGAGAGGTCAAGGGCCAGAACTTGCCACCCACACCTGGCTTCAGGAGCGGCCTTTCGGGAGCCCAGGTGCTCTGGGCATTCCCTCAGAGGGGCAGGCTTGAGGGGAGGTGGCCCCAGCCTGCCCCCATCCACAGTGCATGCCAGGCTGCGGAGCAGCTGGTGAACCAATAGCTCCGTTTGCCTCTTCTCTGTGTTAAATAGAAGTATAAATCCTGCACACATGCAAGAAAGCACAGAAATTAACAAGACGGAGCTGCGAGAGAATGCTGAGCGCCTGGCCCCGCACGAGGAAGCAGGCACTGCGCCAGAGCCCCAGGCGGCCTCAGCCCTTGCAGCCCTCAGTCTGCGGTCTTCGCTGGCCCAGAAACCTCCAGAGACACAGGCCCAGAAAGAGGACTGGTGTCTTTAACAAAACGGTTTTGATTTAGAAATAAGACAGACTCACTGCTTAAATACCTTTATTATTTAAAAAAAATTATTTGGACATTGATAGCTCTGCAAAATACTTCTCCCATCCCAAACCCTCAAACCTTTTCCACACACCCTCCCTAAAAAGACAAAATATTCGTACTTTGCACCCATTCACATCTAATTTTTAAAAACATATAACTCAAAATGAAATATTATTTTTTCTTTTTCAGAACTCATTAGTTATTTTAAACCACAATGCAACATACTTAATGGCATTTCTTTTTAAAAATTAGCTTATCAGACTATTTTATGAGGAAAAAATCAATTCAAGGCCTTAAAGAGACTAGACATTCCCTGTTTCTGAAAGCAGATGACATTGGAAGCCCCTGGAGTTTGTAATTCCACACTACCAACAGAACCGCGCCCGGCCCGACGGACATCTGCTCCGGCCGCAGTGCAGGGTACTTCTGGGCTGCCGCCGAGGAGCTGGGGAGGGTGGGAGGGTGGGTGGGAGGATAATTCCACACAACAGAGCAACAGGCCGGGACCACCGGAGGGAAGCTTTCTGAGCAGTGCAATGAACGCCTCTCGGCAGGCTTGCTTGGGGCAGAGGAAGATGTAGGAAATCTGCACTCACTCCCGAATGACGAATACAAGTGTCAACAAAAATATTGCACATCATACCAGAGGCACGAAACCACAGAGAAGGCTCCAGAAAGAGTACCTGCAGATGGAGATGAGCCCCAAAGTGCCTTCAGGAATGAGCAAGAGAAAAGGAGTCCATGTGGACGGCACAGGGGTTACTGAGGGGAGGCAGAAAACAATCCTTTCCTTGTCCTCAATGGGCAGGTGTTATGTGGACAAATCTTCATCACAGGTGTGTCCGAAAGATCTAAGAAAGGTATCACTTCTTCATTTTCCCCAATACAACTGGTGCACTTCATTACGTGGCTAAAAAAGGAAGAAAGAAATCCTACATAGAACCCATCTGGCTAGCTGAGCACCATCGATGTTTGCAAATGTCCTTCCCTGGCTATGCAACCCACCCACCAACCCACGGACCTCTCAGAGCCACGCGGAGGCCCTGACAAATGCAGGGTGGCCTCACCTCCCAGTTCCCTGCGTGAGGCCTGTATCCTTCAAGGAGCTTGCAAAACGCAGGTGATGCTTCGGAGCATGCTGTGGGGAGAGCGGAGGTGACGTGGGAAGGCGCCCGTCCCTCCTTCACACTCAGGGATGCTGGCCAGCTAAACTGAGGCCTCTTCACTGTCCATCAGCTGGGTTTGACCCAGACCCACGTATTTGTTGCCGGAGTTTTAAAATCAAGAAAACATTTCTAATTCATCTCTGAGAATGGACACAATTCATTTCTCCACTGAAGTCACTGAGGCAACTTTTTAGGGCTCCATAGCCCTAGCCTGACCGGATGGGTTGGTCACGCCTCTGCACAAAGCCTAGGACTGTAATCCCAGGCACCCCAGGCCGCTGCTGCCCACACACGTCTCCCCGAAGGCTTCCCCTGACATGCACTCTCAGTAACTAGTAGTCCATATGTCATGAAAAGGAAAGTTGCTCTTGAGTAAGACTCCCAGCATTCACGTGGGCCCTGAGTCCTCTCGGCCCGGGCTGCGCGCCTGGCAGCGTGCTCTGCTCCTCCCACGGTGTGCAGTGGGGGCCTGCGCTCTTGCACTCTGAGTCTTGTAAACCACTAGAAGGTGCCTATCCCCCCAATCCCTGCCCACAACTGTGGCCGCAACTGATGCCAACCTACTGAGCTTTTAAAACATGAAACAAAAACAACACACACACACACACACACACACACACACACACACACACTCACACACACACTTACTTTGGCACGTGAGCCTCGAGTTACTTGAGCATGTTCATGTCCCTGCCCCTCCCCGTCCCAACATTTCAGTCGCTGTTAGGAGAATGAGGCCCTTCTGTGGATGAGAGAGATCACCATGAAGCACTGCTGTTCCGAGTAGCAAAAGGAGGAGCTACAAATGCTAAACTGGCCCCCCAAACAGTCCTCACATTTAGCATTATACTTGACGCAATGCTGCAAAACTTTTGTACCAGGACAACCAGTTTCAAACTGCTGGTTGATTAAATATACATTTACATATAGATATAGGTATAAAAATTACTAAGTCAACATTTGCTGTTTTCAATGTGAAAACAATAAAATGTAATTCTGAATAATTGTGCCTTTACCATAAGGTCCTTGTTAAAGGGATCATAAAAATAATTTTGCAATAAAAAAAACTTTTTAAAAAAGTTTAGTATTGCCCTCAAGTTCAAAAGTTTGGAGCAAATGTGCTGAGTAAGCAGGACTGGCCTCTGTTCCTGCCACGGACCTGGAAGCCTTACACTGAGTGACCCCTGATGCAGGCCCAGAGTGCCTGCCAGCCACGACCAGCTTGGTGCAGCCCTCACGCGGCTGGGCAGCGCCAGGGGACTCAGGTACGTTTCTCTGGCGGATGCCGCTGCAGCTTGCCCCCTCCATGCTCGGAGCTCAGGCAGCACCTCGTGCTGGGCTCTTGAGCACCCAGAATGAGCCACTGAGGGCGGGGTCTTGGTGAGGACCACTGAGCACCAAGGCTGAGGGTGACCGGGCTGACCTTCTATTCGGCTGGAGGCAGGGATGGAGAGAAAGATGGGCATTTCAGTGACACAGAAGTTAGCTGTGCAGGAAGGAAAGTGCATATAAGGTAGCTTAAGAACAGGTTAAGAGCAAACTGCCACAGAGAGGGAGGAGAATGGAGCCAACCCCCTGCCTGCGGCCGGCCTGCCCCGTGGGCTGACATCCATGCTGTCTGACGTATCGCCCATGAAGAAACGGGCACATGTTCTCCTGGTTCCAGCAAGCACACAATTTTCTTGGCAAAGTTCTTTTTTGCCAAGTTCAGTTTTATTTGGTTGCTGTTCTGAACCACTGTCACCGGAATTCATAGATGGGTGCGCTGTGTTCAGGAACGTGCGTTAGGTTGAGCGACTGATACCTGCAGGGAGACAAACGGAGGCAGCAGTCTCAGCATCCTGACCACTGAACAGGGATGTGTGAGCACCCAACCGAGCACCCAGCACGCCCCACACTTGCATGGAATGCACATCCACCTCAGACGTCAGGTGAGCCACGTGTGATTACTTCTATTTCGTTACTGTTCCTCCTGAGTTGCGCATAAAATAAGCCGTGTAGGCCTCCTGCTCTAGTCATGAAGCAATGCTAGTGGGTCTTATAAAAGGAGAGGCTGCGTAGCTTTGAGAGAAAACAGACGGGAGTCCTGGCTCTCTCCCTACCGCTCATCCTGCCTCTCTCCCTACCGCTCATCCTGCCTCTCATGGACGTCCAGCACCTCAGCTCCTTCTGGAAGGCCAGGCTATGGTGTCCTCAGAGCTTCTGGGAACACAGGCACACCCCATGCCCCGGAACCCCAAGAGAGCACGGGAAAGAAACGTCACCGTGTACTTTCATTCTCTCGCTCCCCAGACATGGCTGTTGGACACTGAGAGCATCAGAGAGCTCATGGTGGCATTTATGTTTCCCTGTGGGCAGGTGCTCCTGGAGTCCAGCAGGTGAAGGAGAAACAGAGGCCAGGACCACCCACACAGGGGTGGTGACCCTCGAGGCAGTTCGAGTGCTGGTGTGGTGCCAGCTCTCCCCTGACTTGTTTCACACAGGAGAGAGGAGGAGGACAGCAAGAAGCCAATTATTTCTTACCCAAAAAATCATCAAGAAAGGATTATGTCTTGGCCACCAGAGGGTACTATAATCATAAGCCATCATAACAAGTATTGCTGGAGGATATGGAGAAAGTAGAAAAATTGTGACTCTCAAGCATTGCTGATGGCAAATGCGAAATGGTGTAGCTGCTGTGGAAAATGGCTAGCTGCTTTTTGGTGGCTCCTCAGAAAGTTAAAAATAGAATTACCAAATGACTCAGCAACTCTCCTCCTAGGTGTGTGCCCAAAGGAATTGAAAGCAAGAAGTCAAAAAGATACTTGTATACCCTTGTTCAAGCAGAATTAGTCACATGGCCAAAAGGTGAAAGCAGCTTAAGTGTCTATAAAGGGATGAATAGACACACAAATGTGGTCTATATCCTTACAATGAAAAACCACTCAGCAATAAATATGAAGTACTAATACATGCTACAAAGTGGCTGAACCTTCAGGCCATTACGCTAAGTGAAAGAAGCCAGGCGTGCCCTGGCCGGTTTGGCTCAGTGGATAGAGCATCGGCCTGCGGACTCAAGGGTCCCAGGTTCGATTCCGGTCAAGGGCATGTACCTTGGTTGTGGGCACATCCCCAGTAGGGGGTGTGTGCAGGAGGCAGCTGATTGATGTCTCTCTCTCATCGGTGTTTCTGACTCTCTCTCCCTCTCCCTTCCTCTCAGTAAAAAAGCAATAATATATATATATATATATATATATATATATATATATATATATACATATATATATATATATATATATATATATATATATATATATATATATATATAAAAGAAGCCAGGCACAAAGGCCACATAGTGTCTGATTCCACTTCCATAAAATACACGAGAATGGGCAAATCTGTAGATATAGAAAGCAGGTCAGTGGTTGCCCAGGGCTGGGATGGGATGGGGAGCTGGAGTGATAGCTGAGGGAGCACAGGGTTTCTTCCTGTGGTGATAAAAATGTTCTAAAATTGATGGTGGTGATGGTTGCACAAATCTGTTAATATACTAAAGGCCACTTACTACATTGTATGCTTTATGATTTATATCTCAATAAAGATATTATTTGAAAAAGAATAATGAAAACTTTTGGAAACAATTTATTAAAATCCTAATAATTGTGGCTCTCATAGGAGCTGGGACTACTCTGAGCCCAAGGGCACTGAACAAGATATTTGAGTCAACCCAGGGTAGAGTCACTCACAAGTCACCAAAGTGTAAAAACTCTGAAAGGAAATAAGGTTGTTTGATACTCAGAGAAGAAATCAGGTATTTTGTGAAATGGCTCACCCTTCCTGTATAATAAGATGCTTAAAAAGCAGCAAGGTGGCAGGAGAGTCCTCAAAAAGGTGTCAAAAATGAGCACTTTGCGGTGGCATTGGGTCATTTACCTCGAGCCAAACACAGGGAAGGACTGTCAACTCCCACAGGCCCCTTGGTCACCAGGCTAAAATCAAGTGCACAGGGACCTGCAAAGTCCTGTGACCAGGAATGTGACCAACAAAATTAAAAAAGCTGACAGCAAAATTCAGTCTGCAGCTGGATCTGACACTTCAGTTGCTGATTAAATTTGGGAGGAATAAGTACAAACCCAAGACTGAGATAAACATTGCTAAACACACAGCAGTGCCTGCACGCACTCAGCAGTGAGTGCTTTCACCTCGTGCTCTGTGGATGGCGATGAGTGCCAGTGTGAGCAGCTGGGACCATCTAAGGAGGCCCCCAGCATCCAAACAGAGTGTGGCATCCCCGCAGAGACCAGCACAGGATTCCTTTGGGATTTGGTGAGCCCAGTGAGAGCCGGGGGGCCTCGGGGCCTCCTTACCATTCTGAGCTCCTATGGTAATAGTAGCCCTCTATGGAGGCTGCCGACTTCTGGAAGCAGATGTAGTAGAACCCGGCAAAGGAAGCACCGCTGATGTCTTTGATTGTGTGGTCTGGGACCAGGAACTGTTCCTGCACACAGATGGGGAAGGTCAGTAACAGCATCCTCCTCGCAGCTCCAGAGCCTCCTTGTTAACCATCAGACGGCTCTAAGGCTCCACCATCACATGGGCTAGCCCAGAGGTGCATTTTCTCCCGCCTTGTGAACAGCATTCGTAGGCCATTCGAGCATCCCACTTACTAATACAGAAAGCTGTGTCTGGAGCTCACGAGGATCAGCACCAAGAGGAGGTGCCATGGTCCACACGTCTCATAAATGAATCAATACCTATCTGCCTACCTACCTTTCAGAGTCCACAGGCAGGACGACCTGCAGAGTAAGTTTGTGCTCCACTTCAGGAACTGTCACTAGTTCCTGATCGCCTCTAGAACAGTGGGTCACTTCTGTTGGCCTGTGGATCACTCTGAGGGCAGCTCAGTCATCAGTAGCCCTTGTAATACCCCTTTCAAAATCTCTACACCTCATCAAAAGCAACCAGAACGTTCCTGCTCTTGGTCAGGCACTTACAAAAGGCAAGCTTTTATCTCTGGTTGGAGCCAAGAGTGGAAAGGCTGCATCCTGTTACCTATTCTCCCGGGGAGGTCTAAAAGCCACTGGGAAATTCACCCTGAGAAATTCTTTGCAGAAAGCACAACCATTGCTTTTTTGATCTTTCCTCAACCTCTGAAATTGCAGTTTTAAAAACTAACTTTAAAATTAGAACCTTACAAGGTACTTCTTTTAATGTGTTATGTAGATGGCGTATCTCCAGTAGATGGCAAGCTCACGAGTGCAGGACTCAGTCCACGGCAACTCTCTCGGAAGGGTAATGACCTCCACCCCCCAAAACTACTAACTGCACGAAGTAAAGGCCAGGAATGACTACTCTCCATGTTCTGTGCATGTGAAAGCCAGCAAAACTTCATGGTAAAACAGCTATTTCCTTTAGACTGGGGAGTAGGGCTTGGAGGGAGGTGTATGCTCACAAAGTGACTTACAAACTCGCTCCATGATTTTGCTGTCCTATGGCCCTAACACAGCAGCTACCACGCTACCAAAGCAGGGAGCACATGTGACTTCTCTGCCCAAAGCCAATCCACGGAGTCCCCCTGGCAGAGTTCTCGGGCTGGTGAGTGGAAAACCTGAATTCCATTCGTGGTTACTCATTTCCTGAGCCGGAGGGAACCAGCGGAGCTGAACGGCGCTGGGTGAGCCCTGCGCAGGCCATGGTGACGAAGCAGTCACTGACATGGCGGGCCAGCCCATGGCTGAGAGGGGATGGAAGATGACTAAGTTTAAAGAACATTAGGCTCTCCCCTGAACCCACAGAACACTAGGGCTGATTCAACTTGGAGAGCCCCAGGGATTCCTGTGGGGAGAAAGGAGGGAGAGAACACGAACACCGGGGTCGGGGTGAATTCACTGCTGTGCTGCACAGCTTGACCAGAGCGAAGCCGTGTGGTGTCAACAGTGAACTGGTGTGCCTCGGCTGTGCCTGCCACTCATGAGTGTGTAGAGACCCGGCCAAGAAGACAAAACTGTAACAAGCACTGGACACGGGAGCAGATAGGGGTCCCCACAGGAGCTGCACCGCTGAGAGCCACCTGCAGGGGCTTACCTTCCACCGCATGAAGACATAATCCCCATTCTTCAGCTCTTCATAATCAAAGTCATCTGAATTAAATGATTTTGCATACTGATAAAAAGCCAGAAACTTGCCCTGAAAGCAAACAAGAGAGGAAGAGACTAGGTTAAGAGGAGGCTGGTGTCAGGGCTGCCCTCGTGCCCGGTGCGATCACCTTCTCGAGGGCCCACAGCAGGCAGTGGCAGTGGCAGTGGCAGTGGCAGTGGCAGCGGCGGCAGAGCCCTGGGAGGGGAGTGTTTGATTGCCCGCTGATCAGGCCCGGCCTCGGACGGACACCGGCCCGGCCCGCTCAGGGACCTCGGCCTGAGGAAGCGGCAGGATGGAAACACACACAACCCAGGAGCCCGCTCCCAGAACTCTCACTGCAGACAAAGCCGGAAGCAGTGGAAGGATCCCTGCAAGCCTGAGGCGGGCAGGCAACCAGGAGAGGGCGGGCCGGCGCGTGCGTGAGACTGGAAAGGGCAGTGTATGGTTAAGTTTTAAAAAGGAGACTAAAATAGGTTACAAAACTGAATCTTATGAACTCAGTTTTGTAAAAAAAAAAAGTATAGATATTCAAATGGGATTCAGGAAAAGGTTCATACCTGTTTTAGTTTTAGGTATTGTCATTATAGACAATTCTTTTCCTTTTGCTTTTCCGTTTTTTCAAATATTTTTAAAACAAGAATGTATAGATTCTACAAGAGAACATCTTAAAAAATGAGGATATAGAGATATTAAGTCACAGAGTTTGTTACACAGATAAAGTATATGGAACCGTGACTCTGTAGTCCCATTGTAATACAAACTTAAAATACCGCTCAGGAGAATCTGAGGGTGCAATACAATGTTTCTGATTCCAGCTCACAATGGAAAAGGGATAAGAGGGGTGAGCTTTATCAGACACTGTAAATCCCTGACAAACAAAGGCACAATACAGGCCTCCGGGAGTGCTCTGCGGGACCTGAGCGTTCTCGTGGGCTGGGAAAGCCATGGAAAACGCTGTGGGCTGCAGTCCGCAGGCCCCCCAGCATCTTCCCATGCCTCGCACGCCAGTGCCAGGGTGGCCTTCTTCGTCCCTCTTTCACTCAAAATGTTTCAAGCTAGCCTAACAGAGGCTGGGGTCCCAGAGGCTTTCCAGGGTCCTAATGGGAAGGCAATGGGGAATAAGAGCTGCTTTCCAGGTGCTTAATGTGCAACCAATCCAGCCTAAAACCAAGGCTTCCTTGGGCCCCAAAGACCTTGCTTTTAGCAGAATCAATCTGAGATGGAAAACGAAGCTGAATGGAGACAAGCTGTGCTTCACGACAAGGAAGAACTGTTCACTGGGCTGCCAGGAGAGGAAGGGCACGCCGTACAGAAAGAGCAGCACTGGGCGGGGACCAGGTGGTGCCAAAGAGCCCTCCAACACTGCTTTGTGACACGGGCACCACTGGCCCCAACCTTTTGGATACTCAAATCTTGTTCATTTTCTCATATTATAGAGAAACAAATGACTATCTAACTCAGACGAGGGTCTGCAGTAGGAGTCTTCTGCAAGGCCTGCTGGGCCAGATTCAGGAGAGAGTCTTAGAATCTTCCTTACCAACACAAGAAGTCATTTCTGGTTGGCTTAGATGCAGGGGTCCTCAAACTTTTTAAACAGGGGGCCAGTTCACTGTCCCTCAGACCGTTGGAGGGCTGGACTATAGTTTAAAAAAAAACTATGAACAAATTCCTATGCACACTGCACATATCTTATTTTGAAGTAAAAAAACAAAACGGCAAAAACACCCGCATGTGGCCCGCAGGCCGTAGTTTGAGGACGCCTGGCTTAGAGGGTGAATACAACGGACTTGCTCAGTGTTAACCCAAAATTCATCGTTGCCATGGTCAACTAAGCCAAAAGGCTGTGACAACAGGCTGAGAAACGGATGTGTGTGACAACGGAAGGAAAGACTGGAGGACAGGAATTCTACACTGCTCACTGCTGCTGAATAGAGATGCTGCCCACCCGGTTTGGCTCAGAGGATAGAGCAGGGGTCCTCAAACTACGGCCCGCGGGCCACATGTGGCCCGCCGAGGACATTTATCCGGCCCGCCGGGTGTTTTTGCCACCGCTGCCTGTCCTGCTTAGCAGCTGACTTGGCAGTGTGCATAGGAATTTGTTCATAGTTTTTTTTTTAAACTATAGTCCGGCCCTCCAACGGTCTGAGGGACAGTGAACTGGCCCCCTGTTTAAAAGGTTTGAGGACCCCTGGGATAGAGCGTCAGCCTGTGGACTGAAGGGTCCCGGTTTTGATTCCGGTCAAAGGCACATGCCTGTGATGCAGGCTCGATCCCCAGCAGGGGTCGTGCAGGAGGCAGCCGATCCATGATTCTCTCTCATCATTGATGTTTCTCTCTCTCTCTCTCTCTCTCTCTCTCTCTCTCTCTCTCTCTTCCTCTCTGAAATCAATAAAAATATATTAAAAAAAAGAAAAAGAGAGCATGCCCACAGCTGACAGCTGGGGAGGTGGGAGATTCTCCAGCAGCACCTGCAGGGCGGAGACTGTGCCTGCCTGCCAGGAGCTGGGTGAGAAGAGCCTCCTGTGGTGTGGCCAAGGGGAGGGGCAGCTGTCCAGGAACTGCATCTCCACCTCCTCCCCGGAGTCAGAGGCCATCACTACACTTCACAGGATTTCCCCCAAGGACGGCAGTGAGAAAGGAACCGTGGACAGGAGATGGACAAACGGAAAGGACAGGGAGACGTGGTAAGACCCTGAGACCCCGTTCCTGGGTTCTTCTTGGTGGCCCAGGGCAATCAGAGACTTACTCACCCAATGTTTCCGATCAACATCTTCATCCGCATCCCACTTTCGAGTTAAGAAAGGGTGTTTTTGGCTGATTATTTCTCCTTCAAAGAAGGTCGTAAGGGTTGGATACTCCTATGGTCAAAATCCAAACATCAAAAACAAGATGTCAAACAGGAGTTTTAACCTTTACAAAGGAAAATTAACCTCAGTTTCACTTCTTCCCCATACTTTCAAAAGAATGATCCCACCGCTAACCAACAATAAGCAGAGTTCGGCCAGCGGTCTGCCGATGCTGTGGACACTGGAATGGAGGGGCTGAGACGGGGAGCCCTGGGCTTTGGGCTTTGCCAGAGCAGAGAGCCCTTCTGTGACTTCACTTCGGTGCTGATTGCTCAAAAAGGAGTCTGGACGCTTCTTACAGGTGAGCTCTGAATCTCCAGCAGACAAGGAAGATGGGAACGAAGTAGATTGCACTTTCCAAGGAAAACACCCAGAGCCTCCAAAATTACAGCCTTCACAGCTGCTCCCTCCAGCTGAGGCCTCGCCCACTGGTTCTCACACTGGCTCAGTGTTTTGTCCCTTTTATGCCAATTCTTCAATTTTCTAGGGGTGAATTTTTTAAAATATATTTCTCTGCATTTGTTAAAAACCCACCCACCCATGCCTCCGCCCAGCCTGCCGGCCACTGTTTCTCGGGAGCCTGGTGGTGATGGAGCGTCTGCGAACCAGTTCACAGCCCCCTTCTGGGGCCAGAGGTCCTGCTTTCTTCTTCAGACCCCATGTGGGACCCTCTGGTTCTGCATCAAACACCCATACAGATTTAAAGTAAATCTGTTCTGATGGCTTTGCCTCTTCTCCCAGCTCGACTTGCCATGCAGCGCAGGACCTTCCTGAGGGATGCTGCCCACAGACCCAGTGGTGACCGGGAGACGGCATCGCCGCCTTGTGTTCTCAGCAGTGAACTTCCAAAAAGCAGAAATTTAACATCCCCAAACCACAACTCCCTTACCCAACCATGCTACTGGGTTCTCCATGCAGATATTTATATAAACGAGTGAAGAAATAAAATGGAATAAATGGAAACCTCATTTTAAAGGTATAACCTAAATTACACTAATCAGTTTTAGGAAAGAATACTAAGGAGAAAAAGTAAGCATCTGACTCGAGATTTTAAATTAAGCTATATAATAAATAATAATATAAGAATAAACTCTGAACCCCAGCTGGGTGGCTCAGTTGGTTGATCATTGTCCCATGCACTGAAAGGTCCTTGGTTGATTCCTAGTCAGGGCACATACCTGGGTTGTGGATTTGATCCCCGGTCACAGTATGTACAGGAGGCAGCCGATTAATGTTTCTCTCTCACATCAATGTTTTTCTCTTTCTCTCCCTCTAAAAATCATTAAAACATATTTTTAAAAAAAGAATAAACTGTGTTTTACATACTCATACTGTAATTTTCTGAGTTTCAAACTTTAATATATTTTTTAAACTTCCTTAAAAGAGACAGAAAAAAATGATAAAGTGGTCCTACTTAATGCAAAAAATATTCATATGGTTCAAATCACATTTTCCTAACGAATGATTCTGCACTGACTTCTCCCTAAAATCCTTTATGCTGTATACCAGGACTATAAGGTCCCCCAAACTCATAGAAGTGAATAAAATACACAGTGGATGAGAATATGTACAGAAGTTACCAAAAATATCTCTTAGTGCAAGAACAGGAAACGCAGGCACCTGAATACGGCCCAGCTGGTGGCAGTCCACAGAGCCAAAGAACGATGTCAGCAGAAGGAGAGTGGGAATGTCAGAGAACAGCCAGGGTGGCAGAGCCAGCACCACCCCACCCTCCAGCAGGAGCCTGCTTCTTGTGGTGGGTGGGTGGTGGCCAGACAAGTAAGCTCTACACCCGACCCCGCTCACTGACTCCAGGCTCACCAAACAGTCTGCTGATAGGTCTGGCTTTCCATGTAGACCTGCCTTCTGGGGAATCAACATTCAACTAGCCAGTAAGTCAAAGGGAAACTCCAGAACCTGCATGTGCCTCATTGCTAAGTGCACGGACCAGCACTGTCACACACGGTCTCTACGAGGGGAGTCAGGGCGACCTCTCCCCCTTTTCCCAGTGAGGTTAGCACCACCTCAGGGGGAGCTTCCTAGCCTTCCAACCTGTCTAGTGAATGAGCGAAGTGTCTGAGTGACTCCCCCAGGGTGGCGCGTCCTGGCCTGTGCCAGCTGCCAGCTGCCTGCCAGCTGCCTCCCCAGGGACGATCCCTCTCCCTACTGCTGAGTCAGAGTGGCGGAGAGAATGTTATTTGACACCCATTCTTCACAATTCTGGGGTCTCATTTCCAGAGGCACACAACCTTTAAAGCTGTGCTTGTTTGTGAACGTGAGCTAGCAAAGAGGCAATTACCGCCAACTTAACAGTTCCATATTGTAAATACAAGGAGGACTCTAACTAAAAACCAAGCCATTTACAGTAAATAGTTCTATTCACAACTATAAATGGAAAAGCAAACAAAAATGGATAACTGCATTTCATAATACAGGTATAAAACCATTCTAAGGAATGGTCACCCTTCTACAGTGACCATGTATTACATTTATAATTTTAAAGTCATTAAGACATTGCACAACACCATGCCTATAGTAAGAGCCAGTGAATAGTACATTTCAAATGGGTAAAGTGTATGGTATGTAAACTATATCTCAGGAAAGTTACTAAAAATGTTTTTAAAAAAGGTGAATTCAAAGAATCCTGAAATGGAGCGTGACTTAGAAACCTCTGACTGAATGCCACCCTGGCACCATCTCTGAGTCCACCACGCCCGGGGCAGGCGCTCCAGGGGCAGGCGGGGAGGACCGCCCAGCAGGGTGATCTCCGAGTCCCAGCCACAAAGCCAGGTTGCCCTGGACTGGCCCCAAGGGAGGCCACGCCAGCAGCCTCCTCGTTGAGTGCTCACACCTCAGAGGTGCCCCCTTCACTAGGGTTATTGTTCCTGCCGGAAAGTTCATTGCATTTCTATACATTGTTTGGGGATTGTTAATGCTACTTAGCATTTGTGTGCGGCTTTCTAGCACTAAAATGACTGATTTTTAGAAGCAGAAGTAAATATTCTACATTACAAATGTTCCTGGTTTCCTTCTGAAGTTAAATGTTTATGTTCTGCACTCAATTAATTTGGCTGTCTATGAGTGGAACATACTCTGTTTACTATGTTTTCTGCTACCACAGATTCAAAGGTTAACATCCTTCATTTTCCTATCATTCCTATCCCTGCTTGACTGGAAACGTTTCCAAAGGAGATGAAGAGATTACCTTTTCATCTCAATAACAAACTTCACAGGAAATTCTCAACCACACTTCTTTTTTGTTTGTTTTTTAATCCCCATCAGAAGATATTTTTTCCATTGATTTTTAGAGAGTGGACGAGAGGGAGGGGAAGGAAGAGGAAGAGATAGAGAGAGAAAGAGAGATCAGTTGCCTCCTGCACACACCCGACCAGGGCGGGAGATTGAACTTGTAACACAGGTTCGAACCCATGACCCTTTGATGGGAGGGCCGACACTCACACCAACCAGGGCTCAACCAAATTTCTTTCTTTTTTTTTTTTTTAAATATATATATATATATATATTTATTGATTTCAGAGAGGAAGGGAGAGGGAGAGAGAGAGATAGAAACATCAATGATGAGAGAGAATCATTGATCGGCTGCCTCCCGCATGCCTCCCATTGGGGATCGAGCCCGAAACCCAGGTAGGTGCTCCTGATCAGAATTGATCCCGGACCCTTCAGTCCACAGGCTGACATTCTATCCACTGAGCCAAATCAGCTAGGGCTCAACCAAATTTCTAATACAGAAGAGGAGACTCAGATGGAATCAAGGAGACAAACAATTGTTAGTATTTCACACTGTATTCCATTATAATCTACCACTTATGTTACATCGCTTCCTCCTCACTGGAACAAGCTCCTTGACTAGGCAGAGCAGGTATTTTTAATTCTTATTTTATACATGAATAAACTGAAGGGAAATTAAACGTCATGGAATCATAAGGGACACTACAAGAATGTCACCCAGCTCCTGTCCACAGCATTTCCAAACCCCGCTGGCATCGGGACAGTGAGAGCTGGGCAGGTCCACAGCACGCAGCCAGGCCAGCCCAGGCCCTCACTGTGGAGTGAGGTGGCCAGTTCAGTTACCTCCTTCCTCTTCCTGTTTACTTACTAGTGGGAAAAGAAAAGATGCTCTTTCTTGCTTTCTATATTTCCAGCAGTTTCGAGGTTTACAAAGTTGGTTCAAAGAAAATACAACAGTCTACATTTATATAGAAGCTAATTTCTGTTGGGAAATGAACGATCACTTTCCATTATTCCAGTGAACTAAGGGGTTGAAAGAACTTCAAAGAACTCTCAAAGGATTGATGCTTATTTCAGAAATTGTTAAACTTATGAGGGTGATAGCTATATTCTTACTATATCTTACTTTCTCAAAAACGATTAAAATGAAAACAGTATTAGCCACATTGTGACTTATTTATAAACTTTAAAGATTTGCGAATCTGTATACTTTCCAACAGGACACGAAAACGGCATGCTTTATGCTCCCTAGAGTGTAACAACACTCAGAAACAGGGCACCTTAATCAAGCCTCGGCGAGGAAACTGCCTGCCCTTCACACTCTGAGGCTGCCGAGCGCAGCCCCCTTCCTAGCCCGTGTAAATGAGTGCTTACCTCAGTAAGGCCTTTAATCTTCAGGTACCCACAAAGGTAAGAGTTCCCCGTGTCCACATGCTGGAAAGAAAGGACACACAGCCTCGTTACAAATGGAGGAACCACCAGGAGACAAGCGGCAGTCACTTTCCATGGTCCTCCTTGAGACGAAGGAGGGAGGGAGGCCTGCAGGCCAGTGCCCACCCAGTGCAGCCAGGGTCAGCTGTGAGTCTTCTCTGGCCACGTGCTGGTGCAGATGAAGCTCAGCTCCATTCAGCTGATTATCATCAGACCAAAGTCCCCTTCTGGACTAGCAAGCTTGCTCCAGCCTCATCTCTGTACCAGTCTCCCTTCTGACTACAGATTTTGTGCGTCCCTGGCCAGTAGGCCTCCCTTTCTACCTGTACATATGGTGTCCTTCCTAACCTGGGCTTCATCTGCTTTCTAATGCTTTTTTTGGCCTATTTTTGCCTCCATGCTGCTCAGTCACTGGTCTAACAAGTCCCCTCCTTCCCTGTATTTACACTAAGCACATCTTGCATTATTTATGAAATGGGCAGAATATTCAGGGAAGGTATCTTTCAAAGACTGATGTGGTATAAATTTGTTATAAACCCAAGTGCTGACCCCAAATCAGAATACACCGTGTATGCCTGCTCTGCTCTCTTCATGTACAGATGCTTGTATTTCTTGAAGAAGAGAAGAGCCTAAAATAAATAGGAGTAACAGGTGTAGATTTTGAGGTTTAGCAGCCACCCAACAACCAATTTCCTACTTTTCTACACTGGCAGGACCCAGATCCTGTACTGGCACCAACCCTGGCCCTGCAAGACCTGCTAAACCCTGATGGATCCAAGGCAAACACGTGCCCCAGCCCCTGTGAGTTGTCGGTTTAGGGGTGAGTGACTCAGTTCTGGCCAGTTGGATGTGTGCATGTCTCCTGGGTGCAGCTGAGAGATATTCTGGCTGTTGGAGAGGCTCTTTTTCTCCCCCTTGTGGTGGCAGTATCTGCATGCAGTTATCTAGATACCATGAGGAGAAACAGGCTGGGAGATGCCAAGGGTGGCAGCCCAGAAAGATGGAAAGAAATGAGCCCCTGGAGGAGCCAATCGGGAACCAAGCCACCTCTCAGTTTCTTGTAATGTGAGGTAATGGCCCCCCTTTTCTCGAAGCTACTTTGAGATGGTTACCTGCAGCTGGATGCATACTAACTAGTGCATTTTACCTCAATCTACAGAGTCACCCTGAATAGGCAGATTTTTCAGATTTTATGACAATTGGATTAATTTACAAAGTAAAACCCTAGAATTAAAGCAAAATAAAGTACAATGGTGCGGTAGCACACTGATATTTTAATACGAAATGAATTCTCATTTTAAGACACTAGAAAAATTTTGTGGAATTTATCAGATTTGGGGACTCAACTACTTCCAATTACACAGTAAATCAAATACTAAGGAGATCCTCAAAAACTGTAATGAACTCACTCAGCCAGATGAGGTCAGCACCAAAGCAAATGGGCTTCAGTGAAGCTAAAGTGCTCCCAGTTTGGTGCTGGTGACAAAAGTATTCCATGTGAAAACTGCCAAAGCATTTTAAATATCCCATCTGCTGACCCTGGCCCTGGATGTTATCTGAAGCAGCTGATCCGCACTAATGTGGTTCTGCAAAGAACTTTTATTAAAAAAACACACAACTCTAACCTGAGGTCTTAAATTTCATGTATGCAATTCTCACTGAATTCAATAAAGTTTGGGGTTTCACAGCTGCTGGAAGGGTATCAGGTGGCAAAGATACTTGCTAATGAGATTAAAACATAAACCACAAATTGGCTAACATTTTGCATGGATTATCACAGAATCAGAATTTTAATTTGCCTTCCATTCAACCATGTGTCTCTCCCATTTTGCCCAAACTGGTCGCGGTGACGGTTGGTGAACTCAAATGCACCCAGTGTAGAGAGCTTTAACCAAAGGACAGGCCAGCGTCTCAGTGAGAAGAGTAAGGAAAATGTTTAGCAAGAAGGTCTCACAGCACAGTTGTACCCGACACCTGCTCTTTTTAATATTCCTCTCACACTGACCCTGGCCCTCACTTTACGCTTGGCTTCTTAGATGGCAGAAGAGATAAACAACAACAACAACAATCACCCCAGTCAGAATCTCACAAAGTTTGAGGAACTCTTTAAACTGGAGTCTCAAAAAGAGAAAGCACGCCAAAGAGCACAGGCAGAGCTGTGCAACATCATCAGTCGTCAGGGGAACGCAACTCAAAACCACAATGATACCACCTCACACCCTCTAGGTTGGTTACAATAAAAAAGATGGGCAACAGCAAGTGCTGGTGAGGATGCGGAGCAACTGCGACCCCCATACACTGCGGGTGGGAATGTAGAATGGTGCCGTCACTGGGAAGCAGTCTGGCAGTTTCCCAAAATGCTAAACAGAGTTACCATGTGACCCAGCAATCCCACTCCTGAGTATCAATCCAAGAGAAATAAAAACATATGTCCACACAAAACCTGTACTTGCATGCTCACAGCAGCAGCATTCGTAACAGCCAAAAAGTGGAAACAACCCAATGTCCCTCAAATGATCAATGGATAAGTACAATGTTGTATGCCCATGCAATGTAGTATGCAACAATGAAAAGGAATGAGGCAGACACATGCTAGGATATGGGTAAATCCTGAAAGCACGCTCAGTGGAAAAGCTAGACTCAAAAGGTCACATATTGTACAATTCCATTTACATGAAATGTCCAGAATAAGCAAATCTTAGAAAAAAATTAGTGGTTGCCTAGAGTTGGAAGGGGTTTGGGGTTCCTTTTCAAGGTGATGAAAATTAGATTGCAATGATGGTATACAACTTCTGTGAATATACTAAAAACTATTAAATTGTATACCTCAAGTGGGTGACTCTTATGCTAAGCCAATTATCCTATATGATAAAATCAAATATATATAATTATATATTATACTAGAGGCCCGGTGCACGAAATTCGTGCACGGGGTGTGTGGTGTGTGTGTCCCTTAACCCAGCCTGTAACCTCTCCAATCTGGGACCCTTCGAGTGATGAATCGGACATCCCTCTTACAATCCAGGACTGCTGGCTCCCAACTGCTCGCCTGACTGCTGTCCTGATTGCCCCTAACCACTTATGCCTGCCAGCCTGATCACCCCTAACCACTCCCCTGCCAGCCTAACACTGCCCTAACTGCCCTCCCCTGCAGTTTGCCCCTAACTGCCCTCCCCTGCAGGCCTGGTCACCACTAACTGCCCTCCCCTGCAGGCTTGATTGCCCCCAACTGCCCTCCCTTGCAGGCCTGGTCCCTCCCAACTGTCCTCCCCTGCTGGCCATCTTGTGGCAGCCATCTTGTGTCCACATGGGGGTAGCCATCTTTGACCACATGGGGCAGCCATCTTGTGTGTTGGAGTGACGGTCAATTTGCATATTATTCTTTTATTAGATAGGATTATATAATATAATATGTAAATATATAATATAATATGTATATAATATAATATGTAAATAGAGGAACAACCGGTCACTATGATGCACACTTGACTACCAGGGGGCAGACGCTCAACACAGGAGCTGCCCTCTGGTGGTCAGTGCGTTCCCACAGGGTGAGTGCTGCTCAGCCAGAAGCCTGGCTCGCTGCTCCTTAGTGCTGCCTTGGAGGTGGGAGAGGCTCCCGCCACTGCCGCTGTGCTTGCCAGCCGTGAGCTCGGCTTCTTACTGCAGGCAGGCGGTAAGGAGCAAGGGGTCCCGGACTGCGAGAGGGCCTAAGCTGGCAGTTGGACATCCCCCGAGTGGTCCCGGACTGTGAGAGGACACAGGCCAGGCTGAGGGACACCTCCCCTCCCCCGGCCAGTGCATGAAATTTCATGCACCGGGCCTCTAGTATCTAAATAAAGCTGTTGTGCCCTAGCCCGTCTGCTCAGTAGATAAGAGTGTCAGCTCTTGGACTGAAGGGTCTCTGGTTTGATTCCGATCAGGGGCACATACCTAGGCTGCAGGCTGGATCCCTGGCCCAGGTCAGGGGTGCATGCAGGAGGCAACCAATCGATGTGTCTCTCTCACATAGATGTTTCTCTCTGTGTGTCTCTTCCCCTCCCTTCCACTCTAAAAATCAATAGAAAAATATCCTCGGGCGAGAATTAACAAAATAAATAAATAAAAATAAAGGTGCTGTGAAAAAGCAAGCAAGCAGGAATGAGGATGCATTATAAAAGGCAGCAGTATTCTAAGAAGCTAGCCCCGGCTCTAAGAACAGATGATGGGGCAATTCACATGCCACTGACTCTCAATAATGGACAAGCAAGTCACCAATCCAGACAGAGGTCAGCATCCCTGGGCATGGCCACCCCACCATCACACATCCTACTCAGGAGCTCCCGGCACTGGCCAGATTTCTGCTCTGGGCCTCCTAAGACCCATCAGTCATGTACCAACTCCATCGCCACTTCCACTGGTTCACAAGGAAACTGGCACCTGACAGAATTCCAGAAACCACACACCAATGACAGCAGAGGTGTTGCCGCAGTAACCAGAGCGACTTCTCTTTGACACTTAGCTACCCTGCCAATTGGTCCCTATCACATCAGAAACCATTATATTAAACAATGGACACAAATTCAAGATCATTCCAAAAATGACCCACACCAGGGATCGCACTTTCAGAATTTTATGATTAGTTGCAAAAAACCTTCATACTAAATTCTTACATTTCAATCACCAGGAGGTACATAATTATGAAGACTGAGATTACAATAAATATCATGGCTCATAACAGAACTTTAAGTTTATGGCTCAAAGATACAATTAACATGAAGAGGCAGCTTTCCCAATCCAAAAAAGGGGGAAATGATTCCCACAAAACAGTAAGGAAAGAGGCTGATGGATGCTTACAGTTAGCAGAAAATGTACTCCCACTGTCTTTTGGGTGGGAGACCTATTTGCTCAGAAGAGAGACTGTTTAAGATTTAAAATGTAGAAGGGCAAAGGGCAAGTGTATGGCGAAGACATTCTACATTCTGTCCTCACACATGGCAGCAGTGAGGAGCACTAGGACCTCAAAGCTTCAGTAAGGACTTCCACGGAGGTATGTTGGGAGGGGCTTTTGGAAACAGCCTAAGAGGTGGGGTGTCAGGCTAAGGACAGAGGGGCAGAGTGAGGGGGAAATGGTTCTGAGGCAAGCAACAGCAGCCACCGCGGAGGAACATTTTTCCAGGGAAGAGGAAAGGAGTGTTACCCACAGCTGATCTCCTTGGGCTGGGCAAAAACGTCAAGTGTACTACCATTTGGTGAGGGGTGAGGTGTAGGAAAGGCCAGGCAGGTGCAGCTGTAGTTTCAGAGCTCTCAGGGGCTGACGGCAGGTACTCACAAATCCAGGTCAAATGGGGGGGGCGGGGCAGGCTAGGAGGGGGTCAATGGGGGGAAAAGGGGAGTATGTAATACTTTCAACAATAAAGTTTTAATTTAAAAAATGGGGGAGAGGAGATTGGAGGAAGCCTTGGCTGTGTAGATAAGTTAAGAACCCACAGAGGGTCCCCTGGAGCGGGAGAGAGGGAGACAGGCAGGAGGTGGGGAGGTCTGGGTGGAGAGGCCAGAGAACAGGGGAGCAGAGAAGCGGGGCCAGAGGCCTGCGGGGAGGCCAGAGGGAGACTGGGCAGTGCGGACGGGCAGGCGGCGAGAAGCTCCCCGGCAGCACCCAGCATGTGTCTGTCCTGGGGGTGGGGGCCCAAGGCCAGGAACCAGTTGTGTTGGGGCTCTCAGGCTGCGGGGTAGTGGCGGGACGGGGCTCCCGGGTCTGAGGAGGCTGACCAACAAGGGGGCAGGCAGGAGGGGGCCCCGGCCTCAGGATCCCCGGGATGAGGAAAGGAGGGCCAGGGGGCACGTCTCAGGGCGGGGCAAAAGCTGGCTCAGGCCCTGCTCGGGGAGGGTCCCGTCAGGAGAAACCCAAGGAGAGTGCTTCGGGGTCTGAGGGGCTGCAGGGAGGGCTGATCGCGGGTGACAGGTCACGGAGGGAGGGGCCCGCGTGTGAGGGTGCCCAGCGCGGGGGCTTCCGGGTCCCAGCAGGGCTGGTCGCGGGCTGCCGGTCGGGGAGAGGTCGGGTCTGCCAGGAGCCGCTCGCGCAGGCTCCGGTGTGGGGGCAGGTCGGGCCGGGACAGTGTGAGGCACCGGCTGGGCAAGTCCGGGTGAGGCGCCGCTGCAGGAGGCCCGGCGGCGAGGGCCTGGTCCCGGCTGCGGGCTCGAGGCGAGAAGCCGGGCAGGCTCGGCCTGTGAGCGCCGCGAGGAGGCCCTCGGGCCCGCCCGCCGGCCGGCGCTCACCTGCAGCACCACCTCTACGTCGTACGAGTTCCCCTTGCTCTTCTGGTGGCCGCGGAACTTGGAGCCGCTGTAGAGCAGGCTGGTGGCCACGCCGGGCTGCTGCGTGTTGATGGGCGGCGGAGGGATGAGCGAGGCCGCGGAGGCGACCGAGGCACCGGCCGGTGGGGGACACTCAGTGCGGACCGGCATCGCGGGGTCCCCCGGAGCCAGGGCTGGGGGAGGGGGAGAGGAACCGCCGCCGCCGCGCGGGAGCCGAGGAGGGCGGCGGGGAGGGAGGGGCCGGGCGCGCACGCGCTGGCTTGGGGCGGGAGCCGCGCACCACCCGCCCGCGGCCTGCGGACCAACCGCTCCGACCGCCACCGGGACTCCGGGACCTGCGAGCGGGGCCCGCCGGTCTTGAGTTGAGTCCCCTTCCTCACTTGCGCGCGCGCCTCTGCGCGCGCCCGTACACACACACACATACACACACTCACACTCTTACACACACTCACACACTCACACACACACAAACACACCAGCCCTTCCGATTGGCCCGGTAGCGCCTGGGGGGCGGGAGCAGACTGAGGCGGTGCTTCCACCCATTGGTGAGCAAAGAGAACACGTGATGGGGTGTGCGAGGCGCCCTCTGGGACTTGTAGTCTTCTTGCAAAGCGCGGCTCGAAGTGGGTGGGGCAAGGTGCTTTCGTGATGCTGATTGACTAGGGGCGTGCGCAGCAGGCGCTCGGGAGTGACGGCGGGTCGCCGGCGACCTGCGGAAGATGGCGGCGTCCACGGGAGTCTGAGGGCTCTGAGGGCTCTGAGGAGGCGGAGAGAGGTTTCCGAACCGCCAGAGCGTGCAGCTTGGGGATCCTTCCGCTCTGTTTCCTGCTCTCAGGTTTCGCACCAGTTGTGCCCCCACGCCCTCCGGCGCGATGTGGAGGAGCTGCCTCTGCCTGCGGCATGGGTGGCGCCGTCTCCTGAACCGACCCTCCGGTGGTCCCACGGCCCCCGTGGGGAAGAGGGCAAACATCCCGTTCCCATTCCGGGCCTACGCTCCCCCGGCGGGTAAGGGAGGCTAGGGCACCTCCCCCTTTGGCCAGGGGCCGAGCGAGCGCAGGTGGGCTGAGAGGTTCTGACGTGCCGGGCGGGGTACCCGAGGCAGGGCCCAGGCTCGCGGGGTTCCTGGGCAGTCGGCCCTGTTACAGACGGGGAGAGTTCCAGACGAGGGCAGGGCCCCGGAGGGTACACATGCACACATCTCTTCAAGGCGGGAGCCAGGAATTGACCTTGGGCACGTGCGGTTTTTCTCAAAGTGTGTGGCTTTCTTCTCGTTCATAAGGAAAGCAGAAGCGATCCAGGTTTTCAGCAGGGAAATTCGGGTTCTGTGTCAGGACTACTCCAAGGTCACAGCGGCCTCAGAGGTCAGTGGAGGGCAGCGGCGGGCTCGCGCACAGCACAGTCGTCCCGGCCCTCCGCCCGCCCGCGCCGCCCTGCCGCCTCTGCTGAGGAGTCGATTGCGACCTCGTGCCTCCTCCGCGCTGACTGATGAGACCTAGGAGAAGGTAGTGACTTTTTCATTGCTTCTAGGGAGAGGTTTTAGGGGTGAGCGGGAGTGACTCACTTGAGAGAAAAGAGTAGTAACTCTGCTACATTCGGTTAGGCTTTCTGTGCTGAGGGCAGGAGGCCCAGAGACCTCGGTCCTCACCTGGATGGTGCTCACTGTCAAGGGCAGAAGGTTGTCACACCCGCGTTAAGCAGCAGCCTATAGCGCCCTGTGGAGAGGGAAGTACCGCACCGGAAGCTGCGGACACAAAGAAGCCTCTGCTCCCATCTTGGGGGTGTCCGGAAAGGGTCTTGGGTTTTGAAAGAACCTTTAACCTGAGAGTTGGTAGATGAGTAGGAGTTGGTGTAGAGGAGGAAAGGGTGGGCAGCTAGAACACATCTGGAGGTGCAGTGGGGTGAGGGTCTTGCTGTAATGCTGCTACCTCAGAAAGGCCAGACTGCAGGCACGTGGCTGTGGCGCCGGCTGGAACTCTGAGGTACCGTGTGATCTTTGGCCTCCTTTTCTTGAGTGAGTTGAAGGACTAGGTTGCCTCTGAGGGTTCCTCTTTTAAGCTCCATAATTTTATACAAATGTTGGATACAGCTGGGAGCTGAGGTTTCACCTTTCAGGGCCCAGGTGAAGGGTATGAGTTAGGCCCTGAAGAGCAGTAAAGAGGAAGAAGGAAGGGCATCTGTGATAATTGTGATTTATAATCCTGGCACACAGCTCCTAAAAGCCAGAGAGAATCTTCTGCTAAAATAGTTGGTCTTTTGTCCTCAAGGAGCTCCAGAGTGAGAAAGATGAAAGGAGTGTCCTTCAGCCGCACCCAAGTTTATGTCAGTGAGGTGACTTTTAGAAAACCCCTAAGGATGGGGACTGGTTGCCATGGGAACCAACCATGTGCTAAGAAGGTTGAACTTTCAGCCCTACCCTCTGACCTCCAGGGAAGGAAGAGGGGCTGGAGATTGACTTGATCATTAATGGCCTGTATGCCTACTTAATGAAGCTTCCCTAAAATCCCTGAGCTGTGGGTTCTGAGCGGTTCGGAGGGCTTCTGGGTGGTGAACATGCAGAGATGCCGGAGAGTGGCATGTCCAGAAAGGGCCTGGAAGCTCCTCACCCCTTTCCAGGTACCTTCCCTTATGCATTTCTTCCGTCTGGCCATTCCTGAGTTATATCCTTCTATAATAAATCCCTAATCTGGTAAGTGAAATGTTTTCCTGAGTTTTGTGAGCTGTCCTAGCATTTAATCAAACCTGAGGAGGCATCATTGGAACCTCCCATTTATAGCCGGTTGGGTTGGTCAGAAGCACAGGACTCTGAAGGGGTGGGGTGGGGACGGGATGGGGTGGGCAGTCTTGTGGAACTCAACCATTAACATGTGGGATCCGATACTAACTCCCCAGTGGATAGTGTCAGAACTTAATTGAAATCTAGGACTCCCAGGTGGTGTTGCAGAGTTGGTTGGTGGGAAAACCCCACACATTTGGAATGTCTGTGTGAGTGTGTAAAGGAAAATGAAAGGTGGAGTTCACTTAAGTTGGCAAAAGCAGAGGGTTAATTTAGGTTAGTGGATGCCACTTCCCATTATGGTGGTACTTCATCTACCATCTCCTTTTCCTTTCTATTTTTTTTTTTTGTGTGTGAATTTTTTAAATTGATTTGTGAGCGAGCGAGAGAGAGAAACATCTATTTGTTTCCACTTATTTATGCATTCATTGGTTGATTCTTATATGTGCCCTGGCCAGGGACTGAACCCACAACCTTGGCATATTGGGACGACACTGTAACCAACTAAGCTACCCAGCCAGGGCTCCGTTTCCTTTCTACTGTAGACTTACTAGTTTGGGCTCTTGGAAGTACTTGGCACATGGTAGGTAGTCAACTGTGAAAGAAAATATGAGTGAAAGAAGTGATAAAGCACAGTGGGAGCGAGATATGTGAACAGGCCTATGAGTGATCTACAGAGACTGCCAATTGTGCGAATCTGAGAGTCTTCGGAATGGCAGAAGGTTAAATCCAAAAGGGGCCTTGATGAAGATTTCAGCTGGCAGGTAGATTGATCTTGGCTTCATAGGAATGGCCATGTCATTGAAGTTGGTCAGAAGGAGAGGGGGGTTAAGCAAGGGCCGCGTGGGTGTTAGAGGAGATGTTGCAATAAGGAGACCTGTGAGGCTGTACCAGCTGCTTGGAAGGGAAGGTGTTCTCGAGAGGCAGCATGTGCGGCCGAGTGCAAACGCCCAGTGAAGTCAAGTTTAGAAGTGTTGTCTGCTCCCTCTGCAGGCTGTCTGTCACCTGGACAAGTCATTTAGCTTCTCTGCCACCTCAGGCATCTTTCTCATGGCTGTGGTGGACTGAGGGAGAATCTGTAGATAAGGCATCCAGCCTGCCACCTGTTTTCCTACTACAGTTTTATTGGCACACAGCTACACTCATTCATTACATGTTGTCTAGGGCTACTTTCACTACGGTAGCAGAGCTGAGTAGTTACAACAGAGACCGAATGGTCTGCAAAGGCTAAAATATTTACTATTTGGCTCATTACAGAAAAAAGCTGCCAGTCTCTGCTCTAGATGCTATGACACTTTGGAAAAAGTGTGTTTAGTCATTTAGCCCACTCACATTAATTGCTATGGCAGATACATCCGGCCTGAAGAATTTTATAACAGATTTAGTGAGGTATAATTCACTTATTCTTCACTTATTTAAAGTGAACAATTACACGGTTTTTAGTATATTCACAGAATTATGCAACCATCACCACAGTCAATTCCAGAACATTTTTATTATGTCAAAAAGAAACCCTGTGCCCTGTAGCTATCGCCCTTCCATTGTCCCCTCTAGCTGTAGCAGCCACTAGTTTCTGTGTCTATAGGTTTCCCAATTTTGAACATTTTATATAAATGGAACGTGATCTTTTTTGATTGGCTTTTTCCCACCACTTAGAATGTTTTCAAGGTTTATCTAAGTTGAAGCATGTATTAGTACTCTGTTATTTTTCATTGCTGAATAATATTCCATCTTATTTATCCATTCATCTATTGATGAACATTTGCGTTGTTTCCATCTTTTGACTGTCTTGCATAATGTTATAAACATTTGTGTACAGATTTTTATATGAGCATATGTTTTCATCCCTCATATATCCAAAAGTACAGTTCTGGGGTCAAATGGTAACTGTTTAACCTTTTGAGGAACTAACACACTGCTTTCCAAGGTGGCTGCACCATTTTACATTTCCACCAGCAGTACATGAAAGTCCCAATTTCTCCACACCCTTGCCAGTACTTGTTATTATCTGACTTTTTTTATTATAGCCATCCCAGTTTTGATTTGTATTTCCCTGATGATGAATGATGTTGAGCCTATTTTTATGTGCTTATTGGACATTTGTATATTTTCTTTGGAGAAATATCTATTCAGATCCTTTGACCATTTTTACTTGGGTTATTTGTCTTTTTATTGTTGAGTTGTAAGAGTTCTTTATATTGCCGAAACCGGTTTGGCTCAGTGGATAGAGCGTCGGCCTGCGGACTCAAGGGTCCCAGGTTCGATTCCGGTCAAGGGCATGTACCTTGGTTGTGGGCACATCCCCAGTAGGGGGTGTGCAAGAGGCAGCTGATCGATGTTTCTCTCTCATCGATGTTTCTAACTCTCTATCCCTCTCTCTTCCTCTCTGTAAAAAATCAGTAAAAAAAAAAAAAAAAAAAAGAGTTCTTTATATTGTTGACCTGAAAAATTTTGATACCAGAAACAGTTGGTCAGAGCCCCCTCTTCTCCCATTATGAATGGAGGCAAATCCCTAGAGGATTTCAGTTTTAAGGCTTAAGCCCCGCCAGATGGCACTGTTTACAAAGATAAAGGTGTTAGAAGGCACTTCTGTTCTTGGTGCACAGCGGGATTTGTAGTTCCGAGTCCTTACAAAGCGAAGGCCAGCATGGTAATTGGGGCTGATAGATCATTTGCTGGTCCATGAAGCCTAGGACAGGAGGAGCAGTGTAGGGGCAAGCGACACAGAAAGTAGCCTGTTTTTTTATATGGAGTGAAGCAACTTCACAGTGGGCATTACTTTCCAATTCAGCACTCTTCACATGAGCATGTTTTCTTATTAACTTCTCTCTGCTTATATAGCCTGTGTTCTTGTGGTCAGCTTTTTAAATTCAACACTTCTTTACATACCCATTTCTTTGGTTGTCTCTTAAAAGCCACTGGGTGTGTGTTTATATATATATATATATATATATATATTTAATTGATTTTTTACAGAGAGGAAGGGAGAGAGATAGAGAGTTAGAAACATCGATGAGAGAGAAACATGGATCAGTTGCCTCCTGCACACCCCCTACTGGGGATGTGCCCGCAACCAAGGTACATGCCCTTGACCGGAATCGAACCCGGGACCCTTCAGTCCACAGGCCGACGCTCTATCCACTGAGCCAAACCGGTTTCAGCTGGGTGTGTTTTTGCCACAGAAACAGGTTCTGTAAAGGGAGTGATTCATACTCAAAATAGACCTGAGTTCTGTGTGCTCCTACAAGGTTAGGCTGTTTGTTCGCCCTTAAAGATGGTGTTCCTGGTGCTGTCGGCCAGCCCTGTGCTCATGGAGACTGTGGGGGTTCAGAGTTCTAATGGCCTCCTGACTTGTCTTATGTGACCCAAGACCTTTGAGAGCCCAGGTGAAGAACCGTTATCTTTTGTCATTGTTGGGGAGCGTGACTCCCGCCAAATGGATTTTCCGGATCGTATTTGCCTATGAGAACGCCTTACCTGACTCCCTCTGTCCTCCTTCCTGTAACCCACCCCCCGCTGGGCACCTGCTGGATAGCTACAGTCTTAACCTGACCCTCTTTCTAGTTCTTCAAAACTGTGCTCTCTTGAGGCCCAGACTTTCGTGTAAGCGGTTTGCTCTGCTGGAAACTCTTCCACACACATCCTCTCAAAATGAATCCATCGATGCAGGTGGACTCACTCCTTCCTCTGCAGGCTCAGATGGAACTGCCTGCTGGGAGCTCTTCCTTTAGCCCACAGGGGACCGAGCTTCCCCAGCGCGTGTCTCTGCTCCTTGACTTTGGCCCTCATGCCCCTTTATTGTTTGGCTGGTTTAGTGTCTGTCTTCCCGCAGGAGAGTTAGTCCCTCTAGGGTGGGGGTGAACTCTGAGTCATATTGCCAGGACTTACCACACTTCCTAGAAAGGGATTCATGCCAAAGTTTATTTCAAAACTTCCAAGCCTGGAGTTAGCCCTCTACCTGTCACTGCTCCATTCAGAACACCTGTCTAAAACACCCGCCCATGAGCCCAGCAGCCTCTGAGCTCCTTTTGCCCAGTTGTTATCTCTGGGTTTTCTCCTATTTTGAGCAATTTTGGTCGCCCCTTCCTTGGCCCTGCATCTATCCCACTCCCTTCTAGTTTTTTCTTCCTCTTAACAGATAAAGAAGTGGGCCTGGCCAGGACAGAGGAGCCAAGGCCTGGCCTGCAAAGCAGGAAAAAAAAAAAATAAATAAGCGACACTTCCCTCGTGGGAAACCCTGCTGTCCTGGCATCTTTGGACGGTTCAGCCTGTGCTGTCAGAGTCCATTCCTTGGCCCCAGGTCTCCTGGACCCATTTCCCAGGCTGTGTGGTGCAGTGTGCTAGAATGCTCTCCGTTCCTGCTCAGGGGAGGATCCCCACCCACACCCCAGTGATGAGTCAGAGCTCTCAAAGCTCTTCCCACTTCCTGCTTGGCCTGGCTGTAGACATGCTGCCCAGCCCAGACATTGGAGAGCATCCTGGCTGTCATCTGGGTGCCTTGGTCCAGACCTCCACACACACAGGAGCCTCCCGACGCTCACACCTGCCACGTGAGTGTGACCCACAGCCTGTACAGTAAGGAAATTTAAAAGCAGCAGGGTGTGGTAAACCTCCTGTTGTGGCGTCAGCTGTGTGAGAGACTCAGTATTACGAATTCAGATGAAGATGGTATATTGTGCTGTAATAATGTAGCATCATCTTGGTTGTCAGATCTGATCACTTTAAAAAGAAAATTTAAACTCTATGAAGACACAGCTTTTGTTTTATTCACTGTTTTATCCAAATACCTAGAATAGTACCTGACACATAGTTGGCACAAATATATTTTGTGGGAAATCAGTTTGGGTCTTATTTTAGTAAGTGCAACCATGGGGATGTAATTAATTTCCATGTGTAAGCATTAATGATAGCAGTGAGATTCATGAAAAAAAAAACGTTGTGCAAAACATAAAAATATAATGTTTGTAGTGAAGTATGGTAGTAGAAACTGCTGTTTGGGTTCTGTACTTCTTTGTTTGATAAAACAATAGAAAGTTATTTTGGTTTTCTGAACTTATGTATGCTATCCCAATACTCCATTGATGATGGTTTGAATGTCCCATTGATTGTGATCTCACTGGTCATTGAAGCACATTCTTTTGGGACCCAGGACAGATCAATTATCCCAAATTGTCTCAGTAGCTACAGATAACTGAGTTTCGGTTGACTCAGTGGTCATGGAATCTGGACAGCACAATTATTCTAAATTGCCCCGGTGGTCCCAGATAATGTGTTTCTGTTGATTCAGTGATTCATAGATACTTTAGATAACTAACTTGCTCACGATACAGGTTCCTCATTCCAGACCCAAAGATGTAATCGATACCTTTGTGATATTCTGACAATATAAGCCAGATGTGGCAAGCTGTTCGGGCTGCGAGATTTGGAGTTTTAGCCCCTCGTATGCCGCCGGCCTTTAATAAATGACTCCATAATTAAATTTCTTGAGGCGTCCTTTATAAGATGGGGGTACACTACAACACTAGTAAGACCAGATACTTTCTTTCCATCCTCTGCTACATAAACCAAGTTTTTGTTTTCATAGTCTGTTTGAATTAATAAAACTTCAACTGAGCTCGGCCAATGTGGCTTAGCATCAATCTATGAACCAGGAGGTCATGGTTCAATTTCCAGTCAGGGCACATGCCTGGGTTGTGGGCTCCAACCCTAGTAGGGGGCTTGCAGGAGGTGGCCGATAGATGATTCTCTCTCATCATTGATGTTTCTGTCTCTCTCTCTCTTTCCCTTCCTTTCTGAAATCAATAAAAATACATTTTTTTTAAGAATTAAAAGAACTCAAAAAGCTTTAAAAACTAATGAATCGCCTTTTCCTTCACATGCTACATCATCATTTTCAATAACTGACTTTAGTCAGACTCTGAAGGCTTTAGGTACCCAATGAATATGTGAAAGAACAAACACATGAATGAATGAATGAATGAATGAATGATTTTGTTTATCACAGATGGTAAGGACTGGGTTATGGTTTATAATTTCCAAAATGTGACCTATTTGTTCTTTATTAATTGAAGTAATCTGCATAATTCCTTATGCAGTACTCTTGGTTTTTAATCCCCCCAGGTGAAAGAGGAGAAGGTGTTTATATTTTCATCTAAGATTTTATTCAAGTTATTTTCAAAAGAACAGGACACAGATTTTTCCTTCCTAAAGGAAATGTTTGGAGTTCCTGTTGAATACACAGGCAAGCTGGTTAATTAGGTTAATTAATTAGTATAGGGGATGGGAAATGCTCCTGGGATCTCTGCTTACTGCTTGTGCATCCCAGACATGCATACGCACGTCACGTTCACCCTGGCTTTCCACTCCTGCCTTGAATGGGTCTCTGGCTTTATCACACTCAGACACCATCTTTAGATTTGGGCACATTGTGCTGGCACGGGGCAGCACTAGTGGGGGTGGGATGGGAGGAACATGCTTAGAAGTTAAAGCAGAAGGTGCTGGAAAAGTCTTTCGGGTCATACGGTCTGCAGGCTTATGATGCTGCGTGATCAGACTATCCCTGGGCTGGCGGGGGCTTGACCAGTTGTCCCGTTCCTCCCTTCTCCCTGGAGAGTGAACCACCAGCTTTAATCAGAAGCTGTTGATTATGCCACATAGAGTAGGGCAGACCTTGACTAGTGATATGACAATCAAGCCCATCAGCCAGCATTAGCAAGCTGGTCTTGTTGCTTCCTGAGCTCTCTCAACATGATTATAACTGCCTTTTTGAAAAATCTTTCCACAGAAAGGAAGAGATTCTATCAGAATGTCACCATCACACAGGGTGAAGGTGAGTGTCTGAAATTTTGACTGCCTCCCCGCCCCCCCCCCCCCCCCCCCCCCCCCCCCCCGTTGATGGGTAGAAACATTTTTCATCTCCAGCCAGTTGGGTGAGATGACCCTTCGCACTTTTGTCGCATATGTTTCTGTAAGCCCTCCACGGAGGGACTCAGGGTTGTCTTTGTCTGCACCAGTTCACGTAGCTAAATATAGAATGGTCACTTGATTCCACTTAACAGTCCCTGAGAGGTTTTCATTTGATCTTTCAAGGCGGCTTTGAGATAAACCTGGACCACAGGAAGCTGAAAACTCCCCAAGCCAAGCTCTTTACTGTCCCCAGTGAGGCCCTGGCCACCGCAGTGGCCACTGAGTGGGACTCCCAGCAGGACACCATCAAGTTCTACACCATGCATCTGGTAACAAGTTCACACACCTATACTCCGATGCCTGCTGTTGGCTTTCTAGGCACCTGGCAAAAATTGGGAGACTCCTACCCAAATTACAATAAAGCCCTTGGGGATGGCTGCTGCCTCACTTGCCCCCTGGAATGTGCCAAACATTGGCCACCTGCACTCTCCTGCTCAGAGCGCTGTGCTGGCTGGCGGGCTGCTCCTCTGGGCTCAGGCAGATGTGCCCCGCTAACTGCCCAGCTGTCTTACTTTCTGTCATGCAGCTGGGCTTTGTTCCGTCAGCAGCACAGTGTAATGTTTGCACCGGGGGTAGCACGACGGGCAGGACCATGTCTGTCTGACCAGTGTTGGGAAGTTACGTTGGCAGCCAGTATTGGTTGGGTTCAAGAACCCAAGGGGCAGGTGGGTGAGGTGAGGAACCCCTATGGAGCAGCCCCCATTTACACAGGGTGGCTCGCTGAGGCACTAGAGCAGTGAGGAAGGGTCAGCTAGACTGGGCTCAGGCCCTGCAGCTTCCAAAGCGTAACCTTGGGCAAGTTACTGCCCCCTTTCAGCCCCATTGTTCGCCATCTGTGAGAGGTGGGTAACAGTGCCCACTCATGGAATAGTGGTCAGATGGGGTGAGCTGACCCATAGAAAGGCCTGGGTGTGGTCCCTGGCACCTACAGAGAGAGCATTCAGTCAACACTGGAGTTAGTGCTATCATCCTGCCCCCCCCCCCACCCCCCCACCCCCCAGGGCTCGGCCTGCATACCAGCACGCTTCCTCAACACCTTCACAGCCGACTGTGTGCTGGCTGCTCCTTTGACTGTCTGATGACATAGGGCCGTGGTCGGCAAACTGCGGCTCGCGGGCCACATGCGGTTTTTTGGCCCCTTGAGTGTGGCTCTTCCACAAAATACCACGGCCTGGGTGAGTCTATTTTGAAGAAGTGGCGTTAGAAGAAGTTTAAGTTTAAAAAATATGGCTCTCAAAAGAAATTTCAATCGTTGTACTGTTGATATTTGGCTCTGCTGACTAGTTGTGTTTGCCGACCACTGACATAGGGTGATGGGGCTGCAAGCTAATGGTAGAGTACCTAAGCAGCCTACTGTCGACAAGGCCAGTCTGGAAACTAATCCTGTTCTGGTTTGGCTGATTTGTTCCCCTGCTTCCTGAGGTGTGAATGGAGCCAGCTGGTAAGTTTTTCAGTCAGATTTGAATTCTAGTAATGCTTATGTGTCTTATTTCCTGAATTTGACCTCTCTGGGACTCCATTTCCACATCTCTGAAATGGGTATAATGGTACCTATCCAAAGGGTTGTTGTGAGGATTCAATTGAATGCAGCAGAGTCTGGTAAAAGAGTATGAGACCTTGGGAAGTACGCTAATCCTAGGGCCTCTGAATATTCTGTGAGCCCGCGAGCTGTCACAGTGCTCTTGGGCACGGAACCTGCTGTGTCAAGCTCTCACTAGATGTGCTGCAGCTGAGGCTTTGGGTCGAGGGCTTTGGCGGGCACTGCTCCTTGCTGGGTGTCGCTGGCTGGTTCTCTCTGATGCTGTGCGTTGGACACGGTGTCCTCGGGAATGCGGTGCTTTTGCCTGGGCCCAGTGGGTGGTGACAGGGCTCTCTGCCTTTTGATTCAGACCACGTTGTGCAACACGTCTTTAGACAATCCAATGCAACGAAACAAGGACCAGCTGATCCGGGCAGCTGTGAAGTTTCTGGACACCGACACCATCTGGTAATTGACGTTTAGATGAGCATTCTCCTTGGGCCTAGTGAGCTCTTTGGGCTGTTTCGCTCATTTACCCAGTTATCCGTCGAAGAGGCCGGCCCTGTTCCTTTATCTCACTGGGCAGGGGCAGCAGCTAGCTTGCTCTCAGCTGCTCCGCAGACCCTGAGGAAGGAGAGCTCCGGGCTGCGGGGGTGTCGGAGCCTGGGCACAGCTCTTCCGCAGCCCAGCAGCCACCCCTCGGCTGGAGCAGGTGGTGGTGGTGTATGCAGCTCTTGTAGGCTCCAGGACCAAGGGTCACTTGCCAGTCTCCAGCAGGGCCTCTGCCTAGGCTTCTGCCTACCAGATCAATCTCACGTCGGCATCCTTCCCATTCACTACTTGTCAGCCTGCACACAGGATGGCCAGATGTGGATGTTCAGGAGCTAGCTTCCTCCACTTCTAAATTTCCCATCCTGTCTATGTTCTTCATTTTTCACTTATAGTATACACACACACATATATATACACACACATATATTTTTTTATAGGAATTGATTCACTCAATTTTAGAGGCCAAGCAGCCCCACAACCTGCAAGCTAGAGAATTAAAGCCGGTGGCATAGTTCAGTCCGGGTCTGAAGGCCTAAAAACTGTATATACCCCCCCCCCCCCCCCACACACACACACGCTCATGCACACACACAGGTTTATTATAAACAATGACTCACGGGACTCTGCAGACTGAGAATCCCTAGGTCTTCAGTGGGTGAACTGGATACCCATGAAAGCTGCCATGTATCCGTCTGCGTGCCAGCAGGCTTGAGAACTGGAATGAGCCAATTTTTAGTCAGAGTCCGAAGGCAGGGAAAGAACTATGTCCCAGTGGAAGGCATCAGGCCGAAGGAGTTCCTTCTCTGTGTCCTTTAGCTAATTGGTTAGTGATGCTGAGGGAAAGTTGAAGCAATGCTGAAGCGGCCGAGCTGCACGGTGCCCGCTGGCTGAGTCTCACAGATGGCACGTGAAGTCAGCAGTGGGGCTGCGGGGGAGCGCCTCCTGGAGAGGCAGCCAGCAGCGCCAGCTTTGAGTTGCTAGTCAGAAAGTCCCCATATGTGTTAGGGGCCATTTCATTGCAGGGGACAGAAACTATTCAACTTAGCTCAGGTAAAAGGGTTTTCTTAAAAACCATACAGGGGTCCTGATAGGAAATGAAGGACAGTTGGTCACCTGGTATGGGAGCTGGGAGATTGGCTACCAGAGTTCCTCCCTCTGCCTTGAGGGGAGAGTCAGCACACTTGTCTGCTCCTCAGCAGCCCAGCTTTGCTCGCACTCTCAGGATTTCTCTGCTCCCCTCTGCTCACACCAGACTGGTTTTCTACAGTGCCCACTTCGGTTCTTGTCCCATGAAGCCTTGCAGCTAAGCTCCCCTCAGCCGACTCCATCTCTTTGTCTCTTATTCAAAACAAGTAGTGTAGCCTGGCATCAGGTGGTGTCAGGCCTCCGTGGCAGCAGCTGTGTCTGTAGTCAGGAGGCAGGTGGGCTCATGAAGTCCAAATCGGCACCTTGGCCGGTGGCCAGGAACACACTCTCTTGGCAGGGGTGCAGGTAGAGATGCAGTGACAGTTCCAGGTAGCATTCACGGTCAGCGTCCTAGGACTGCGTGGATCTGAGGGTACAGTATTAGTGTTCAGAATGGTATTAACATAGTGCCGCCAGCCTTGACCCGTCAAATAATCAGGGACATTTAGGACAGTGGTTCTGAAACTCAGGCTCACATTAGAATCCCCTAGAGGGCTTGTTAAAACACCTCCAGAGGTTCTGCTTTCTGAAGGTATGGGGTGGGGCCTGAGAATTTGCTCTTAAGTTCCCAGATGGTGCTCTGCTACTGGCCCTAAGGCCTCACTTTGAGAACCACTGCTTTAGGGGAAAGATTTGTGGGGCTGGGGCAGTGGTGAAGTTCTCTTTGCTGTTGCTTTTTGTGTTTTTCTGTTGTCTGTCACTGAATGAAGGAATTGTGCTTTTTATTAATGAAGGTGATTTTTGCAATGAATTAGCTACAGGGTGGAAGAGCCAGAGACATTAGTGGAACTTCAGAAGAACGAATGGGACCCAATCCTAGAATGGGCTGAGAAGAGGTAAGATGTGCAACCCTGTGTGCTGGACAGGCTCTTAGGGCCAGGGGGCCATGGTGGATAAAGCAGAGCCCTTAGCTGGTAGACTTCCTGGGTCCAGAGCACCCTTAGGATTTGGCACCAACCAGATGTTCAGGAATGGGCCACCTTGGAAAAAATATTCCTCACATTTGTCTCAGCCATCATGCACCAAGTAGGCATTGTGCCAAGTATAGGTATGGGGCCCCAGCTCTGCCATGATTGTCTGTGTGGCCTTGAGTTGGTGACTTGATCTCCCTAAGCATTAGCTTCTTTGTGAGTGGGGCTTTTAATCCCTACCTCTTAGGGTATTGTGAGGACTAAATGAACTGATGGTTAGCATCCTTTTTGGCACAAGTAAATGCTACATTCCAGCATTATCCTCTTTATTGTTTTCACAATTGGTACACTATTAAAATAAATCATAAAACAATGTGTATGATATTAACACATGGAGAAAAGTCTGGACAGCATCCTACAAAATTATAGGTAACATTTATCCTGTGGGTATAAGGTGTCCAGGAATTGATGCTTCCTTAGCAGGAAGACTTTTGTGCGAACTGAATAGATTATTGATGTGGTGGCAAAATTCAGTTTCATTCCAAGGGGACTTTGTAAGGGCCACTACCTTGGTACTGTCTTGACCCCACAGTATTTTGTAAGCTTATGTGGAATAGTTTTTGGCATAGCTTTTTTTTTTCCCCCCACAAAAGTGATGTCTGTCAGTCAGTCTGTGTCATTTGTACATATTTTTTGAGTGCCCACTATGTGCCAGGCATCCTTGGATTCTATAGTAAAAGGCATAGTGAGTATATTAAAGGATCAAGTAAAATGTAACAAATATAGTGCTGTGTAAGAACTATGAGGATACAATGTCACTTTGGTGTCTAATGAAATACTACAATATTTAGGTACCTGGAAATCTGTTATGATACAAAATTGTTAGCTTTTTGTGGCAGTTGAGATTTCTTGTTAATAATTTACAGAAAAACTGGGCCATTTGCTATGCTCCATTTGTACTATTAGAAATTCAGAAAGAATATTTCTAAACCAGTGGGGAAAATCAGTGATATGTGAAAGAAAATATAGATTCCGGTCAAATGGCGGAGTAGGTAAATGTGCTACTTGCATCTTCCCATGACCACATCAAAATTAAAACTAAACTAAAGAACAACCATTGTTGAAAACTACCTGATATTTAGCTGAACAGATGTTCCATAACTAAGGATATACAGAAGAAGCCACATAAGACTGGTAGGAGGGGTGGAGATGCAGGACAGGTAGGTGCCACACCCACATGTGGTGGTTAAATATCAGGAGGGATATCTCAGCTGTGGAGGTCCCCCCTCAAGAGAGAGGGGTCCCAACCCTACACCTTGCTTCCCAGTCCATGGTTCCAGTGCATGGAAGAGAAGCCCCCATAACCTCTAGCTGTGAAAACCAGCGGGGATTGTGGGTGAGTGAGGGAAGGTTGTTGGAGTCCCAGGTGTTCCTCTTAAAGGGCCTGTGCACAGACTTATTAGCCCTGAGCTTCAGCACTAGGGTAGCAGCTCTAAAAGCAGTTCTCAGTGAGAACTTCAACAGAGAGATAGAAAACATAAAAAAGGACCAGTCAGAAATGAAGAATTACATAACTGAAACGAGGAATACACTAGAAGGAATCAACAGTAGAGTAGATGAAGCAGAGGATTGAATTAGCAATTTGAAACATAAGGTAGCAGAAAACACCCAATTAGAACAGCAAAAAGAAAAATGAATACCAAAAAAATCAGGATAGTTTAAGGGGCTTCTGAGTCAACATCAAACGTACCAACATTCACTTCATGAGGGTGCCAGAAGGAGAAGAAAGAGAGCAAGGAATTGAAAACCTGTTTAAAAAAATAGTGACAGAAAATTTCCCTAACTGGTGAAAGAAAAAGATACACAAATCCAGGAAGCACAGAGAGTCCCAAACAAGATGAACCCAAGGAGACCCACACCAAGACACGATAATTAAAATGCCAAAGGTTAAAGACAAAGAATCTTAAAAGCAGCAAGAGAAAAACAAGTTACCTACAAGGGAGTTCTCATAAGACTTTCAGTTGATTTCTTAACAAAAACTTTGCAGGCCTGAAGGGATTGGCATGAAATATTTAAAGTGATGAAAAGCAAGGACCTACAACCAAAATTACCCAGAAAAGCTCTCATTTAGAATTGAAATTCAGGTAAAGAGCTTCCCAGATAAGAAAAAAGCTAAAGGAGTTCATTACCACCAAACCAAAATTACAGGATCTCTAAGAAGAAGAAAAACAAGAATATGAATAATAAAATGGCAATAAATACATATCTACACTAATAAAAGAGAAACATGCAAATTAACCATCACTCTGCTACACCAAGCCTTGCCCACCAGCCAATCAGGAGCAAGTATGCAAATTAACTCAACCAAGATGGCGGCCGGCCATGGAGCTAGAGCAAGCAGGAGGCTTGGGTTGCCCCCAGCAATGGAGGAAGCCAAGCTTCCTGGCCGGCCCTGGCCTCCGCTCAAGGCTACAAAGTTTAAATTATAGAAGATAAATAAATAAATCCTAGATACTTGCTTCCAGCCAGCCCTCCGCTCAAGGAGGCACTGAAAAAAAGAAAAAGAAAAAGAAAAAAAGGAGGGGCTGGGACCTTGGGTCGCCCGGGGGTGATCAGGCCAGGATGGGATGGCAGGGGCCGTTGGGGGTAAGCAGACCAGCAGGGGGCCCAGTTGGGGGTGAGCAGGCCGTCAGTGGGGGTCAGTTGGAAGTGATCAGGACAGCGGGGGGCGCAGTTTGGAGTGAGCAGGCCAGCAGGGGGGCAGTTGGGGGTGAGCAGGCCAGTGGGGAGGGGAGGTGGGGGCGAGCAGGCCAGCAGGGGGGGGCAGTTGGGGGCGAACAGGCCAGCAGGGGGGACAGTTGGGGGTAATCAGGCTGGCAGGGGGGCATTTGGGGGCGAGCAGGCCGGCAAGCAGAGTGGTTAGGGGCAATCAGGCAGGCAAGTGAGTGGCTGGAGCCAGCAGTCCCAGATTGTGAGAGGGATGTCCGACTGCCGGTTTAGGCCCAATCCCTGTAAACTGGCAGTAGGACATCCTTCGAGGGGTCCCAGATTGGAGAGGGTGCAGGCCTGGCTGAGAACCCTCCCCCCCCACCCCCCCACCCCCCGTGCATGAATTTTGTGCACCGGGCCATCAGTAATTACTTTAAATGCAAATGGATTAAATAATCCAATCAAAAGACACAGAGTGCCTGAATGGATATGAAAGCAAACTCATATATATGCTATCTATAAGAGACTCACTTCAGATAGAAAGATACATACAGACTGCAATAAAGGGATGGGAAAGTTATTCATGAAAATGGAAACAAAAGCTAGAATAGCAATACTTATACCAGAAAAAATAGACTTTAAAACAAAGGCTACACCAAGAGATAAAGAAAGACCCAGCAATTCCACTTCTGGGTATTTATCTGAAGAAACCCAAAGACATATGCGTCTGTTTGTTCATTGCATTATTTACAGTAGCTAAGATATGAAAGCAACCTAAGTTGCTTCCATCAAAAGACAAATGGATAAAGAAGATATGGTACATATATACAGTGAAATATTAGCCATAAAAAAGAACGAAATCTTACCATTTATGACAACATGGATGGACTTACAGGACATGTGCTCAGAGAAAGACACATATGATTTCACTTATATGTGGAATGTAAACAACAAAATAAAACAAACACTTATTCAGAAAATTTTGATAGTTGTCAAAGGGGTAGGGGCTGGGAGGCTGGGTGAAAAAGGTGAAGGGACTAAGAAGCACAAAAAATTGCTCCCTGGCTGGTGTGGTTCCGTGGTTAGAATGTTGGCCCATGCACTGAAGGGTCGTGGGTTTGATTCCTGGTCAAGGGTTGCAGGTTCAATCCCCGGGCCCAATTGGGGCTTGTGTGGGAGGCAACCAGTCGATGTGTCTCTCACATCCATGTTTTTTTCTCTCTCTCCCCCACTCCCCTTTCCTCTCTTTCCTTCTCTAAAAAGCAATGGAAAAATATTCTCAGGTGAGGATTTAAAAAAAAAAAAAAAGCACAAATTGGTAGTTACAAAATATTTTACACTGGGATGTAAAATACAGCATAGGGAATATAGTCAGGAATTTTGTAAATACTATGTATGGTGCCAGATGGGTACTAAATTGCTTTTATTCCATTATGTTTTTCCTGTATTTTATGTAGTTATGATTGTTCTTGAAAATATATCATTCTTGAAGCCAGCTCATGTCCCATACAAAAAACAATGCCTTGTATATAGTAGAGGCTTAATAAATATTTGATAAAGTGATTGAATAATATAGGACATACACAGATATTATTGTAAGGAAAACAATATTTGAAAGAAATCATTTATGACCTCAATGTGAAAATTGTTTCTTAAAAAGTTTAAAAAGCGCCGAAACCGGTTTGGCTCAGTGGATAGAGCGTCGGCCTGCGGACTGAAGGGTCCCAGGTTCGATTCCGGTCAGGGGCATGTACCTTGGTTGCGGGCACATCCCCAGTGGGGAGTGTGCAGGAGGCAGCTGATCGATGTTTCTCTCTCATCGATGTTTCTAACTCTCTCTCCCTCTCTCTTCCTCTCTGTAAAAAATCAATAAAATATATTAGAAAAAAAAAAGAAATGTACAATAGTGACATTTAAAAAAAAAAAGTTTAAAAAGCAGGTAGCCCATGCTTTTGATGGAGATCCTAGGCAAAGAGAATTCCCTGCTGGCACAACTTGCATACCTGTGCCTCCATTTGGGGTAATTGCTTCTTTAAAAAATGTATTTAATCTTATTGATTTCAGAGAGAGGAAGGGAGAGGGAGAGAAACAGAAACATCAATGATGAGAGAGAATCATCAACCGCTGCCTTCTGCGTGCCCCCCACTGGGGATTGAGCCCGCAACCCCGGCATGTGCCCTGACTGGGAATTGGACTGTGTCCTCCTGGGTCATGGGTCCGTGCTCATCCACTGAGCCACACTGCCAGGACAGGGCAGTTTCTTGATCCTCTGGCTTTGCTCATGATAGAAATTATTAGGTCAGGGGTGAGGGCATGTGTAGGTGTGGGGTGGGGGGGTAATGGTAAGATATGTACACATATAATACCTCAATAAAAAAAATAAATTAAAAAAAAAGAAATAAAAAATAAAAAAAAAGAAATTATTAGGTCAGGAGGTCACTGACCACCGTGGTAGTTGCTCCCAGAATCCCCGAGACCGACTTCTTCACCGCTTGCCCTGAAGGGGTGCACACCTGCTTAGCAGTTTAGGGCTTTGCTTCTGGGCAGAGCTGAGGTGCACAGCAACCAAAGCCTTTCCTTTCAGGTATGGCCTGGAGATTGGCTCCTCCACCAGCATAATGGGGCCCAGCATCCCCGCCAGGACTCGGGAGGTGCTCGTCAGCCACCTGGCATCTTACAACATGTGGGCCCTACAAGGTATGCAGGCATTTCCTGGGCCTGGGGGTGTGGAGGGATTGGCATGGGTGTCCATAGCCCGAGAGTCACAGGAGCGTGCTAGGGGGTGGGTCTGAGGGGACAGCAGGCTCACACCCTTCCAGGAGATGGTTGGCTTTCTCCAGAAGTTCAAGTCTCATCGACCCATCCGTGAACCAGTCAATGGGGCAGGGGTGGAATGGTTCCAGTCATGTGCCCACCCCAGGCAGGAGCAGAGGAGGACTCTCCCCTCTTGGAGGAGGAGGAGGATGGATCTAGAGCCGGTCAAGAAGCCCTGTGCCCTGTGACTTGTCTCCTGCACCTCTAGGGTGTAGGGACTCACAAGGAGTAGGTCTAGCAACTGCTCTGTTTCAGGGTGGAGGTGTCCTGGGTCCTGACTTGGCTTATGTCCCTGCAGGGATTGAATTTGTCGTGACCCAACTCAAGTCCGTGATGCTGACCTTGGGCCTGATGGACCTGCGCCTGACAGTGGAGCAGGCCGTGCTGCTGTCACGCCTGGAGGAGGAGTACCAGGTGAGGTTTGCAGCGGCCCAGAGGTGAGCACCTCAAGTCCCCGCCTCACCCCTCCAGATTCAGACTACCTGGGGGTACGGGGGTAACTAACCCATCTATTTTATTACCTTTGTGTAAATAACAGAAACTAAAGTAACGGTGAGTACTGCCACTGCTTTCCAGCGTTGTGCTCAGCTCTCCCTCATTGCCTCACCTCTTCTAAACAGCCTGGTCAGGTGGGGGCTGTTGTTATGCCCATTTTACACAGGAGGAAACCGAGGCACAGGTCAAACCCTCAGAAAATGCTGGAGCCAGGTGACTCCAGGTCCAGGCCTTCACCCCCCACCCTGCAGGTGGCAAATCAAGATCATTTGGGCCTGGCACACCTGAAAATGGGCTATTAAAATGGCTGGGAGCCACGTGGTTGCTCTTGGAGACAGCCTCTGTGCCCTGACATCCATACAGGGCATACAGAGTGAGCTGCTGCTGTGCACAGTGCTGATGTAGTGACGCAGAATTAAGGTCTGTTCTGCTGCCATTTGCTTTTAAAATTTTTTTTTATTTTCAGAAAGGAAGGGAGAGGGAGAGAGGGAGAGAAACAGTGATGAGAAAGCGAAACATCGATTGGCTGCCTCCTGTACACCCCCTAATTTGGACATGTGCGCCCCAACTGGGAATCGAACCAGCAACCCCTTGGTGCACAGGAGGACACTCAACCAACTGAGTCACACTCGCCAGGGCTGAATTATTTTTTTTAAATTCTCACCCGAGGACATGTGTATTGATTTTAGAGGAGGCGGGAGGAGAGAGATGTGACATTGATGTGACAGAGAACATCAATTGGTTGCCTTCCGTACGTGTCCTGACCAGGGATCAAACCTGATAGACTACCGTGCAAAGGTGATGCTCTAACCACTGGACACGCCAGCCAGAGCAGGGTTTGCATTTTTTAAACTGGAATTATGACAGTCTTTGCAATCTTTGTTATTGTTATTTCTCCAACTTCCTAAGGTTGTTATTACAAACCGGTGCCTAGCACGATGAACCCCTTTTATAATGGCAGTATTGCCCAAGTCCTTCTAGTCACCTCTTCAGAAAAATGCCTGGGAAAACTGGGTCTGTATCACAAAAGAGGCTAGCTATTCTCTGAGTGTTAGAAGCAATTATGGGGTAGAGAGGCGACCTGTGAGGGTGTGAGGCTGGGCGGGCTCTGAGAGTTAGGGAGCCAGGAAACCTGGTTTCTGGTCTGGGCTCTGCTTCTGACTGGGACCCAAGCCAGGCCGTTGTTTTCTGAACTTCAGGTTTGGACTGCCACACAATGGGAACAACCTGGACTGTGTGCGCGTGCTCTCTGAAAGGAGAGCGTGCCCTTCAGGTGGCTAATCACACTTGTCCAGGTGAGACGAGGAGCCCAGAAGGGCCGAGAGCGGCTGTGGCAGGGCTGACTGCTCCGAGCAGGCGGGCGGCTGGGCCAGGCTTCCTGGGCCCTGGCCAGGGGGGAGTCAGCAGGGCGGAGTACGGCTCTGCTGACATCGGGACAGCCACACCGTCCGGGGTTTCTCCTGTAGCTCAGTTTGGAGGGAGGTCCGCAGCCCTGCCCCAGGAGTCACAGATGAAGCGCCAGTGTGGCCTTGGCTGATGTTTTTTATCCCACTCGCAGGCCGCCTGGGGAGGTAGTGCAGGAGAGGATGGCATTTATAGGTTGCTGCGCCAGCCTCCTGTGGGAAGACGTGAGAGAGAGGGATGGCACACAGGCGGGCCTCGGGGAAGAGGCGTGTGGTTTTGGTGCCTGGCCTGCCTAGTAGTGAGTGCCTGCTGGCCCTGGGCCTGGACTGCACCCTCCTAGACCCGTGGTCGGCAAACTGCGGCTCGCGAGCCACATGCGGCTCTTTGGCCCCTTGAGTGTGGCTCTTCCACAAAATACCACGGCCTGGGCGAGTCTATTTTGAAGAAGTGGCATTAGAAGAAGTTTAAGTTTAAAAAATTTGGCTCTCAAAAGAAATTTCAATCGTGGTACTGTTGATATTTGGCTCTGTTGACTAATGAGTTTGCCGACCACTGACCTAGACCATCCACACCCCATGGAAGGCGGAGCCTGCTCTGGCCACCTGTGTGTGCTTCCCCACAGCCTCCCCAACAGGTGTGTCTTGCCCGTTTTGGCAGGTTGGGAGCCTGTGGCCCTCAGTCCAGCTGTAGGCGTGGTCTGTGGCTCGGGCTTGCTGCAGCTGGGCACTAAGCTGCTCACAACATCTCTTCTCCTTCCCTCAGATCCAGAAGTGGGGCCACGTGGAATGGGCCCATGACTATGAGTTGCGGGAGCTCCGGGCACGCACGGCCGCAGGCACCCTCTTTATCCACCTCTGCTCCGAGAGCACCACGGTCAAGCACAAGCTCCTGCAGGAGTGAGGCGGGCAGTGCGCATGGCACGCCGGGGACAGAGGCTGCGGAGCCCCGGTTCCCAAGCCTGCAGACACACGGCCTGGCTCCACACGCTGTCAACTGAGGGCCTGAGACAGTGCGGTGGTCTGGAGGGCAGCTCGAGTCCACCCCAGGGCCCCTGCCCTAGCCAGCAAGGGGATAAGGTGTACGAGTGGCTTTCTCAACCCTGACTGTATTACCTACTTCTCCACCCGGGAAAGATGTTGAGCCCTGTTTTCATTTGCGCCTTCACATACCTCATCTTGTTATACCTGGGTCTCACCTAGATCCCCAGCAGGCTGGTACCTGCCGCCTCTCGTCAGGCCGTCAGCAAATAGCTCCATGAACTCTGTGTCTCTGTGGGGCCCTCGACCCTCAGCCCAAAAGCTTTCCCCCGGGTGTTTAGTCAAACGATCTTTGGAAAGTGTGTCCTTTTTGGTCTAAGCTGATTGTTTCTACTATTTCAGGAAAAAAGTAATAATTTACTCTTAAAAGTAGAAATGCCCATTATTTCTGAACTAAAAGCCCGGGCGGCCTGGGCAAGGCACCCTGACGAGCATGTGGCTGTCTGCACAGTCCTGGGAGGCGGGGTGCCGCGTGCCAGGGCCCAGAAACTGCAGTCCGGTTTCAGGAGCCTCGGTTTTCTGAGTTGCAAAGGGCATCACTCCCAGTCCTGGGGCCCTGGCCACACGCCAGGTGCTTGGCCACTCATCCCAGGCTTGTGCTCAGAGAAGGCATGCTCACGCCCGCACTACACAGAAGCTCTGATTGCACGGGTGACGTGGACGCCCGCCTGTGCTCTCCACCTCCGGAGGGTCTCTGCGTCCCTGCGGCCAAGCTCAGCCACGCAGCCGCAGCCTCTGCCTTGTGCTGCTGCGCGTCGGCGCTCTGGCTTCCCTCCTCAGCACCCAGACGAGTGCAGCTGGGTCCATACTGACCGACTCCCCTGCAGCCGCAGCCGCGGCCTGCCAGCCCGGCAGGGGAATGGCGCATGGCCAGGAGCGCAGCCCACCGCACGCCCTGGGGAATGGCTCTCAGGAGGCGGGCTTACTGCTGCTCTTACAGGAACATGAAATTCTGATACCTCTCTAAAGAATGGAGAAACGGTGACACCGGTCCTTTATTTCTGTCTACATTTGGGAGTTTGTGCAGGGGTGGCGGAAGGAGGGCATTGGGGGCTGTAGGCTGAGTCCCCACTCTCCCCTGGCAGGGCCACGTGCTGTGTTTTCCGAGGGATCCTCTGGGCAGACACCTAATCTAGAATGTCGCCACTGTCAAGGTTGTCCAGTTCATTCTGCATGTGGTCGATGTATTGATTGATCTCCTTCACTCGCTTGCGGTTCCTCATGATCTCATCCTTGTGAATCTGAGGGTGAAACCAAAGCCCAGTTTCCGTGGGTCAGAGAATCGATTAATATCTCACTGAGTACAGTTTGGGGAAAAGAAAAGTAATTTTTTGAATTTTGCATAGTTATGTCTCTCATTTACCCCACAGCTCCCTGGCTTCCGCTTAATCCATCTACATGCAGGTGTCCCCCCAAAGTGTGTATACATTGGCTCATTACTCATTCCAATGGGTCAAATCTGAAAGGAAACCAACACCAATTGACCTCTCAGCTGTTAGAGTGTGGGTACGTTCTGGGACACCCTGTATTTGAGTTAGAAAAGCGATGAAGCACATGACTGGGCAACGTGCAGTCTTCAGTGGAGAATTCGGTAGTTTTACTTCCTCATTTCTTACCGCAGAGTTCCCGCTCCTCCCTGGCCATGCTAGAGGCGCAGATCACTCACCTTGTCCACTAAGTGTGTGCACCAAGAGTTGACTCTGGTCACCAGCTCATCTTCTCGGTTGTCAATCTTGAGAAGATGGATGTCATGTGATGTCCCAACAGCATTCACAATTGTGTCTTTGTCCACAAAAAGCTGGTGAGCGGAAGATGAAATGAGCAAGTGTGTCTCGTTACTCCCTGAGCAAAGCAGGGAGCCGAGAGGAAGGAGCCCGGAGCGTCCGGCTCGGGGTGGTGCTGTGCTGCTGCCCGCGCCAGCGGAGAGCAGTGGCTAGTGTCATGGAAAAGGGTCAACCAGGGCAGACTGCAATCCCAGGGAGAAGGCAAAGCATGCCTAGGGCTGACCTCACTGAGGACATTGGCTCTCACAGTGGTTCCCCCACGTTTGCCTGGACCCTTGCAGCTCGGGTGGGAAGTGCGAGGCTGGTCGAGGGTCTCGAGGCTGCTCTGAGGACAGAAGACCCTGCCAACAGAGGGGCGCCCATGCCATGTTGCTTCTCCACTCTGTTCACGCTAACCAACTCCAACCTGGCATCGCTCTTAGGGTCTCCTGCCTTCTTGCCTTCCTGACCTTGTAAAAAGTTGAAAACAACCACCCTCCATGAGGCCTGGCTGGTGCTAGGCGTTCACACTGGCGCTGTGTGCCTGGCACAGTTGAAAATCAAGTGGCATCCATCGCTCCTCTTTGGATTAGCTCTGACAGCCATGAAAACAAACTCAGCTAGCACCAGACCTCCGAATGGCTCTGTCAAAGGTTAAAGCAAGATTTCAAAGAGGAATGAAGCCCATCCAGCCACATTGCTTTTCCTTACACTCTTGTTATTAGCTACTAGAGGCCCGGTGCACAAGATTTGTGCACTGATGGGGGGTTCCCTCAGTCCAGCCTGCACCCTCTCCCAGTCCGGGAGCCCTCGGGGAATGTCCGCCTACAGTCAGATATCCCTCTTGCAGTCCGGGGCTCTCGCAGTCCTGGACCCCTTGCTCCTTACCGCCTGCCTGCAGCAGAGGTGGGAGAGGCTCTCACCACTGCTGCTGCACTCGCCAGCCGTGAGTCTGGCTTCTGGCTGAGTGGCGGTACCCCTGTGGGAGCGCACTGACCACCAGGGGGCAGCTATTGCATTGAGTGTCTGCCCCCTGGTGGTCAGTGTGCGTCATAGCAACAGGTCGTTCCACTGTTCGCTCGGTTTGCATATTATGCTTTTATTATATAGGATAAGCCAATGATTAAACTATGGATGGAAGAAATTTTGTTATATAAAATTTTGTTATAAAATAAAATATTTTATGTAATATTGTTAAAAAAAAAAGAAAGAAATTTAAGTGGCATCATTTCCCCGGGCAGGGAAGCTGCCAAAGCGCTCAGCAAGCGTCACCCCCATCCGCTGGGAAGGGCGGTACTTTGTAATGCCCCAGACAGCACTGGCCTGAAGGTCCTGACTAGAGAGAGGCTTGCAGAGAGAGTGTACTTGTTTGTTTGGTATAGTAGTGGTTAAGTTAATAGTCTCCAAAGTATGTTCTGTGCAATCTTGAGATGTTAATATTTCTGGGAAAAACCCCACAACACTCTTTGGTCAAGTGCGTTTGGGAAGTTTGCACAGCCTGAATTTCACGGTGCACAGAGCCTTCCAGCGGAAGCTCTGGGAAGTCCTGTAGAAAAGAAACTTAACTTTTTCTCTCAGTTTTGCAACTTATTTGGCCACAGACTTCTTTTCAGAGTAAAAGCTGTTACTATTTCATGGGATGCTGGTTTCCACAGAATCCCAAATGGAGAGGCCACGATGGCTGATGCGGGGAGTGGGGCCTCTGAGGGAGCAGCTAGCACCGTCACACACAAGTGACAAGATGTCATTACGTTCTTCCTCTGTGCATAGCAGGTCCCAGGCCAGGCTCTGGGAAGGTGCAGACACATGCCACCCGCCTGCGTGAGCCTCGGGCAGCGGGCACTGCAGAAGCTGTGCCAGCTGTTCCCAAACCAGCACAGCCACAGCATCCACCCAGGGTCCTTGTTCTTCATTTTAAAAAGTGGGTTACAGCCCTAGCTGGTTTGGCTCAGTGGATAGAGCGTCAGCCTGCGGACTGAAGGGTCCCGGATTCCATTCCAGTCAGGGCACATGCCCGGGTTACGGGCTCGATCCCCAGTAGGGGGCGTGCAGGAGGCAGCTGGTCCATTATTCTCATCATTGATGTTTATCTCCCTATCCTCTTTGAAATCAATAAAATATATTCAAAATAAATGAGATTCCCCCCTTCAAAAAAAGTGGGTTACAGCTGATCTCTTAAGCCAAGCAGAGAAACGTCCTCCCACAAAGTTTGAAAATGTAGAAGACTGTTTTGGAAGTTGTGGGAAGTGGAGTCTGCTTGGGATGGACGAGGTAAGAACTGGTTATGAAAAACTGTGACTTTGTAAAATACAAATGAAAGGAATCGGATTTAAAGAAATGATTTTAAAATGCAAGTTCCAAGTTGTTTCTGGCCTCAAATGGTGACTCCGTCAGTGTGCCTTCAAAACAGTTCCCGTGAGGAGACTCTTCTAGGTTCTCCTCCCATTCTGCAGGTCAGAGCCCTCGGGTAGAGCGGGGTGCGCAGAGCCCTTGGGGAGCGGCAGCCACCCTGTGCTGTGGGCCGTGTGGCCATAAAGAACTTTCCTTTTAAAGCGACGTGTTGGGGCGCGAGGCTGAGAAGCGTGTGCCCTCCCCAGGGCCACCGAGATGCTGGTGGCTTGAGGATTGCTTGCTCCATGTCCATGTGGGATTAGATCATGCTGCCACGCCCATCCTGGGCACCTGCCCACACTGCGGCCCCCTCGCCACAGGGAAATGAGCAGAGGTCCTGCCTGCGCAGTCCCTGGTTGGCCAAAGGGGCAGTGACCGGTGCTGCCTGCTCCCTGCCAAGGGGGAGCCCTCAGGTCCCAGGCGGGATCTTGTCACAGCCACCCTGCCCAGGGACTGCTGGCCGGGTCCCACCCACTGTCCATTAGCAACTCTGAGCCTGCCCTGGGCAGGCGGGACGAGTGCCCAGAGGCTCCTTGCTGTGCAGTGCTCCCTGCGCAGTGCTCCGCAGCCCTCAGCCCTGGGGGAGGGAGCAGCGTGTTCACTCCCGCTGCCCTGGCCACGCGCGGCGCTGCCTGCCGTGCCACGGGGCCTTCCCTTGCACCAGCGCCGGGCTCCGGCCCTGAGCATGTGCGGTCAGCTTTTCTCTGCAAAGAGGTGAGGGACTTGACATACAGAGGTGGCCCTACGTGTGGCAGGAGCTGGTCACAAGCTCTCCGCTGGGCAAGCGTTTTAAAGAGCCTCAGCTGTGTGACTTCTGGTCATGACGCGCTCGTTGATAACCACCCACAGAGCCAGGCTTTGGGGCCGCCTGCTGCCTCATCTGAACCCCCTCTTGCTACAGGCAAAGTAGACGTTTTGTGAAAGGCTTTGAGTCAAGCCTCTTCCTGTCCCAATTCTGCCACTTCCATGCTATGTGTCTTAGGCGGGTTATTCTCCACTCTGTGCCTCAGTTTCCTCGTCTGTAAGAGGGAATCATAATGGCACTGATATTACTGTGTTGATGTGGAGATTAAAAGAGCAAATACATGTCCAGGGCCTCTGAGACGCAGGTGTGGGGAGGCCTGCGGAACTGGCTGTTGGTGTCATTATTACTTTGCCAGCCGGGGCATGCTCTTCCCCCAGCTCAGCGTGCCCACGGCAGTGCTGACCTAAGGACACACCCCAGTGGGGAGTTCTGGCGATGCTGCGGCTGCAGCGCACACGTGCCCGCACCTTAGCGACTCCCATTGCCCATGGAGGCCAGGCGCCCAGGCGCCCTGCTGGTTGTCCCCTGCAGGGGAGCCCCTCATCTCAGAGCAGAGCCCTGCTACCCTCGTGCTTGGGGCCACAGGCAGACCGACAGCAGCTGCAGGCCAGCTCAATCCAGGGCCAGCTCCGGGCCTCGGAAAGCCTGCGGCCACTCAGGTCCTCACAAGTGGGCGTCTGGGACCCAGTTGAGTGGCGCTCCCACCTACCAACTGTGCCTGCCGTGCCCCATTGCCAGCTCTGGGAGCCCCCCGCCTTCCCACGCATAGTGAGCATCACATAAACAAAGCAGCACCAGCAGCTGGAGACTGCGACAGGGCTCTGCCGGTGAGGCCCGGAGAGACCTGGTTTGTCAGGAAGGTGATGGGGAGGCCTCTGCAGGAGCTGACATTTGCGCTGAGATCTGAGTGACAAGAACAAGCCAGACCAGGAAACCCAAGGGAAGAGCATACCTGGCAGGCGGAATGCCTTGGAGAGGGGCAAGCCTGGAGGTCTGGGAGGGGCGGGCCTCGGGCAGGAGAGGGCTGCTGGGCAGCAGGCTGGGCACAGGGTCTGGAGCAAGCATGTCAAATTCGTGGCCTGTGGGCCACATGTAGCCCACAACGAATATTTTTGCGGCCCAGCCAATGTAACGGTATGTAAGAAACATTTTAATAAACATTTCATAACTTAATTTTTACAATATCCTGTTATACATAATCTATATATATAAAAGCCTAAGCGACCGCCCAACCGTTCGACCAGTAGCTATGCCATGCACTGACCACCAGGGGACAGACGCTCAACGCAGGAACTGCCGAGCTGTGGTGACTTGGCAGCTGCGGTCTCCAGTGACGCACCCGGAACCAGAGAGGAGGGAGCCCGATTCCAGGGTGCGTCACCTGAGAACTGCCCTCTCGCAATCCGGGACCCCTCGGGGGATGTTGAAGAGAGGTTTTGGCCCGATCCTCGCAGGCCAGGGACCCCACCGGGCCTCTAGTTATTAATAATGAACTACAACGTTCGCTAATGACCGATGACTGTAATCATGTTGCATTCATTTCCCTTACACGCCTTACACGCAGGCGCACCATTTCTCTCCACTAATACTAGCAGCAAATATTTTAGCAGCCGATGGCCACGTCCTTAGTCTTGGACTGACTTGTTTGGTGTGTGCAACAGGAAATATTTCACTTTTGGAGAACAAGAAAAATAGGTTTATTTGTGTTATGCTTATTAATTTGTGCAGTTATTCAGTGTCTGGTAAGTTAATGTTCAAGAAAAAAATTAATTTTTATTAAAATGTTCTATTTTATGTTAACGATTACTCATTTATTTCAGCCCTTTGTATTCAGCATGTCTCTATCGAAATAGACCTACGTTTCTATGAAAATAGCAGCTTTTGTTTGTTTGCGGCCACATCCACTCACCCCTTGTTGATTGGGCCGTGTGAGCCTTTGCGTCTCACCCGCTTGGTCTGGAGGGTTGGGATGAACGGCAGGGAAGCCATGAGAACGTGTGCACAAGCAGAGTGCTGGGGTGGGTTTTCAGAGGCTCTCCGGGCCGGGGGGTGGAGGGGGAAGGGGGGGAGCGGCCTGCAGGAGGCGTGGTCCAGGCAGAGGTAACATGGAGGTGGGGAAGCGGAGACACTGGCTGGGATGAACGAGGAGGAAACCAGCTGCTCCTGACAGGAAGGTGTGTGGGCCTGGGCCTTCCCTCGCTGACCACGGTCTTCCCAGAGACCTGACCCCTGCTGCCCACCCTCGGGCGGGGACCGAGCAGCGCGGGCGCAGGCTGCCCTGGGCCTGTGGCGCCATCACTGGCCGTGCTGGGGAAGGGCCGCGAGGTGCTGGACCGCCTCTGGCGCGGCCGCTCCCCCCTCGGCAGTGCTTCTCCGCGGAGCCTGGGGGCTAAGGGCCTTCGGGGAGTGGACCTAGCTTCTATGTGCAGGGCCTCTCCTAGGACACCCCGAGGCCCCGCAGCAAGGAGCTTGGAAACCACCTGCCTGATTATCATGCGCCTCTAGCTGAGCTGCCCCCACCCCCGCAGGGGTTTGTTAGCCTATTTCTCCTGCCAAATGGCGTTATTGTTCCCTTTGGCAGATGAGGAAACTGAGGCCCCAGAGGTTTCCAGGCTTCCTGGAGCCACAGAGCTGGGTGGACACTGCCTGGCCCGGCCCCCACCAAGCCTGCGCCTCCACCACACCCCGCCCCCCAGTGCCACTCACCGCCCGGACGTCGTCAGGCAGGTCCTCGTCCAGCTCGCCCTTGACGACCTTCTCCAGGGTGTTGATGGAGATCTCCAGGAGCTTCTCGTGGTGGTGGTTCTCCAGGTCCCGGCACTGGGCCATGGTGCAGCCGAGAGTTAAGCAAAGCCAGTGCAGCGGGCAGGCGGCCCGGCCTCGGGCTGGTCATTGTCGTTAGATGAGAGCAGACTCTTAGGGCCAAGGCAAACTCTGGGGTGCAGTGCACCGTGGCCTTCACAGCTGTCCCCCACGCGTACCTCACCCCGGGCCAGCCTGACCCCTTACCCCATTCACATCCTTGCTTCTCACTGATCCTGGCCCTGGGCTCCCCAAGTGTCCCTCTGCCGCCCACTTCTCTCCATCCCACCGCCTCTTCACCTGTCAGCACACTGAGACCTGGCCAGCGCTCCAGCCCTTTTCCTACCGCGGCAGCGAGTGGCTAGGGACGGGCAGGTGCACACCGTCCCTCCTGCGCTCACGGCTCTCTCTCCAGGAGCCTCCCACTCTCCAGTGTGGCCGACGGGCCTCCTCTCGGACCCAGAGCTCCGACTCTGCCTCAGGACCTTTGCTACGTTCCCTGTGGGGGACCCTCCCTTGGGAGGCTGCAGCCTGGTCTCTGGGCCAGCGGTTGTCTCACACAGGACAGGGCTCTGAGATCAGGTGGCTGAAGGGTTGCTCATGCCCAGATGTGGGCTTCTGACCCAGGGACTCAGCCTGCCCGGCTCATTAGGAGTAATTCGTCAGCTCTTCACCTTGGAGGTTGTCCCGCCCCCTGGGTGTGTCTACCTGCAACACAGGGAGGGAGGGATTCTGGGATGTGGTCTGTCCTCCAGTGTCACTCATTTAGAATAACCCTCCAGGACTTCTACTGCAAACACAGCTCCTCCAACCCCACCAGAACAGCAGCCCTGCTGGCGCTGCTGGAACAAAGCCGGGGGACCCCTCCGACCAGGGAGCTCTGAGCACTCGGCTCCATCCTGTGAAGGGAGCTTTGTCCTTGGCGAAAGGCGGGTCTGGCTTTCCTTCCATTGCAGGGGCGGAGCGCCCACTCAGTCGGTTCCTGTGAAGGACTGAGGGGCGTCCTGGTGGAGGTACGGGCCTTCCTGTAGACGGACGGCACGTGGATTCTGGGAAACAGTGAGGTGCCGGCTTCTTCCTCTCTGACAACTGTCTGTGGCACCGGTGGCAGGCGCCCGACCCAGGTGCCGCCTGGAAGGGAACCCTATCTGTGGGCATCCGGTCGGGTCTGTGCTGAAGGGTTACCCTCCCTGCCTTTGTTAAGCGTGCAGACGCCTCCCCAGCCCCCTGGAGGCGGGGAGCAGTGTCGTGGCCAGGATAAGCCCAGGGCCCAGCAGCGCCTCCCAGCCACGGCCGCGAAGGAAAGGATATAGGCTTTGGACATTTTCGACAAAGAGCCCCACCAGGTCGATGATGTTCCTCTCGAACATGTTTATCGTCTCCTGGGAATGGGAAAGAGCACGGTTAGCATGCGCATTTCACAGGAACCCGACTGCCCGAGCCTCAGAGCCAAAGGCCGGCACCTCCTCTACTCACAGCTTCAGGACAAAGAAGCCACTCGGGCCTTCTCCGCAGGTGCTGGTGCCCTGACCCTCCTGCTCCCTCCTGACCTCGGTCCCAAGTCCATCGGTCTCTGGCCATTTCAACTCACTCACTGCCCCTTGAATAGTTACCGTGATGCTTTCTCCAAGCCTCTGCCTGTTCCCTCTGCCAGGAACACCTGTTCTGGTCTTAACGCCTCCACTGCCACCCAACACACACACACACACACACACACACAAACACACACAAACACACACACAAACACACACACAAACACACACACACAAACACACACACACACTCACACACACACAAACACACACACACAAACACACACACTCACACACACACTCACACACACACAAACACACACACACTCACACACACACATACACACACACAAACACACACTCACACACATACACACACACACACATACACTCAGCTAGTCTCCTTCCTCTGGGCCTCTCAGTGGCATCACCTCCAGATCACAGGGAGGGCGTCAGTGAGACCGGACTGCCCGCATCAGCAGCCCTGCTCCACCCTGTATGTAACTCTGGGGATGTCATTAACCTCGCTGCGCCTCAACTTCCTCACCTATGAAATGGGTTTCCTTTGTAGTACCTGTCTCATGGAGTTGTGGTGAAGCTTAAATACGTTACTTCACACAAAATGCTTTGCAAGGTGCCTGGCAGAGAGGAACCCTCAGTAATCCCGGCTGTTCCCATCCCCCACCTGTGCCCTGAGGGAACCCCGCATGGCTGCACCCCCGTGCTCAGCAGGACCTGGCCTAACCGAGTTTCATGTTGATTGCGGGAACAAGGGCAGATGAAGCAGGGAGCAGCCCAGGACTGGCCTCACCCTCAATCCGCCACAGACTAGGGCTGCGGTGCAGGCTGCGGGGCAGGGAGCCTACAGGAGCCTGGGGCCGGGCTACAGGCTGAGCCATTACACAGGTTCCAAACGTGCGTGAGCTCTGTCGCAGCGAAGCACAATAGGGTCACTGAAGAGCTCCACAGCCGTTACAGCCGTTCCGGCGCTGTGCACAGGACACCGCCAGCAGGACGGGCCTGGGCTCTGGGAACCCTGGCACGTTGGGAGCCGCTGCCTAAGCCGCCCTGAGGCTCGGGGTCTGCGGGCAGCGTCTGCTCTGTGAGGCGGGAATCTCTCCGCGTCTGAGGTGCCAGGGGCCGGGAGGCGTTGATCAGGGGCTATCTCTCGGCCCGGCCATGGCGGCATCCATGAGGTGCCATTCATCACAGCCCTCAGACCCGCAGACTGCCTGTGAACACGCCTGTCACTGGCGAGGTGTGGGGTTTCCCTGGCAGCACTTTCCGGGCCCACCCTTAGTGCCGAAGCGCAGGCGCCCTGACGGCCAGCACTGCAGGCCGAGACGCAGAGGAGCCTTCGTTTACCCCGAGTGGGGGCCACGTGCTCCCTGAGCACCGGCAGCTCCTTGGTCTAACCCTAGCCCTCTCCCCAGGCTCTGGCTCTTCAGGGCGGTGGGGGCTTCCAGAGGAATGAGCTCACCCTGCCGCTGCGAGAGCCGCTTCAGAGTAAGGGGGGGATGCATGAGAAGCGAACAGGCAGCACCAGCCCCCGGGGTTAAGCTGGGGGCGCGCCCTCATCGCGTGCCAGGGCCCCGCGCACCTCCAGCTGCTCCACCAACTGCATCTCCAGCGTCATGAGCACGCTGGACAGCTCGGTGATGTCCTCGCTGTACGCCACGATCCTCGCCTCCATGCTGGCCAGGTCCGACTCGTCGCGGATGGCACTCAGACTCTGGAAACAAGAGCCTGTGCGTGAGGCGTCACAGCTAAGTGTACGTCGTGACGGCGACAATTTGGTTTTGTGGGTAGGAATGGGACCCTGGGTTTGGACTGCCCACACTCGGGTAGCTAAGCCTCATGTCAGCGCCTGAGCCTGTAGCAGCTGCGCACTATCCATCCCCATGGCTTGGGGGCTGGCCCAGCGCGAGCGAGCACGTGCTGACCCTCACCGGCGGGGCTCTCAGCATAGGGGGCCGGCCGGGCCGCAGGAGCAATGGCTCCCTGAGTCACTCAGCAGCATCCACCTTGAACGAGTCCTTTCCATTCTCTAAGCTCCAGTCCCTGCCCATGAAGGGGAGAGAACTCCTGCTTCCCAAGCCCTGAGGCTGGGCCGGGCTGCGTCCCATCACAGTGGCGCTCGGCCCATGAACGCCGGAGCACACAGGCAGGGCAGACACGCAAATACACGACAGGTCCAGCCTGAGGGACCCGTCAGACCCCACAGGACCCCAGCGCCAGGGGGTGCGAGTAGTGAGCAGGCCGGCCACTTGGAAAGGGAGGTGCTCGGGCGGGAGGCACCCTGGGCCAAGCCCAGCACGGAGCACCAGCCGCTCACTAACAATGGGCCTGGGCCCTGGCCGCCACGCACATGTCAGCTTGTTTCTGCTGATACTCGGTGTTAGTTGTAAAGGAAGAGTAACTGGACAAGATTTGAGGTGAGTGTCTTTCTAATAATGGCTACCCCATCTGGAGAAAAATCAGGTTCAATGCCTATCTCAAGTGTTACATGAAAATAAATTCTGGACAGAGCAAAGATTTAAATGTAAAAATTAAAGCCATAAAAGTACTAGAAAATATTGGGGGACTTAAATAAATAATCTCAAAGTGGAGAAGTCCTTTCTAAGTATAAGCAGAAGAAAAGACTAATAAAGTCTATCACATAAAAATTTTTAATATTCTGAATGAAAATACACCAGAGACAAAATAACAAGATAAACAGCAAACTGGGAAAATGTTAGCAACTTATTTCACTGACACAGGGCTAATTTCTCAATATATAAAGTGCTCCTACAGAGTAATCCTATTTAATAAAGAGGTAATATGCCAATTAACCCTCATGCCCTCACAAGATGTCTGCCTATGACCAGGCTAGCAAGGGGGTTAGTGAGGGCTGACCAAATGACTGAACAAGCAGGCTGTGTGGGGCAACCAGGCCAGCAGGGAGGAAGTTGGGGGTGACCAGGCTGGCAGGGGGGGGGCAGTTAGGGGTGACCAGGCTGGCGGCGGGGTGCAGGTGGGGGAAACCAGGATGGCAGGGGGGGCAGTTGGGGGCGATCGGGCCAACAGAGGGGGCAGTATGGGGTAACCAGGCTGGCGTGGGGGGCAGTTGGGGTGACCTGGCCAGCAGCGGGGGGTAGTTAGAGGAGACCAGGCCAGCAGGGGGTGGGCAGTTAGGGGCAACCAGGCAGGCAGGCAGGTGAGCGATTAGGAGCCAGTGGTCCAGGGTTGTGAGAGGGATGTCCTCAGGCCTAAACTGGCAGTCGGACATCCCCTGAGGGGTCCTGGATTGGAGAGGGTGCAAGCTGGGCTGAGGGGACCGCCCCCCCCCGCACGAATTTTGTGCACCGGGCCTCTAGTAATGAAAATGAAAACAAAGAAAGAAAGAAAGGGGGAGAGAGAGAGAAAGGGAGAAAGAGAAACACCAAATGGAAAAATGGGTAAGGGCACAGTATTATGACAATAGTTCACAAATAAGAAATACAAATGTTGCCCAGTTGGCATGGCTCAGTGGTTGAGCATCGAACTATGAACCAGGAGGTCACGGTTTGATTCCCAGTCAGGGCACATGCCCGGGTTGCAGGTTAGGTCCCAGTAGGGGGCGTGCAGGAGGCAGCCGATCAATGATTCTCTCTCAACATTGATGTTTCTATCTCTCTCTCCCTCTCCCTTCCTCTCTGAAATCAATAAAAATATGTTTTAAAAATGAATAAAACCTAAGAGGGAAGGCAAGGGAGGGGCGGGTAAGAGATCAACTAAAGGACTTGTATGCATGCATATAAACATAACAAATGGACACAGACAGTAGGGGGGTAAGGCCCTGGCCTGGGGGGTGAGAGCGAGTGGGGAAAAAGGAGATATGCAATACTTTCAACAATAAAGAATTTAAATAAATAAATAAATAAATAAATAAATAAATAAATAAATGAAACGATCACCCATGCGCTCATTAAACAAAAAAAGATACAAATGCTTGTAAACCACGTGACGCGCACACGCACCTAAGAGCAAATAAGCACACACTCCAAATGGAGCGGGCTAGCAGAAATGCGACCGTTGGCTGAGACTGCAGCCGGGAGCCCCCGCCGAGCGCAGCTGGGCAATAGCCATGCGGCTCAGAAAACGTCTGCCCGAAAGAGTCATCATCACCGTAACGGTGACACCACCATGTCCCAGTAATGATGGCGCATCACCGTAACGGTGACACCACCATGTCCCAGTAATGATGGCGCATCACTGTAACGGTGACACCACCATGTCCCAGTAATGATGGCGCTGGCTTTGACCTCAGGCTCCGCTCGCCCGGCCCTGGCGGCGCCGTGGCTGGTGGTGCCGGTGGAAGGCTGAGCCTCGGCTCCACCACCAGCTCAGGGAGCCTGGCGAACGGGACCAGGCACCAGGGCCTTGGGGCGTCAGAGGGACAGGGCCACTGCCCTGTGGGGGCCTGGCCCACAACAGGCCGGCACCGGCACCACCGGCACCGGGGCGGGGGGCGGGGCAAGGGCAGGGCCTACCAGCAGGTGCTTCTCCTCGAACTTGGCGATCCGGAGCTTGCCCTGCTCCCGGTTTTCCTGGACGGCCTCCTGGACACACGCAGTGAAGGTGTCGAGCTCCAGCCTCCGCTTCTCCTGCTGCTTCAGGCCATACTCGAAGATGTTGAGGCAGATGATGACAAACTTGTCCCTGTAGGTGAGGGCTGTTAAGGAAGCTGTGGCTGGTTCAGGCGCCCGTGGCGGTGGGGGCCCCGCGCAGAGCCGGCAGCTGGGATTTGGAGGCTCAGGTGGGGACTGGGGCGTCGCCACCCTGGGCTGAGGGCTGCGGGAACACGCCTGCGGGAGGGGAGGAGGCAGGGCCGCCGGTGGAGGCTGCAGAGCAGAGGGGAGACCTGCTAGCCAGGCCCACAGACCCCTGGGGGAGCTGGAGGGCCATGCGTTTTGTCTGTTGTGTTGGCTAGAGGGCGCTGCAGGGCACTGAGGGGCACTGCAGAGGGGGGCCGGGGCTGGCAGAGACCCAGGTCCACGTCCTGGCTCCGGGCTGCTTCTCCGGCGGCTCCTCCCCGTCTCTGGGCCTTGGGTCCTCGCCTGCACAGGAGGGGAGGCGAATGCACCGTGAGGTCCCTGAGGCCTGGAGGCCAGCCCGGCGGCCGGCTAGCAGGTGTCAGGCCCGGCGGAGCCTGTCGGTCGGACCCGGAGCCCTGCTCTTCCCCTCTGCCCAGCCCCACACCCCACCGGCTCCTGGCCCACCCTTTTCAGAACGTGGGGGTGTTAAATGTGGGTTTTTCCCACTCGGGGTGGTGGTGCATAGAGCCCCTCTGTGGCTCATCGCTTGGCCTCAGCCCTCTCAGCCCAGGGGCCCTGCAGTTCCAGCCGGAGCCCCCCAGCTGAGAGTGTAAGCCACGGACTGACCCCATCACGGCCTGGACAACAGGCCGGCACCGCCTGCGGCTCGGGCCACGGGGGCAAGAGCTCAGGCTCCAGGCTCCGCAGGCCAGCGCTCGCCTCCCAGCCTAACCATGTGAGCCTGGACAGCGGCCTCTCGGGGTGAGCTCCCCGACATGAGGTGTGACTGTGCGGCAGCCGTGTGGGGGCGTGCACAGCACAGCAGAAACCAGGGACACCCCGGGGACTGGGGTCACAGACCACCCCCGGCCGGTGCTCACCTGGCCTCCCGCTCTGAAGCACGCAGGCGGCCTGCTGCCTGGTCAGTGCCCTGAGCCCACACAGCCTCCGCGCAGCTGCGACCTGCTCTGCCTGCTGCTGGGGACATCACCCTGGGTACAGGGCCTCAAAGAGAGATGGGGAAACTGAGGCCCAGCGTGGGAAGGACGGGCGCAGGCAGGCTGGGGTCCTGGGGCCGAGCTCTGTCAGAGAGGCAGCGTGAACGTGAAAGGATATGCCTCGAGGAGCTCGCCCACGCCGTGCAGGGCGGCCAGCTTGCTGCCCTCCACATCCTCGGCATACATGCTGTCGAAGAGGAAGGAGCCATTCAGGAGCTCCACGAAGGCAGCCTGCGGGCAGAGGGGGGGAGGGGTTCAGTGCTCCCTAATGCAGCCTGCGGGCAGAGGGAGGGAGTGGTCAGTGCTCCCTAATGCAGCCTGCGGGCAGAGGGAGGGAGGGGTCAGTGCTCCCTAACACAGCCTGCGGGCAGAGGGAGGGGGTCAGTGCTCCCTAATGCAGCCTGTGGGCAGAGGGAGGGAGGGAGGGCTCAGTGCTCCCTAATGCAGCCTGCGGGCAGAGGGAGGGAGGGGTCAGTGCTCCCTAATGCAGCCTGTGGGCAGAGGGGGGAGGGGTCAGTGCTCCCTAATGCAGCCTGTGGGCAGAGGGGGGGAGGGGTCAGTGCTCCCTAATGCAGCCTGCGGGCAGAGGGAGGGAGGGCTCAGTGCTCCCTAATGCAGCCTGCGGGCAGAGGGAGGGGTCAGTGCTCCCTAATGCAGCCTGTGGGCAGAGGGAGGGAGGGCTCAGTGCTCCCTAACACAGCCTGTAGGCAGAGGGAGGGAGGGGGTCAGTGCTCCCTAACGCAGCCTGCGGGCAGAGGGGGGAGGGGGTCAGTGCTCCCTAATGGAGCCTGCGGGCAGAGGGGGGGAGGGGTCAGTGCTCCCTAATACAGCCTGCGGGCAGAGGGATTGAGGGGGTCAGTGCTCCCTAATGCAGCCTGTGGGCAGAGTGGGGGAGGGGTCAGTGCTCCCTAATACAGCCTGCGGGCAGAGGGAGTGAGGGAGGGAGGGCTCAGTGCTCCCTAATGGAGCCTGTGGGGCTTATGTGCCAGAGCACAGCTGGGAGCAGTGACTGATCCTGCACCGGTGGGCGCTCGGCTCTGGGCTTGGTGGACACTTGCCCTGGGAGGAAGCCGGCAGGGAAGGCGCTCCAGAGGCTACACTAGGCTGCACTGGCTGGCAGGGTAAGGCGGGGGGACACTGGTTGGCGGGGGAAGGCAGGTGGGACACTGGCTGGCAGGGGAAGGCGGGGGGGGGACACTGGTTGGCAGGGGAAGGCGGGGGGACACTGGCTGGCGGGGGAAGGCGGGGGGGGGACACTGGTTGGCAGGGGAAGGCGGGGGGACACTGGCTGGCGGGGGAAGGCGGGGGGACACTGGCTGGCGGGGGAAGGCGGGGGGACACTGGCTGGCGGGGGAAGGCGGGGGGACACTGGCTGGCGGGGGAAGGCGGGGGGACACTGGCTGGCGGGGGAAGGCGGGGGGACACTGGTTGGCGGGGGAAGGCGGGGGGGACACTGGTTGGCGGGGGAAGGCGGGGGGGGGACACTGGCTGGCGGGGGAAGGCGGGGGGGGGACACTGGCTGGCGGGGGAAGGCGGGGGGACACTGGCTGGCGGGGGAAGGCGGGGGGACACTGGCTGGCAGGGGAAGGCGGGTGGGGGCTCCAAGGAAAGGCGCCCTCTGACAGCCTGTTGCAGGGAGAGCGGAAGGCAGGTGGGGTCTGGGTGGAGGTGGAGCTGGCCTGGGGGCAGGCGGTGGGCAGAGCACGGCGGGGCCGGGGCCCAGGCCTGGGAGGGAGCACACTCTACATGCTTCAGCAGAGCTAGGCTGCTGCACAACACGCTCCCATCACGGGCGAGCTTCCAGGCCTGGGCCCTGCTGACCTTGTTGAACTTGACCGGCGCGCTGGGGCCAGCATTCGGAGGGGCCCTACCTGGTGCTCCTCCAGCTCCGCCTGCCGGGCCTGCTCCTCCGCCTGCTGCGCCTGGATCAGGTGCTCGCGGTGCTTCAGCTCGTCGATGCTGAACTGGTGCTTCACCTCTGCCTGCACCTTCTGCCGGGGCGGGCGGGGCGGGCGTGTTACAGAGCACTGGCCCCCGCCAGGGCCCCGGTGTGGGCAGGGTGTGGGTGACAATGGCTCATCGCCTCACGGCCCTGAGACAGGTTAGTAAGAACCTAGGAAAATCCCCTGGCAAGTGGAATGAGGAGACAGACAAATGGCTGAAGAAACAGCTGGAGTAGCTGAGCAATGAACAGCCAGCTGATAAATGACACGATTCTATCCTCCCCAACCAGAGCCCCGAGAGCAGTGGTTTAAGTCACCCGAGTCAGGGAGAGAGATAAAGAACTGTCAGAGTCAGAGCCATCCAAGACCGAGGTGAAACCAACCACTGTCCACTCACACCGATACATCCGCGTACCAAACCGCACACCTGGAGATCCACTGGATAGGCTGCTGAGATCCACCCCGAGGCCGCCCCTAAAATCCCACCTGCAGAAAACAGGTAAAACCCTCAGGACACAGGATGCTGGCGTGAGCTCTTCTTTGAGCAAACCTGTGTCCCCCTTTCCTCAGGCGCGTACTTTGCTTCTTCTACCCTAAGCTCTAAGGGATCCCACAAGACATGCACCCAGGGGAGCAATGGGCAGTGCCAGCTTGTCCCAGGCTTACCCCCTGATCCTGTCTCCAGGGCCCTCCCTTTGCTCGCTGTCCCAGCTTTAACCAACTTCCTCTCACTTTCTCCTGGACTCTGTGGTGAAATTGTCCCTGACTGAGTCAGGACCTGGAGGTCGCCTGACCCACAGGAGGCCCCGCACCCGTGGGGAAGGCCAGCCCCTGGCTGAGGCAGACCAGTAACAGTGCCTTCTTTCCTTCCTTCCTTCCTTCCTTCCTTCCTTCCTTCCTTCCTTCCTTCCTTCCTTCCTTCCTTCCTTCCTTCCTTCCTTCCTTCCTCCTTTCTTAAACATGTTTTCATTGATTTCAGAGGGGAAGGAAGAGGCAGAGAGAGATGGAAACATCAATGATGAGGGAGAATCATTGATTGGCTCTGCCTCCTGCTAACCCCCAACTAGGAATCGAGCCTGCAACCTGGGCATGTGCTCTGACCAGGAGTCGAACTGTGACCTCCTGGTTCATAGGTCGACGCTTAACCACTGCGCCATGCTGGCCGAACAACAGCACTTTTCTTTCTTTTTTAAAAATCCTCACCCAAGGATATGTTTTTATTGCTTCTTTTAGAGAGAGGAAGGGAGAAAGAGAAACATCAATGTGAGAGGCAAACATGGATCAGCTGCCTCCTGTACATGCCCTGACCAAGGATTGAACCGGCAACCTGGGTGTGTGCCCCAACTGGGAATCGGACCGCAACTTTCTGGTGTTCGCCATGACGCTCCAACCAGCTGAGCACCTGGCCAGCGCAGTAACAGCCCTTTGCAGTGTTCTGAGTCTTGGGGGGAGTGGGGAAGGACCGAGAGGGGTGCGGGAGGCGGCGCAGGCGCAGGGATCTGTGAGATCATTCCAGAAGCGGGGCCCTCAGGGCGAGGCCCACCCAGGCGCACAGCCCACAGCCCTCCACGCCGGCGTCCTGGCTCTTTACAGACGCACAGCGGGGGCGGTGAAGTGACTGACGTGATCACAGGCTTGGTCACAAGGGTCTCAGTCTTGGCTCTGTGCCCTGCCACCTCCTGGCTTTCCTCACCCACCCCCTCACCCTCCTGTGCCTGCTGGATTCCGGGCCCTCAGGCTTGGTCCTCAGCCTCTGGGCTCACTCTACGCACCCGCACCCGGCGTGTACCAGCCCCTTCACCCTCTGACCGCACTCAGGCCTCTGCCTCCAGCCCAGGCCCCGCCTGGGAGCCCAGAACCACGCTTCTGACTGCCGGTGCCTCCTGGCTGCCTCAACAGCACTGCCAACGCCCTGTCCCAGCTGGGCCTCTGCCCTCCCAGAGTCCTGCTGAGGTGAGCGGCGCCCAGCCAGCCCGCACCCGGGCACTCCCTTCCTCCTCAGACCCAGGCCGGCCCAGGCCTGCCCAGTCACCTGACCGCCTCTCTAACCTGCCACATCGTCTCTGTCCAGGCCCCTGCCTCAGTCTTCTAGTTGCCTCCCAATGCTCCTGCCCCCTCTACCCTGTCCAGCCCGCCCCAGCGAGCGACTAGGGCGATCTGGTAAATGCAAACCTGATCCTACCAGTCCCACCTTGGGTGGCTTCCTCCTGGGCCTAGGGTGACAGCAAGGTCCTGCTGTGGCCTGCAGGGCCCTGCCTACCCCTCCTCTCCAGCTCCAGCCACTGGCTGCTCAGTGCTGCCTCCCGACCCAGGGCCTTTGCATGTGCTCTGCCTTCTGCCTTCACTCAGCCAACTCCTGCGCACGCTGTAAATCCATCTCAAAACCACAACCAGTGGCCGCCATCCTGTACATCTGCCTCAGCCATGCTCTGCCCTCCTGGCATCTTCACGTATCTGTCTCCTTCCCAGGGTGTGGCTCCATGAAGGAAGGCCGGGCTTCCCCAGCCTGTGCAGTTCCGAGCCGGGCGGCCTCCCGTGTGCTGTCTGAGGGCCGGCCCAGTGTTTAACCCGCAGGATGTCAACACATGTCCATCTAGTGTTCCGCCTCAGCATGGGCCTTGGCTGCAAACAGCTCACACTGCACATGTTGACATCCTTCTAAAGATCTCTCGCTATTCATTGAGTTGCTACATTCTGTCTCCTTACGGGTTCGTAAGTCAATAAATTAGTTTCTTAAAATCTCTAGTGTCGAGCCTCTCCTCTCAGCTCTATTCCCACAGCCTGTCCTGAGTGGGGCCACCTCCTTCGCTCCCCCTCCCTCCCCTCCCCCACCTCCATCTGCCCCCTGTCCCCACAGCAGTCCTCAGTCCCTGAACTGACACGTGTGAATTCTGCTCAACACGCTCAGGGTTCTCCCTGGGCCTCGTCGTCCACAGGCCCTGCTGGCAGCACCCTGCCCCTCGGGCCCGTCTCCCACCCCCCCCCCAGCCCCTGGGATCAGCCCCTGCCCATCCGGGGGCTGGGTGGAGGGGAGGGCCAGCCTTCAGGCACAGCCCAGGGCCTCAACTCAAAAGTTGAGGGGGCTCCTTGGAGCCGGGAGGCAGCAGAGAAGCTGCACGAGGCCGTGGTGGCTGTGGCTGGGCCCGGCTCTCCTGCTGCCTGACCACCAAGCATGGAGCCGGCGCCGGGGGCAGGCAGCGGTTGGCCCCGGGACAGACAGATGCCCCAGCTTTGCAGAGCTCGGTTTTGTACTTATTATTTATCTTGATGCTACAGGCAGATCTCGGAACCATGAAAGGAGTCTTTGCTTCCTCCCAGCACAGTGGGAGGCTGGCTGCTACCTGCCTTGCATCGCAGCGCTTGGGCGAGGAGAGGAGGCGGGAGGGGCTTTGGAACTGGGCAGCGGGGCCGTAGCATGATTTCGTGAGAGCAAGATGCCAGTGGAGAGCTTCCAGCCTGGAAAGCAGCAGGTCCACAGGCTGGGCCTGCGCCCGAGTCCAGGCCTGGGAGGGTGAGGGAGATCTGCTCCGCCCTCCTCCCGGCTCCCCACAGCTCTCCTGGGCGTTCTGCACATCAGCTCTGTGTGCCCCAGACACGGCTCCTTTCTCCCAGGAAAGGCACCAGCTTCTGGCGAGGAGGGGCAGCCAGCAGGCCTCAGTCTCCCTGGCTCCCAACACAAGGGACAGCCCAGCCCTGCTGCCAATGCTGCACAAGCTGGGCACCATGTCCTTCCAGTGGTGATAATTCCCGCAAGGATCCCACGGAAGCAATGGAGAATGAGAAGCAAGTGAAGGGGGACCAGGCCACAACGGGAAATGGGAAGGAAGTGGGCATTGGAAAGACGAGGCAGCAGGCAGGCCAGCAGTGGGCAGGCCAGGCAGTGGACTGGGGACAGGCCCTCTGTGCTGGGGCGAGTCCTACACAGGCTTTGCTGCTAGACAACCTGGGTCCAAGTCCCAGCTTGACTAGCACTGGCTATGAGCTCCTGAGTACACCAGCCCACGTGGAACAGCTCTACCCACCGGGGACAGCTCCTGGGTGAGTCAGCCCACCTGGACAGCTCCTGAGTATGTCAGCCCACCTGGGACAGCTCCTGAGTGTGTCAGCCCACCTGGACAGCTCCTGAGTATGTCAGCCCACCTGGGACAGCTCCTGGGTGTGTCAGCCCACCTGGGACAGCTCCTGGGTGTGTCAGCCCACCTGGGACAGCTCCTGGGTGTGTCAGCCCACCTGGACAGCTCCTGGGTGTGTCAGCCCACCTGGACAGCTCCTGGGTGTGTCAGCCCACCTGGGACAGCTCCTGGGTGTGTCAGCCCACCTGGGACAGCTCCTGGGTGTGTCGGCCCACCTGGACAGCTCCCGGGTGTGTCAGCCCACCTGGGACAGCTCCTGGGTGTGTCGGCCCACCTGGACAGCTCCTGGGTGTGTCGGCCCACCTGGACAGCTCCTGGGTGTGTCGGCCCACCTGGACAGCTCCTGGGTGTGTCGGCCCACCTGGACAGCTCCTGGGTGTGTCGGCCCACCTGGGACAGCTCCTGGGTGTGTCGGCCCACCTGGGACAGCTCCTGGGTGTGTCAGCCCACCTGGGACAGCTCCTGGGTGTGTCGGCCCACTGGGACAGCTCCCGGGTGTGTCGGCCCACCTGGGACAGCTCCCGGGTGTGTCAGCCCACCTGGGACAGCTCCTGGGTGTGTCGGCCCACTGGGACAGCTCCCGGGTGTGTCGGCCCACCTGGGACAGCTCCTGGGTGTGTCAGCCCACCTGGGACAGCTCCTGGGTGTGTCAGCCCACCTGGGACAGCTCCTGGGTGTGTCGGCCCACCTGGACAGCTCCTGGGTGTGTCAGCCCACCTGGGACAGCTCCTGGGTGTGTCGGCCCACCTGGGACAGCTCCTGGGTGTGTCGGCCCACCTGGGACAGCTCCCGGGTGTGTCGGCCCACCTGGACAGCTCCTGGGTGTGTCGGCCCACCTGGGACAGCTTCTGGGTGTGTCGGCCCACCTGGGACAGCTCCTGAGTGTGTCGGCCCACCTGGGACAGCTCCCGGGTGTGTCAGCCCACCTGGACAGCTCCTGGGTGAGTCAGTCCACCTGGGACAGCTCCTGGGTGTGTCAGCCCACCTGGACAGCTCCTGGGTGAGTCAGCCCACCTGGGACAGCTCCCGGGTGTGTCGGCCCACTGGGACAGCTCCCGGGTGTGTCGGCCCACCTGGGACAGCTCCTGGGTGTGTCGGCCCACCTGGACAGCTCCTGGGTGTGTCGGCCCACCTGGGACAGCTCCTGGGTGTGTCAGCCCACCTGGGACAGCTCCCGGGTGTGTCGGCCCACCTGGACAGCTCCCGGGTGTGTCGGCCCACCTGGACAGCTCCTGGGTGTGTCGGCCCACCTGGACAGCTCCCGGGTGTGTCAGCCCACCTGGGACAGCTCCTGGGTGTGTCGGCCCACCTGGACAGCTCCTGGGTGTGTCGGCCCACCTGGACAGCTCCTGGGTGTGTCGGCCCACCTGGACAGCTCCTGGGTGTGTCGGCCCACCTGGGACAGCTCCTGGGTGTGTCGGCCCACCTGGGACAGCTCCTGGGTGTGTCGGCCCACCTGGGACAGCTCCCGGGTGTGTCGGCCCACTGGGACAGCTCCCGGGTGTGTCGGCCCACCTGGGACAGCTCCCGGGTGTGTCGGCCCACCTGGGACAGCTCCTGGGTGTGTCGGCCCACTGGGACAGCTCCCGGGTGTGTCGGCCCACCTGGGACAGCTCCTGGGTGTGTCAGCCCACCTGGGACAGCTCCTGGGTGTGTCAGCCCACCTGGGACAGCTCCTGGGTGTGTCGGCCCACCTGGACAGCTCCTGGGTGTGTCAGCCCACCTGGGACAGCTCCTGGGTGTGTCAGCCCACCTGGGACAGCTCCTGGGTGTGTCGGCCCACCTGGGACAGCTCCTGGGTGTGTCGGCCCACCTGGACAGCTCCTGGGTGTGTCAGCCCACCTGGGACAGCTTCTGGGTGTGTCGGCCCACCTGGGACAGCTCCTGAGTGTGTCGGCCCACCTGGGACAGCTCCCGGGTGTGTCAGCCCACCTGGACAGCTCCTGGGTGAGTCAGTCCACCTGGGACAGCTCCTGGGTGTGTCAGCCCACCTGGACAGCTCCTGGGTGAGTCAGCCCACCTGGACAGCTCCTGGGTGTGTCAGCCCACCTGGGACAGCTGTCCTTTGGGGAGCTGGGGTGAGAACAGAGCCTGCCTTCCAGATTGCGGTGGAAACTCCGTGAAATAATGCCATCTGCTTGGCGTGGACGTGCCCAATGGCTGCTGTCAGTGTTGCTTCTGGGCCTACACAGAGGAGCGGAATCTCGGCTCGCCATGAGCTGTGATCCTGGCCAATTGCTAACCCTCACACTTTGTCTCCTCAACTTCTTTGTCAGAAAATCAGACAGTACAGAGAGAGGCTGAGCTGTGTGGCACTAGGGGGGCACCTTCCCTTGCAGCCCTACCAGCACCACTGCTCCTGTGCACGGCCCTCCCTCCGAGGCCACATCTGGTCTCTCCCCTGGGCTGGTGGACACTGCTGGCCCCACCTGCCACTCCCTGAGGCCGCCCACCACCGAGGCCCCCGGGGCAGCTGGCGGGGGCCAGCCTGGGTGGGCCCAGGGGCCGGTGCTGAGTGGCCTCGGTCCAGCACTGTGCGAGTTTGACCCGCATCACCTTGGTCAGCACCATCCGCCCCTAATGCTGACCGTCCCCGGGAGCCTGCCTTGTGCAGCCCACGGCCGCCAGGCTCTTCCTGTGACAGCAGCCGGCGTGGAGGACGGTCTCCAGGTGCCAACCCGCTGCAGGGCTCGGTGCGGGGGGAAGCCGACCTTGTGCAAAGCTTGGCCTCCCTCACGCACCCCCAGGCCCAGCAGAGGCGGCCACAAGCCGTGGATCCCTTTGTGCTCTGAACAGGTAGCACAGAGCCGGTCCCTGGAGTGTCTGACACTGACCAGCGCCCAGGTCCCTCCGAAGAGGCCCCAGAACAGCACACCCGGTGGCAGGAACCAGTTAGCTCCACAAGCAGCACCAAAGGGAGGTCTCGTGGCACCAGACCCTGGTGGGCGGCTTCCACCTCCCAGGTCAGCCCCCCACGGCAGCTCACACACGGAGGTCAGCCAGCCCGAGCATGAACCCCACCAATGGACGAGCCAACAGCAGTCAAGACCCAACTACAACAGGAGGGCTCGTAACCCACACGAGGGACGTTCCTGGAGCGCCTCATCAGAGGTCAGGGAGACGGTGCACTGAGCCCCCCAGAAACCTGCTGCATCAGGACCCCTACCGAGACTTAGGCTCCGCAGATGTACCTAATACACAGGCACCATCACAGAGAGGCAGCCAAACAGGAGACAGAGAGGAATCCAGAGTGGCCGTGCGGGCTGCAGGCAGCACGTGGAAGGAGCCTGGCCACGTGAGCAAGACCCACATGGGCCACGAGGGTCCTGCCGGGATTGCCGATAGCGGCCGGGGAAAGGAGCGAGGAGGGGGGAGCTGCCCTGCTCTCTGCCTCAGTGTCCCTTTCCCGGAAACCAGGGACCTGAGGACTGTCTCACAGAGCTGGGACACCCAGAGGGAGACACTTGCCATGTGGTCGTCGATCCGCCGAGAGTCCAGGTACACGAGGTCAGGAAGGTAGGCCCAGACGAACATCTTGTAATCCTCTGCCTCGGCGATGGGGTTCCCGGAGAGGCTGAGTGCCCGCAGGTCCTTGAACCGCCGCAGGTAGATGATCTGGGGAGGACAGGGGAGAAGATGCACTTTCTTGGTTGGGCAGAGCTGCAAGCACCCCTGGCTCTCTCTGGCCACAACTTCAGTGCCGAGCGGAGTGACAGGTGAGGAAGGTGCACGGGGCTCCAGGCTCATGGCTGTGCCAAGGCCTCTGGTCAGGCCTGGACTTGCCAAAGAATCAGCAAATGCTAGCTGTGAGCCTCACTTTCCTCATCTGTAGAATGGGTGTGAGGATGTTATCTGTTATATGTGTTGTAAGGATCAAATGAAACAACTATGAAATGCATGTAGGAGAGTGCCTGACACTCGAATTCACTGGATAGCTGCTAGTGGAACATTCTACTAATGCTTTTATTTTTTCCTATACTCTATTTTTTTTAAATGGGGAAAAGTTAACCGCATAGTTAATACAGGCATACCTCATTGTATTGCACTGTGCTGTATTGTGCTTTGCAGATATTGCATTTTTTCACAAATTGAAGGTTTGTGGCAATCCTGCAAATCTACTGGCACCATTTTCCCAACAGTATTTGCTCACTTCGTGTCTCTGTGTCACAGAAAGGTAATTGTAACTACATTTTGGTAATTTTCACAATATTTCAAATTATATTATTGTCATCATCATCATCGTTATATTTGCGAAGGTGGCCTATGATCAGTGATCTTTACTGTTACTATTGTAATTGCTTTGGAGCACCACAAACCACACCCATAAAAGACAGTGAACTTAATAGATAAATGAGGTTTATGTTCTGACTGCTCTACAGACCGGCATTCCCTCATCTCTCTCCCTCTCCTGGGGCCTCCCTATTCCCTGAGACACAGTGATATTGAAATTGGGTCAATTAATACCCTACGATGAACTCTAAGTGTTCAAATGAAAGGAAGAGTTGCCCGACTCTCATTTTAAAGCAAAAGCTAGAAATGATGAAACTCAGTGAGGAAGGCGTTGAAAGCCAAGGTAGACGGAAAGCTAGGCCTCTTGCACCAAACATTTAGCCAAGCTGTGAATGCAAAGGAAAAGTTCTTGAAGGGAATTAAAGGAGCTACTCCAGTGAACATATGAACGATAAGAGAGTGAAATTGCCTTATTGCTGATAGGGAGAAAGTTTTACTGGTCTGGATAGAAGATCAAACCAGCCACAACATTCCCTTAAGCCAAAGCCTAATCCAGAGCAAGGCCCTGCTCTCTTCAATTCTGTGACGGCTGAGAGTGGTGAGGAGGCTGCAGAAGGAAAGTTGGAAGTAGCAGAGGTTGAGTCATGAGCTTTAAGGAAAGAAGGCATCTGCATATCATAGACGTGCACGGTGAAGCAACAAGTGCTGATGCAGAAGATGCGGCAAGTTATCCAGAAGATCTAGCTCAGGTGATTAATAAACAACATAGTCCACCGCAGACAAAGGAGCCCTTTTTGAGAAAAGATGCCATCTACGACTTCATAACCAGAGAGAAGTCAGTGCCTGGCTTCAGAGGACAGGCTGACTCTCTTGTTAGAGGCTAATGCCGCTGGTGACTTGAAGTCCAAGCCAGTGCTCCCTTTCCACTCCAAAATCCTGGGGCTCTTAAGAATGATGCTGAATCTACTCTGCCCGTAAATGGAACAGCACAGCACATCTGTTTACAACATGGTTTACTCATCTTTTAAGTGCACCGTTGAGACCCGCTCTCAGAAAAAAAGGCTCCTTTCAAAATAGTGCTGCTCACTGACAGTGCACCTGCTCACCCGAGAGCCCGATGAGCTGTACATGAGATTAGTGTTGCTGCCATGACGGCCAACACAACACTCAGCCATGGGTCAAGGAGTAATTCCGACTTCCAAGCCTTTTTAATTAAGAATTACAGTTTGTAGCGCTATGGGTGCCATAGACAGGGATTCCTCTGATGGATCTGGGCAAAGTGAATTGAAAACCTTTGGGAAGGATCCACCATTCTAGATGCCATAAGAACATTTCATGATGCGTGGGAGGAGGTGAAAATAGCAACATTACCAGGAGTTAGAAGAAGGTGATTCCAGCCCTCATGGATGACTTTGAGGGGCTCAAGACCTCGGTGGAAGAAGTAACTGCACATGTGGTGGAAACATAGGAGAACAAGAATTACAGGTGGAGCCTGAAGATGTACTGAGTGCCCCAATCTTGCGAGAAAGCTTAGGATGAGGAGTTGCTTCTTATGATGAGCAAAGAAAGTGGTTTCTTGAGGTGGAATCAACTCCTGGGGAAGACGCTGTGAAGATTGTTGAAATGATGACAAAGGATTCAGAACATGAAACTTAGCTGACTTAGCAGTGCCACGGTTTGAGAGGATGACTCCGATTCTGAAAGAAGTGCTATGGGGTAAAATGCTATCAGACAGCATTGCATGCTACAGAGAAATCATTCACGAAAGGAAGAGCCCATCCATGTGGCAAACGTCATTGTTTTATTTTAAGAAAGTGCCACAGCCACCACAGTCTTCAGTCAGCGCCATCAACATAAAAGCAACACCCTCCACTAGCAAAGGGATTACGGCTCGCTGAAGGATCAGATGATGCTTAGCATTTTTTTTTTTTAGCAATAAAGTATTTTTTATAGTGAAACTTTAAAAATATCTGTGTTTGTTGCAATAAAGTATTTTAAAAAATTTATCTTTAATGTTGAAAGTATTACAGATGCCCCCCCCCCCCCCAATTGCCCTCCTCCACCTGCCACCTCTCCGCCCCGCACCCCCAGGCCTTCACCACACAATGGATGGATTATGCATCCATAGGTTATGCATATATATTCTTTGGTTAATCCCCCCACCTACCTACTCCTGCTTCCCTCTGAGATTCCAAGTCTGTTCCATGTTTTTATGTCTCTGGATCTATTTTGTTTGTCAGTTCATTTTGTTCATTAGATTCCACATATGAGTGAGATCATGTGATGATACTTGCCTTTTCTCACTGGCTTCTTTGGCTTATTTAATACTCTCCAGGTCCCTCCATGCTGTCTCAAAGGGTAAGAGATTCTTTACTGCTGCATAGTATTCCATGGTGTAAATGTACCACAGCCTTTTATCCACTCATCTGCTGATGGGCACTTAGGCTGTTTTCAGATCTTAGCTATTGTAAATTGTGCTGCTATGAACATAGGGGTGCATATATTTTTTCTGATTGGTGTTACAGGTTTCTTAGGATATATTCCTAGAAGTGGGATCACTGGGTCAAATGGCAGTTCCATATTTAATTTTTTTGAAGAAACTCCATACTGTTCTCCACAGTGGCTGCACCAGTCTGCATTCCCACCAGCAGTGCACGAGGGTTCCCTTTTCTCCACATCCTCGCCAGCACTTGTCATTTGTTGATTTGTTGATGGTAGCCATTCTGACAGGTGTGAGGTGATACCTCATTGTCATTTTAATTTGCAGCTTTCTGATAATCAGTGAGTTGGAGCATTTTTTCATTTGTCTCTTGGCCATCCGTATGTCCTCTTTGGAGAAGTGTCTATTTTGGTCCTTTGCCCATTTACAAATTGGGCTGTTTGTCTTTCTTTTGTTAAGTTGCATGAGTTCCTTATATATTTTGGATATTAACCCTTTATCAGATGGATCATTGCCAAATATATTCTCCCTTTTCATTTTGTCTATGGTTTCTTTTATTGTGCAGAAGCTATTTATTTATTTATTTATTTATTTATTTATTTTAATATATTTGATTTTTTTACAGAGAGGAAGAGAGAGGGATAGAGAGTTAGAAACATCGATCAGCTGCCTCTTGCACACCCCCTACTGGGGATGTGCCCGCAACCAAGGTACATGCCCTTGACCGGAATCGAACCTGGGACCTTTCAGTCCGCAGGCCAACGCTCTATCCACTGAGCCAAACCGGTTTCGGCAAGAAGCTATTTATTTTGATGCAGTCCCATTTGTTTATTTTCTCCTTAGTTTCCTTTGCTCTACGCAATGTTTCAGTAAACATATGCCTACGAGAAATGTCTGAGATTTTGCAGCCTATGATATCTTCTAGGATGTTTATGGTTTCCCATCATATGTTTAAGTCCTTTATCCATTTTGAGTTTATTTTTGTGCATGATGTAAGTTGATGGTCTAGTTTCATTTTTTTTTGCATTTATCTGTCCAATTTTCCCAACACCATTTATTGAAGAGACTGTCTTGACTCCATTGTATGCTCTTGCCTCCTTTGTCAAATATTAATTGAGCATAATGACTTGGGTCAATTTCTGGGTTCTCTGTTCTGTTCCATTGATCTTTATGCCTGTTCTTGTGCCAGTACCAGGCAGTTTTGAGAACAGTTGCTTTGAAAATATAGCTTGATACCTGGTATTATGATCCCTCCAGCTTTTTTCTTCTTTCTCATGATTGCTGTGGCTATTTAGGGTCTTTTTTTATTCCATATGAATTTTTGGAGAGTTTGTTCTAGATCTGTGAAATAAGCCATTGGTATTTTAATAGGGATTACATTAATCTATAGATTGCTTTGGGTAGTATGGACATGTTAACGATGTTAATTCTACCAACCCATGAACACAGTATATTCTTCCACTTGTTTATATCTTCCTCTATCTCTTTTTTCAACGTCCTATAGTTTTTCAAGTACAGGTCTTTTACCTCTTTGGTTAAGTTTATTCCTACGTATCTTATTTTTGTTGTTGTAATGGTAAATGAGATTGATTTTTAGTTTCTCTTTCTGAGAATTCATTTTTGGTATATCAAAATGCCTTTGATTTCTGGATGTTGATTTTGTATCTAGCTACATTGCTGAATTCATTTACTAAATCTAGTAGTTTTTTTAAAAAAATTGATTTCAGAGAGGAAAGGAGAGGAAGAGCGAGATAGAAACAGCAATGATGAGAATCACTGAATGGCTGCCTCCTGCACACCCGCCACTGGGGATCAAGCCCGCAACCCGAAACCCGGGCATGTGCCCTGACCAGTGACCTCTTGGTTTCTAGGTGGATGCTCAACCATGGAGCCATGTCAGCAGGCAAATCTAGTAGTTTCTTGGTGGAATCTTTAGGAGTTTCTATGTACAATATGTCATCTGTGAATAATGACAGTTTTACTTCCTCCTTTACAATTTGGATGTCTTTTATGTTTTCTTCTTGTCTGATCACTGTGGCTAGGACTAAGAGAGAGAGAAAGAAACATCAATGATAAGAGAGAATCATAGGTGTTAGCTCTTTGAATGTTTGGTAAAACTCTCCTGTGAAGCCATCTGAACCAGAGATTTTGTTTTATGTTGGATAACAGTAATGAAAGTAGAAATCCCTGTCTTGTTCCTGTTCTTAGGGGAAATGATTTTAGTTTTTGTCCATTGAGTATGATGTTTGCTGTAGTTTTGTCATATCTGGCTTTATTATGGGGAGGTCTGATCCCTCTAGTCCCACTTTGGGGAGAGTTTTTATAAAAAATGGGTGTTGGATTTTGTCAAATGCTTTTTCTGCATCAACTGATATCATATGATTTTTGTCTTTCAATTTGTTTATGTGATGCATCACGTTTATTGATTTGTGAATATTGTACCAGCCTTGCATCCCTAGAGTAAATTCCACTTGGTCATGGTGTATGATCTTTTTACTATGTTGCTGGATCCAAATTGCTAAAATTTTGTTAAGGATTTTAGTATCTGTGTTCATCAGGGATATTGGCCTGTAATTCTCTTTATTTGTAGTGCCTTTATCTGGTTTTGGAATTAGGATAATGCTGGCCTCAGAAAAAGAGTTTGGAAGTGTTCCTTCCGCTTGGATTTTTGGGAATAGTTTGAGGAGTATAGGTGTTAGCTCTTGAATATTTGGTAAAACTCTCCTGTGAAGCCATCTGAACCAGAGCTTTTGTTTGGTGGGAGTATTTTTTTATTATTGTTTCAGTTTCATCAGTTGTTGGCATATTCAGGTTTTCTGATTCCTCCTGATTCAGTTTTGGAAGATTGTATTTTTCTAGGAACTTGTCCATGTCATCCACATTGTCCAGCCTGTTGGCATATAATTGTTCATAGTATTTTCTTACAATCCTCTGTATTTCTGTGTTGTCAGTTGTTACTTCACCTCTTTCATTTCTAATTTTATGTGGGTCCTCTTTCTTTGTTTCTTTTTTAAAAATATATTTTTTACTGATTTCAGAGAGGAAGGGAGAAGGAGAGAAAGACAGAAACATCAATGATAAGAGAGAATCATTGATCAGCTGCCTCTTGCATGCCCCCCACTGGGGATCAAGCCCACAACCTGGACATGTGTCCTTGACCAGAATTGAACCCAGGACCTTTCAGTCCTCAGGCCAATGCTCTATCCACTGAGCCAAACCAGCTAGGGCTCTTTTTTTCTTGATGAGTTTGGCTAAAGGTTCATTAACCTTGTTTATCTTTTCAAAGAACCAGCTCTTGGTTTCATTGATCTTTTGTTTTTAGTCTCTATGTCATTTATTTCCACTATGATCTTTATTATTTCCTTATTTCTATTTACTATGGGCTTTTCTTGTTCTCTTTTAGTTGTAGGGTTAGTTTATTAAAATTTTTCTTATTTTTTGAGGTAGGCCTGTGGTGCTATGAACTTCCCTCTCAGGACTGTTTTTGCTGTGTCCCAGAGATTTTGGGTTGTTGTGTGTTCATTTTCATTTGTTTCCAGGAAGTTTTTGATTTCTTCTTTGATCTCATTGGTAACCTATTCATTGTTTAGTAACTTGATATTTAGCCTTCATGTGTTTGAATGTTTTTACTGTAGTTCATTTCTAATTTTATGCTATGTAATCTGAGAAGATGCTTGATATGATTTCAGCCTTCTTGAATTTGTAGAGACTTGTTTTGTGTCCTAACATGTGGTCTATCTTTGAGGATGACCCATGTGCATTTCAGAAGAATGTATATTCTGCAACTTTGGGGTGAAATGTCCTACACATGTCAATAAAATCCATCTGATGCAGTGTGTCATTTAGAGTCTCTGCTTCCTTGTTAATTTTTTGTCTGAAAGATCTATCCAGTGGAGTCATTGGGATGTTAAAGTCCCCTACTATGACTGTATTGTTGTGAATCTCTCTGTTAAAGTCCTCTAGAAGTTTTTTTTTTTATATATATTTAGATGCTTCTATATTGGGTGCATATATGTTTACCAGAGTTATATCCTCTTGTTGAATCGATCCCTTTAGTATTATGTAGTGACCTTTATTGTCTTTTGTAATGGCCTTCATTTTGAAGTCTATTTTGTCAGATATGAGTATTGCTACCCCAGCTTTTTTTTCTGTTTCTATTTGCATGGACAATATTTTTTCTATCCCTTCATTCTCATCGTGTGTGTCTTTTGTTCTGAGGTGAGTCACTTGTAGACAGCATATATTTGGGTCATATTTTCTTATCCATTCAGCTACCCTATATCTTTTAATGGGATCATTTAATTCATTTACATTTAAGGTTATTATTAACTAGAGGCCTGGTGCATGAAATCATGCACTGGTGGGGTCCAGTCGGCCTGCCCCTGATGGGGGCCATCAGGGGTGGGCTGGCTGGAGCGAGGGGCCATGGGCAGTTTGCCGGCCAGCCCCACCCCCGATCGGGGTGGGGGTGCCTGCTCGGGGGTGGGGCCGGCCAGGGAAAGGGCTGTGGGTGTTCTGGTTGTTCCGCCATTTGGTCGATTTGCATATTACCCTTTTATTATATAGGATAGGTACTTATTTATTGCCATTTTAATTATTTTTTAAAAATCTTTTTTTAAAATTTCTTTATTGATTAAGGTATTACATATGTGTCCTTATTCCCCCATTACCCCCCCTCCCCATTCATGCCCTTACCTCCCTGTTGTCTGTGTCCATTGATTAGGCTTATATGCATGCATGTAAGTCCTTTGGTTGATCTCTCCCCCTTACCCCCACCGTCCCCTACCTTCCCTGAGGTTTGACGTACTGATCAATGTTTCTCTGTCTCTGGATCTGTTTTTGTTCATCAGTTTATGTTGTTCATTATATTCCACAAATGAGTGAGATCATGTGATATTTATCTTTCTCTGCCTGGCTTATTTCACTTAGCATAATGCTCTCCAGCTCCATCCATGTTGTTGCAAATGGTAAGAACTCCTTCTTTTTTACTGCAGCGTAGTATTCCATTGTGTAGATGTACCACAGTTTTTTAATCTACTCATCTGCTGATGGGCACTTAGGCTGTTTCCAAATCTTAGCTATGGTGAATTGTGCTGCTATGAACATAGGGGTGCATATATCCTTTCTGATTGGTGTTTCTATTTTCTTGGGATATATTCCTAGAAGTGGGATCACTGGGTCAAATGGGAGTTCCATTTTTAGTTTTTTGAGGAAACTCCATACTGTTCTCCACAGTGGCTACACCAGTCTGCATTCCCACCAGCAGTGCACAAGGGTTCCTTTTTCTCCACATCCTCACCAGCACTTGTCATTTGTTGATTTGTGATGATAGCCATTCTGACAGGCATGAGATGGAACCGAAATGATGTTTTGATTTGCATCTCTCAGATGATTAGTGACTTTGAGCAGGTTTTCATGTGTCTCTTGGCCTTCCTTCTGTCTTCTTTCGAAAAGTATCTATTTAGGTCAGTTGCCCATTTTTTGATTGGGTTGTTTATCTTCCTTTTATTAAGTTGTATGAGTTCCATGTAAATGTTGGAGATTAAACCCTTATTGTTGATATCATTGGCAAATATGTTCTCCCATGCAGTGGACTTTGTTGTTGTTTTGTTGATGGTTTCCTTTGCTGTGCAAATGCTTTTTATTTTGATGTAGTCCCATTTGTTTATTTTCTCTTTAGTTTCTATTGCCCTAGGAGCAGTATCAGTGAAGAAATTGCTTCGGCATATGTCTGAGATTTCACTGCCTGTGGATTCCTCTAGTATTTTTATGGTTTCCCGTTGTATGTTTAAGTCCTTGATCCATTTTGAGTTTATTTTTGTGTATGGTATAAGTTGGTGGTCTAGTTTCATTTTTTTTGCATGTATCTGTCCAATTTTCCCAACACCATTTATTGAAGAGACTGTCTTGACTCCATTGTATGTTCATGCCTCCTTTGTCAAATATTAATTGAGCATAGTGGTTTGGGTCAATTTCTGGGTTCTCTATTCTATTCCATTGATCTATATGTCTGTTCTTGTGCCAGTACCAGGCAGTTTTGAGAACAGTGGCTTTGTAATACAGCTTGATATCTGGTAGTGAGATCCCACCTACTTTATTCTTCTTTCTCAGGATTGCTGCAGCTATTCGGGGTCTTTTTTTATTCCAGATGAATTTTTGGAGAGTTCTTTCTAAGTCTGTGAAATATGCCGTTGGTATTTTAATGGGGAGTGCATTGAATCTATAGATTGCTTTGGGTAGTATGGACATTTTAATGATGTTGTTTCTACCAATCCATGATCATGGTATGTTCTTCCATATGTTTATGTCTTCCTGTATCTCTTTTTTCACTGTCCTGTAGTTTTCCACGTATAGGTCTTTTACCTCCTTAGTTAAGTTTATTCCTAGGTATCTTAATTTTTTTGGTGTGATGGTAAATGGGATTGCTTTTTTAGTCTCTCTTTCTGTAAGTTCACTATTGGTGTATAGAAATGCCATAGATTTCTTGGCATTATTTTTGTATCCTGCTACATTGCCGAATTCATTTATTAAGTCTAATAATTTTTTGATGGAGTCTTTAGGGTTTTCTATGTACACTATCATGTCATCTGCGAATAAGGACAGTTTTACTTCTTCTTTTCCAATTTGGATGCCTTTTATTTCTTCTTCTTGTCTGATCGCAATGGCTAGTACTTCCAGTACTATGTCGAACAGGAGTGTTGAGAGTGGGCATCCCTGTCTTGTTCCTGTTCTTAGAGGAAATGGTTTTAGTTTTTGCCCATTGAGTATGATGTTGGCTGTGGGTTTGTCATATATGGCTTTTATTATGTTGAGGTATGATCCTTCTATTCCCACCTTGTTGAGAGTTTTTATCAAGAAAGGGTGTTGGATTTTGTCCAATGCTTTTTCTGCATCAATTGATATGACTATGTGATTTTTATCTCTCAATTTGTTTATGTGATGTATCACGTTTATTAATTTGCGAATATTGTACCACCCTTGCATCCCTGGGATAAATCCTACTTGGTCATGGTATATGATCTTTATGATGTACTGCTGGATCCAATTTGCTAGAATTTTGTTGAGGATTTTGGCATCTATGTTCATGAGGGATATTGGCCTGTAATTCTCTTGCATAGTGTTATCTTTATCTGGTTTTGGTATTAGGGTGATGCTGGCTTCATAGAAAGAGCTTGGAAATGTTCCTTCCTCTTAAATTTTCTGGAATAATGTCAGGAGGATAGGTTTTAGTTCTTCCTTGAATGTTTGGTAAAACTCCCCTGTGAAGCCGTCTGGCCCCGGGCTTTTGTTTGCTGGAAGCTTTTTGATGATTGCTTCAATTTCTTCCATAGTTATCAGCCTATTGAGATTTTTAGAATTTTCCTGAGTGAGTTTTGGAAGGTTGTATTTTTCTAGGAATGAGTCCATTTCCTCCAGGTTGTCTAGTTTGTTAGAATAACCATTTTAACTCTTTATGTCTATGTCTCTCTCTCTCTCTCTCTCTCTCTCTCTATATATATATATATATATATATATATATATATATATATATATATATATATATTTCTTTTTTTAGATGTAAATTCTTTATTGCTTAAAGTATTTCATATGTCTCCCTTTCCCCACATTGACCTCTCCCTGGCCATTCCCACCCCCCAGCACATGCCCTCACCCCCTACTGTTTGTCTCCATGGGTTATGTTTATATGGATGCATACAAGTCCTTTGGTTGATCTCTTACTCCCCCTCCCTTCCCTTCCCTCTGATGTTGGATGGTCTGTTCAATGCTTCCATGTCTCTGGATCTATTTTTGTTCATCAGTTTATGTTGTTCATTATATTCCACAAATGAGTGAGAGCATATGATGCTTATCTTTCTCTGACTGGCTTATTTCACTTAGCATAATGCTCTCCAGGTCCATCCATGCTGTTGCAAATGGTAAGAGTTCCTTCTTTTTTTACAGTAGCACAGTATTCTATTGTGTATATGTACCACAGTCTTTTTAAAAATCTTTTATTTTACTTTTTCTCTGTGTAAGTTTTTTTTCATTTTATTTGATTTTTTTACAATATACAAAATAAATCTATTACCAGAGTATATATACAAAATAATTAGCCATTTACATGCAATAAACATTAATATTTCAAGAAAAACAATTTAAAATATAATAATGTTACATGCAATAAACATTAATATTTCAAGAAAAAAGATTTTATTTATTTTATTTTTTAATCTTTATTGTTTAGATTATTATAGATGTTATTTTATTTTTTAATCTTTATTGTTCAGATTATTATAGATGTTCCTCTTTTTTCCTCCATAGCTCCCCTCCACCCGGTTCCCACCCCACCCCAGGCCCTTGCACCCCACTGTCCTCGTCCATAGATGTAAGATCTTTGTCCAATCTCTTCCCGCACCCCCACACCCCCTTTCCCCTGAGAATTGTCAGTCTGCTTCCTTTCCATGCCCCTGATTCTATTACATTCACCAGTTTATTCTGTTCATCAGGTTTTTTATTCATTTGATTTTTAGATTCACTTATTGATAGATATGTATTTGTTGTCACTTGGTTGTTCATAATTTTTTATCTTTACCTTTTTCTTCTTCTTCCTCTTCTTAAAGAATACCCTTCAGCATTTCATATAATACTGGTTTGGTGGTGACAAACTCCTTTAGATTTTCTTGTCTGTGAAGCTCTTTATCTGACCTTCAATTCTAAATGATAGCTTTGCTGGGTAGAGTAATCTTGGTTATAGGTTCTTGCTATTCATCACTTTGAATATTTCTTGCCACTCCCGTCTGGCTTGCATAGTTTCTGTTGAGAAATCAGCTGACAGTGGTATGGGAACTCCCTTATAGGTAACTAACTGTTTTTCTCTTGCTGCTTTTAAGATTCTCTCTTTGTCTTTTGCCCTTGGCATTTTAATTATGATGTGTCTTGGTGTGGTCCTCTTTGGATTCCTCTTGTTTGGGGTTCTCTGAGCTTCCTGGACTTGTAAGTCTATTTCTTTCACCAGGTAGGGGAAGTTTTCTGTCATTATTTCTTCAGATAGGTTTTCAATATCTTGCGCTCTCTCTTCTTCTGGCATCCCTATAATTCGAATGTTGGAATGCTTGAAGTTGTCCCAGAGGCTTCTTACACTATTTTCATATTTTTGTATTCTTTTTTCTTTTTGCTCTTCCGGTTGGGTGTTTTTTGCTTCCTCGTATTTCTAATCTTTGAGTTGATTCTTGGGATCCTCTAGTCTACTGTTGAATCTTTGTATATTATTCTTTTTTTATTATTATTGATTTCAGAGAGAAAGGGAGAGAGCTAGAGAGATAGAAACATCAATGATGAGAAAGAATCATTGATTGACTGCCTCCTGCACATCTCCACTGCGGGGGGATTGAGCCCACAACCCAGGCACGTGCCCTTGGCCAGAATTGAACCTGGGACCCCTTAGTCTGCTGGCTGATGCTCTATCCACTGAGCCAAACCAGCTAGGGCTGTATATTATTCTTTATTTCAGTCAGCGTATGCTTAATTTCTGACTGGTCCTTTTCCATTTTTTTGGTATTCTCACTAAGTTCCTCGGAGGTTTCTAGAAGATTCTTGAGTAACCTTATAACTTTGGTTTTGAACTCTATATCCAGTATTTTGCTTTCTTCTATTTCTTACATTTGTGACATGTTTCTTTGTCTCAGCATTTTGGCTGCTTCCCGGTGTTTGTTTCTATGTACAGTAGGTCCTCGGGTTACATTGGAGATCCGTTCCTATGGCGCAATGTAACGCCATTTTCGCTGTGAGTCGGAACCCACCTACATAGGCACCTACGTCACTCATATGGAGCATATACACAGCAGTAATGAAGTGAAACAGTAAAAAAAAATTTAAAAGAAAGATAATTTCTGACCTTTACTTGTGGTAAATAAATAATAAAAAACATAAAGCACATGTGTACATACGTCAAAATGATGGAACTTCTTTTTTTTTATAAATAAATGGGAGGTGGCGATGTAACCACGAAATGACATACGTTGAGTCTGATGTAACCTGAGGACTGCCAGTACTGGGTAGCTGCTAAGTCTCCTTGAGTTGATAGAGTGGCCTTGTGTGGTACGTGTCCTACAGGGCCCACTGGCTCAGCCTCCCTAATTACCTGAGGTGGACACTCTTGGTGCACCCCTTTGAGGGCTATGTGCACAGTCTTGTTGTAGTTAAGCCTTGATTGCTGTTGATGTCACTGGGAGGAATTGACCTCTAGGCCAATTGGTTGTGAGGATCAGCTGTGTCTACAATGGAAGAAGAGCTGCTGTACAGGAGACATCCTTATGGGGCAGGACTTGCTTCAGTGGGGCTTTGGTGCTCACTGAATCTGCTGCTTGAGTGTGTCTCTTATGGATGTGAAGAGTTGTAATCTGGTATGGTCTCACACTGACCACTGGGTACACTGGCTCTTGGATCTCCAAGGAGGTGCAAAGTCAGCCACTGCCTGGGGCCACCCAGCAGGAGCTACAGAGAGATCTGCAGATTCCTCCTCTTTGTATTGGGTTTGGAAGTGCCCAGATGAGGCCCAGCTGTGAAGCAAGGCAGGCTGGTGCTGCTGGCCTTGGGCCTTCTTCTTTTTTAAAAAATATATTTTATTGATTTCTTACAGAGAGGAGGGGAGAGGGATAGAGAGCTAGAAACATCGATGAGAGAGAAACATCGACCAGCTGCCTCCTGCACACCCCCTACTGGAGATGTGCCCGCAACCAAGGTACATGCCCTTGACCGGAATCGAACCTGGGACCTTTCAGTCTGCAGGCCGACGCTCTATCCACTGAGCCAAACTGGTTTCGGCGGGCCTTCTTTTGATAGCTTTGGAGCTCCCTGACTCAGCTGCTGCCTGTTTGACAGGTTTTAGGCTGAGAAAGGACAGGCTATTCATATGCAAATGCCATTGCACACAGCTTGGGTGGGGTTGTAAATTGGGTGGGGTGGAGTCTCAGGGAATCACCAGGGTGGAGCAAACAGCAATGGCTGCCAGTCAGCCCTGCACCGGAGAGGTCCCAGCACAGGAACAATGACCGCCGCGGGCACCTCTGTCTGAAAGAAAGCCGCCTCGCATTCCTGCCCCAATGCCATAAAGTCCAGTTTCTCCCTATATGTGTCTGGGTCCCCCAGAGTCTCGCCTAGCACTGGAGTTCAGAGCAAGTGGGAGCTTGTATCTCCCTCCTGATTAAAAAATCAGTGCACCCGGGGGCCAGCCCATTCCTCACCTCCACACCTCCTACCATTGTTCTAAGTCTTCTATTGTTCTTAGAACAAAATCCAAACTTGTGACTGTAAACTTGACCCAAGTTTTACATGAATCAGCCCTGACCTTGTTTCCAATCTTGCTTCAAGTCCTACCAGGGCTCAGGCTGGGGAGGAGCCTGCAACCCAGGTATGTGCCCTTGACTGGAATCGAACCCAGGACCCTTTGGTCAGCAGGCCAATGGCTCTATCCACTGAGCAAAACCAGCTAGAGCTTTAATTTTTTTTTTTGTTGGTTCTCTGATTTTTTCTAATTCACTGATATGATCCTCGGATTCCTCTAAACTGCTGTTTATTCTTTCCAATGTATTCTTTTTTAAATAAATATATTTCTTTATTGATTTCAGAGAGGAAGGGAGAAAGAGAGATAGAAACATCAATGATGAGAGAGAATCATTGATCGGCTGCCTCCTGCACACCCCCTACTGGGGATCGAGTCCACAACCCAGGCATGTGCCCTTGGCCAGAATCGAACCTGGGACCCTTCAGTTCGCAGGCTGACGCTCTATCCACTGAGCCAAGCCGGCTAGGGCTCCAATGTAGTCTTTATTGTTGTTATGCCATTCTTCATTTCAAACTTGTCATTTTTCAGTTTCTACATCTTTTCTCATGATGTTGAACGTTCTTATAATCATTATTCTGAACTCTATATCTGATAAATTGCTTATTTCCATTTCATTTAATTTTTCTTCTGGAGAATTCTCTTGTTCTTTTATTTCGGCCTTGTGTTTGCTTCTCCAGTTTGGCTGCCTGTTTGGGTTTATTTTTATGTATTAGATAGATCTGCTATGACTCAAGTCTTTTTGGAGGGTCTCTGGTGCAGGACAATGTCAGACACTGTTTGTGAGTGGCCCTGGGTATCCTGTTTGGAGCTATCAGCAATCCATAGCTTGTGGCTCCCTCTGCTGGGGCTGGGTGCATTTGGAGAGGACCAAGATGCACACCAAGGTCTGCTTTTCCTAGTCCTGTGCCCAGAAGAAGATTGGCAAAGACTCAAAACACCCAGAGAATCGCCTCTGTCTGGAGGCTGATTACTATTCTCTGACTCTTAATGAGCCTCAGGCTTGACTACAGCAAGGCATAAACTCCACAGGATGGGGAGAGAGGTTTTCCAATGTGGGGGTAGTTACTCCCCCCTCCAGGCAAAAGCTGCCTGGGTGGCAAAAGTATGCCTGAGCAAGATGTCCTCTGCAGTATGGGGGAATGACTCAGCACAGGAATCCAGTCAACTGCTCTCTGAGCTCTCTCCACAGAGCCCCCAAACCTAGATTCTTCTTACACAGTTCTAGTCCGGCCCTCCCTGTGCCAGAGCCCAAGGTGAGTGGCTGCATAATGAAATTTTGTGTGTTGGCCCTTTAAGAGAGTGCCTGCATTTCCAGCCATCTCTTCCTGGCAGGTAGAAACCCTGCTGCTGTTCACAGCCAGGTGTTGTGTGGACACCTTTCTCAGTTCTGGTGCTCTGGGCTGGGAGACCAGCTTGGTATTTAGACCCAGGAGTTCTCAGTGGGAACCCCCCACAGCTGAGATCTCTCTCCAGAACTTCAGCTGCTGTCCTTGGGAGCCCGGTCAGCACTCTTGTGTCTTCCTACCAATCTCCATGCAATCTCTGCTTTACGTCCTTGGTTATCAGGGTCTCTCCAGCTAGTCTTCAGTTAATTATTCAGGATGCTTTTTCTATATTATAGTTGTAATTCCATTTTGGTCCTGGGAGAGTGTCAGTGTAGCGTCCACTTAATCTGCCACCATCTTGGAATCCTCCACAATAAAGTATTTTTTAATTAAGGTATGTACACTATTTTAGACATAATGCTATTAAGCACACTTAATAGACTCTTAAGACTACTTAACGTGAACATAACTTTTATGTGCGCTGAGAAACCTAAAATTCACATAACTCACTTATTGTGATACTGGCTTTATTGAGGTGGTCTGGAACTGAACCCACAGTATCTTCAAGGTGTGCCTGTATTTCATTTGATAGCATCTTATGAATACCTACGCACTGTACTATGCAAAAGATAGAAAAGAAATCTAGGATGTTTTTCTGAAGAAATTTATTACAGCCATTTATGTGTTCATTCAACAAATGCACATGCCAGGTGTTGGGGAGTCAGGGGAGCAAAGCCCACATGATCCCTGCCTTTATAGCAGGAGCTTACATTCTAGGGGCAGGGGGCAAGAGTGTTTTTTAAGGTAAATAAAATAATTACATTTTTGGGTAAGTACTATCCTATATAATAAAAGGCTAGTATGCAAATTGTCCCCTCGACCAGGAGTTCAACTGGGAGTTCAACCCGGAGTTCCACCAGGGGGCAGGGCCCGCCCACCAACTGCCTGGGGCCTCTTCCCCGCCCAGCCTGATCAGCCTGATTGGGGAGGGCCTGCCAGATCCCACCCGAGCACGAATTTGTGCACCGGGCCTCTAGTAAAAACATACAGATGGACCATGAAGGAAATTATGGGAGCCCTTTTTTAGTTAGGGAACTGAGAGGTCTCTGAGACCTGAGGAAGCTGGTCACTCAAAAACAGAGGAGAGTGCATTTCTGGCATCAAAAACAGCACAGGCAAAGACAAGGCAGGAGGGGACTTGGTTTGTACCAGGAACTAGACAGGGCCAGGGGGCCTGTAGCTCCATTGGGTTAGGACTGGGGTAGGACTTGAAGCAAGATTGGAAACAAGGTCAGGGCTGATTCATGTAAAACTTGGGTCAAGTTTACAGACACAAGTTTGGATTTTGTTCTAAGAACAATGGAAGACTTTGAAGTTTTAAGTGTATATGGGTGGGGAAACAGGATGTGATTTAATTTTTAAGAGTTCTCCCAGTGAAATTCCATTTTTCATCTTTTAGATGGTTAAAGAGAGAATAGTTTGTTGTGGGGGTGAGCAGAAACAGGCCTTCTCATAATTGCTGGTGGGTTTGTAAATAGTTTCATTGCTCTAGACAACAATTTGGCAAGATCCATCAACATAAAAATGCACATGCCCTTAGACTCAGCAATTCCACCTCTAGGAATGTATCTTTCACATGGACTCATCCAGGTGCAAAGTACACCCTGTTCAAGGACATCCATTACAGCCTGAATGTAATGGCACAAGGTTAGAAACACCTCAGTGTCCACATGGGGACTGGAAAAATATACCACGCTGCATCTAAGCAATGGAATGGTCCAGCAGAGGGACGGCTGATGACTCAAAGGAGAGGAGATGACTGAAGGCAGAGATGCCTGGAGATGTGAGAATCATGGGAAATGTTTAAACAAGATGCTTGGGCCCTAGCTGGTTTGCTAAGTGGTTAGAGCATCGGCTTGCGGACTGAATGGTCATGGGTTCGATTCTGGTCAAGGGCACGCGCCACGGTTGCAGACTCGATTCCCGGCCCCGGCTCACATCAATGTTTTTCTCTCTGTCTCTCCCCCTCCCTTCCACTTTCTCTAAACAGGCAATTGAAAATATATCCTTGTGTGAGGATTAACAACAATAAAAAAAAGATGCCTGGAAGTAGCTGTGGCCTCTGGAAGGGGAAGCATGGACTGAGGGCAGGAGGGAGAAGGGCTCTTCCCTGTGTGCCCTGAATCCTGCTGAAACATCTGCTTGTTCTAATGCAGTAAGCATGGGTTAACAGTAGTAAATAAATACATAACAAGAACACGTGTAATTCAATGTCGGCTACATCGTGCAGATAAGGGCTAAAATCACAGATGCTCGGGGTCTGCAGCTAGAAGTCAGGACTCCTCGAGTCGAGTTGCCAAAGGGTGGGCACCTTACTAGGTAAAGAGGATGAGGGACCCCAAGACTCCAGGATGTGGCTGGGCCTCCAGAGCAATGAGAGCCAGGCCCAGACATCTCAGGATTCCCTCTGCTTCCCCCTCTCTCTGGGGACCAGCTTTACTTGCTTCTCTCCTGTGCTCACGAGGGGCCACCTGGCCCCCAGCACACCGGGAGAGGGGGATGGGGTTTCTTCCTGCCCAGGCCCTGCAGCGGGTGGGAGAATGCCCAAGGCCAGGGGAGAGAGAGGGAGGCCTAGGCTTGACCTTTGTGCAGGGTCAGGTCCGTGGGCCCACTGAAGTCTCCGATGTCCCAGGGATAACACAGCAGAGATCATTTACCTGTAAGCCTGGATGGGAACCGCTGCTTCACGTTCAGAAAGGTTTTCAAACAGCAAGATTTAGAGCTGTTTGTGGACAGCACTTAACAAATTCCTGAATAACCATCCCTTTCCATGTACCTACTATGTGCCAGGTCCTATACTGGCCACTTAGCACTCTCTGATTCAGCCCTTCAACAACCTATGGAGACTTGTTATCCTCATCTTCCAGATGGGAAGTGGGAGTCTGAATGCTCGGTCCCACAGCCTCTGTAGCCGATGAAAGCTCCACTCTCCACGCAGGTGCGTGGACCCTCCAGGGTAGCGATCAGCCTGGGGAGTCCCTGGTTGCCCCGCCCCCACAAAGCAGAGGGCAGGCTGAGTACTCAGAACTTGAACCCTGAAAAGAGCACTGGTTGGATTCACACTCTCCTGTCAGGTGCACAGGGCAAAATCCCTAGACCACACAGCCTTTGGAGTTTGCCCTCCCCAGACAGACTTGAATGCAGGTGTCTGACTCACTCCAGGTCATCCGTCTAAGCCACCCAGCCTGGCACCCCCAGCTCTGATATTGGGTGAGGGTGGGGGCCCTGATCAGACTCAAGGGTCACCATAGGCGGAGGGAGAGTTCCTTTGCTCTCTGTCCTGCTACCTGCAGACGAAGAAGCCTGTGGCCTTGACTGCTGACTACAACCATGAAGAGGACCAGCCCAGGGAGGGACTGAAGACAGCAGAGCCGGGAGGCAGAAGGAGCCTGTGTCCTTGAAGCCCTGGCGCTAGGCCTGCCCTTCCTCGAAGAACCAGTAATCATGGTTCCCATTGTGTGTGGCGGGCACTTGGCATACCTGTGGCTTCATGCGTCTGTGGTAGCCTCCTGCTGTGGTGCCATCTCATTCCTGCTCTCTGCCTCAGCTCTCTGAGGCCCAGCCAGGAGGAGGACAAGAGGGAGTTCATTCCCGGGGTGTCCCTCAGCCGCTGGGGGACAGGACGGGGCATAAATGCCTTAGGCTCTGGTCCTTTGGGGTTTGGCTTCTGGAAGGCATTTTGGACACTGTTGAGGGCCCAGCAGGATGGACCACATCACCTACAGCAGCAATGCAGTGACATCCCTGCACATCAGCTCTTCCTGCCCTCCGGCTCATGCAGCTTCCTGAGGGCCGCCCAATACCGCCCCCACCCCCCACGCCCAAGGGCTTGGCTCATCGGTGCTTTCAGCCCACCTGTGCGCAGGTGCAGCCTCTCTGACCGCGCTCTCCTTGCTTCACCCCCGACACGATCCACCTCAAGGCCATTCTCCCGGTGGCAGGGTTTCCTTCCAAACACAGACTTGCCCTGGACACACAGTAGCACAAAAGCCTCCACAGCTCCCTCTGTTGCCCTGCACCACAGCCCTTGACCTTGGGCTCCTTGAAGGGGCCCCTCCTGGCCTTTGTTCATGCTGTGCCTCCTCCCAGGAAGCCTTTCCCTTCTGCTCAAGGGCAAAATTCTAATAATCGTTTAATGCATCTGATTCAAAAGACACCTCTGTTCTCTGACTCTTTCTCAGGGAGGATCTCAGCTGAGATAGTCCTCCCTTTGTTAAGAACGTACTCCAGCCCGGCCAGCCGGTGTGGCTCAGTGTTTGAGCATCAACCTATGAACCAGGAGGTCATGGCTCAATCCCCGATCAGGGCACATGCCTGGGTTGTGGGCTTGATTCCCCAGTGGGGGGTGTGCAGGAGGCAGCTGATCAATGATTCTCTCTCATCATTGATGCTTCTCTCTCCTCCCTTCCTCTCTGAAATCAATAAAAATATATCCTATATAATAAAAGCCTAATATGCAAATTGTCCCCTTGACTGGGAGTTCGACTGGGAGTTTGACCAAGGGGAGGGGCTGGCCAGCCAACTGCCCGTGGCCCCTCCCCCTAGCCGGCCCTGCCCTGGCTGGCAATGGTGGCAGGCAGCCGGGAGAAGGGAGGCCCTGACTGGCAGCCGGCGGCTGGCAGCCGGCAGCCGCTAGGGACCCTACCCGTGTATGAATTTCGTGCACTGGGCCTCTAGTTTATATATAAAAAGGAACAGCCCTAGCCAGTTCGGCTCAGTGGATAGAGCATCGACTTGTAGACCGAAGGGTCCCAGGTACAATTCTGGTCGAGGGTGTGTACCTTGGTTGCAGGCTCCTCCCTGGTCAGGGCTCGGTGCAGGAGGCAACCAGTCGACAAGTTTCTTTCACATCATTGTTTCTCTCTGCCTTACCCTCTCTTCCACTCTCTCTCTAAAAATCAATGGGAAAATATCCTCGGGTGACAATTAAGAAAAAAAAAAAAAGAACTCACTCCAGCCTGACACTGAATGAGGTGACTCATGTCCATCACCTCACTCGATTCCTGGCAGGAGGGGTACGGCCATTATCTCCATTTTATAGATGAGGAAACTGAGGCATAGAGGGCTCAAGCCTTAGGGCATGCAGCTGGGGTTTGGACCCAGACCATCTAACTGATGGAAGCAGAAGAGGAATCTTGAAAGGGTATTGGACAGCTCCCAGGACTGACTGGCTGGCTGGAGAAGCAGCTCCCAGCTGTGGGCCTGTCCCTGCCCCATCCCCAGCCGCTGAGATATTGGGAATGGACAGGGGGGGGGGGGCAGTCAACCTTCCTCCAAATGACCAATGACCTCTGCCCCCTCACACGTACACACCCCTGGCCCCCCGGGGTGGACACCAGCTTCTTGTCATACTGTGTGTCTTGATTCTGTAGATGTGTGCTGGGCATCCCTGAGGGACTGTACCTGTGGGTCTCTGTACCCACTGAGCATAGGCCAAATGCCCCCACCAGGCAGGTCCTTGTTAAGTGAGGCTGGGGCTCAGGGAGAGAAAGAGGCCCCACCAAGGCAGGGCACAGACCGGCACCCACAGATGGCCTTTCATGGTTAAGCATGTTGTTTAAACATTACCGAATCGCTGGTGAAATAAGCTGCGTCTCTGGCTTTTCTAGGAAGGGGAAGATGTGAAAGAGTGACCCTGTGTTTCCCTTTGGCACCGACCCCGGCCCCAGCCCCGCCCTGGGCCTGAGCTCACTCACATTCATCATGTTGCCGATCTGGTTGTTGCCCAAGGACAGCACCTGCAGCTTGACCAGGGCGTCCAGAGAGTCAATCTTGGAGATGCGGTTGTTGAACAAGCTCAGGTCCTCCAGGTTCACCAGTGTGTCCAGCCCCTCGATGGCCTCGATGTTGTTGAAGGACAGGTCTGGGAGGAAGGGGGCCAGAGGGTTGAGTGATGAGTTAGGGGTGGACCGTCCTGAACCAAACCTGTCTGGGCTACCTACACCCTCTGCACCAGCACCAAGTTGTCTGACAGAGCTGAGCATGGAGTCAAACTGTCCTCCCCTCTCCAGTTCTGCCCCTCACCCTCCTGGCTCGGGTCACGTGGGCAAACGCTCATGTCCGGGCTCTCTTGTTGTTCTGAGCTCGACATGCTGACGGGCAGGTCTGGAGTGGGAGCCAGGTGCCCACCTACAGGCATTTTGGTAGTGATGACCGGCACCTGTCAGCACTCACCAGTTGACCAACTGCTTGTGTGTACACCCAGACCGCAGCTCTGATGGCAGTCTGGAACTTCTCTCCCCATTTGCTCGAGTGCGAAGCTAAACTCAGAAAGGCTCGGTGATTTGCCCAAAGCCACACAGCTAACTATGGTGGTGCCACGGGGCAGCGAGGGCTCCCCCTGGACAGGCTGTAGGCCAGGTCTTCCAGGTACAGCGCGGCCAACTCAAGCTTCCCCCCAAGCCCAGGCACCCCAGCTGAGGTGTCCTGGTCCTCTCTAGCCCAAGCTTCACATCTTCGGAACGAAAATGGACAGGTTTTCGGTTGGGCCTGGGCTGCAACTCTGTCCTAGAATAGCAATGGCCCAGAGGCCCAACCTGGGAATTTTTCATGAGCTTGGAAATACAGTCATGGTAGCTGCAAGCTAGCACATTAAAGAGGTGCTGTGGAAAGTAAGCGTGTCCACGTCTTCACTTAGTCTCATTGGTATGTCGGGGATGCTTACCTGCTGATGGCTGAGATCGAGGACAATTTAGTGTCCCTTTCCCTACGCTAGGCCATGAGTGCAGTACCTCATTGAGTCCTCACAGCAGAGGTATCACCACCTAATTTTTTGGACGAGGAAACTCAGAGGGCCTAGTTGTAACATGCCTAAGATCACAGAGCACACAGGGAAGCTGAGGGTCAGAGGGCAGAAACAGCTTGTGCAAAATTGGTTAGCACTTGGCTGAGCTGGGATACAAACGGGCCTGCTAAACGCCACGCCTGCCCACTCCCCTTTCCAGCGGGCAGCCAGGCCTGCTCTTCAGAGGCCTGGCCATGCCCCTGGAACCAGTGCCGCAGGTAGATGTTTAACGTGGGGCCAGCGAGGGGCGCTCTGCTTTGCTGTGCTGCCGGGAGCTGTGGAACAGCACTCCCACCATGGCCAATGGCAGGCACCAACTAGGCAGCCTGAGAGCAAACGTGGATGAGATGTGCAAATCAGCTCTCCAGAGCCTGCACCGCCGCGGCACCGCTCAGCCTGGAGCCGACTGCGGGGGCCAGCAGTGGGGTGTATGTAGGCAGGGGCTTGCTGAACCATCCCAGGACCAGCTCTTCCTGCCCGTGGTTGGGTCCCTGGACTCCTAGTGCTGTGGCTGGGCAAAGGCTGGTCTCCGACTCTCTGAGGAGTGCAGGCTGGCCTTTTGCCAGAAATTTCCCCTTCTGCTTTCTCACCCCGTACCATGGAGTCCTGGGCGTCACAGGAGCGCCTCCCGGGAACCTGTGGCACTTATTTTATATCTGAGGGACGGCTGGGCGGTAGCTCTTGCCTAAAAGTCCAGCATTCACAGCTGGTGCCTGGCAGCACCCTCTCCTCCTCCATTCCCAGGGCAGGGAGGCCCTTTCTTCCCCCGGGCCCTTTGGAGAGCCGAACACCATTCGCGGGCCATACACAGTATCAGCTTAGAAAGTAGCCTGCTGTGCCTGGTCAGACGTTTAATTAACTCACCCCTAATGCCTTGGCAGGGCCAGACCAAACGCTCTCTCAGGCCTTTCACGGCCTGCGGGCCGGACGTTCCCCACCCGTGTAGAGCCAGAGGACTGGTGGCCAGGCAGCGGGGCCACGCAGCAGGAATGAGTGCTGGAGTGCTGGAGGTGGGGGCCTGGGGGAGGGGCCCAGCAGACCGGAGCCCTGGCTGGGGTCGCCTCTGCTGCCTGCAGCGTGCGACTCATCAAGCCTCTCAGCCCTGCGTCTGTGAAACGGCAGCATGAGCCTGCTGTGGGGCTGCTGAGGGCTGGCGCTGGCAGCACACTCAGCCCAGCTGTTTGGCAAACCTGGAGGTTCCCCGCTGTGCCAGGCTCCCGCTATGGGGACACAGCCTGACAGGGTGAAGGAACCCGACTTCGGGTCAGACAGGCCTGGTTCGCACCCCAGCTGCTCTGGCCATGGAGCTTTGGGCAAGTGCCTGGGCTTCTCGGAGCCCCTCCTCATCGATGGACTGGGACTGTAACAGGTCTTTGCTGTAAGAGCTAAACAAGGCAGCTATACAGGGCTCCCCGCCAGCTCCTCTCCCTGCAGGCGCCCACCTGCCCCGCAGCAGAGGGGAGGCTGCCTCCTAGCTCAGCAGACGGACACGGGTCATCAGGACCCTGCAGTTTTAGCAGTGAGGGCCAGGGCTCTAGAGTCAGAGCTGGGCTGGGAGCCTGATGCCCCCACCACTCGCTGTGGCCTCAGTTTGCTCATCTCCACAATGGGGTGCTGGGTGGATTAAAACAGCTCACATGGAGGCCCATGCTTAGCAGGTAGTAAGTGCTCAGTGCAACTGGCAACTGTGGTGATTCTTTAGGGTCTGATCAGAGCCCCCATGAGTGGTGGGACCCACACTTAGCTGTCAACCTGAGTGCAGTGACTAGAAGGAACCCAGGGCTTCGCTCCGACCACCCGGCTCCCACACTGGGAGGCTGCAGCTGGGAACAGGATACTCTGTCCTGGTGGATCCAAGCCCATTTTTGCCGTGTTTACCCGGCACAGGGCCTGGGCTTTTAAAAAGAACAGCTTCAGCCCTGGGCAGTGTGGCTTGCTGGTTAGAGCACCGGCCCATGCTGGGAAGGGCTGTGGGTTCGCTTCCGGATTCCCAGTCAAGGGCACATACCTGGGTTGCAGGTTTGGGCAACCAATCGATGTGTCTCTCTCACATGGATGTTCCCATGTTTCTCTATCTCTCTCCCCCTCCCTCCCTCCTTTCCACTCTCTCTGAAAATCAAATGGAAAAATATCCTTGGGTGAGGATTAACAAAAAAAAGAACAATAAAAAAAAGAAGAACAGCTTTCTTGCTCCCTGCAGGGCACGGCGCGGGGAGACGATTGCCTTGGCGAGGGCGATCTTGGCAGGGGTCACCTTGAACTAGGGCGGTCACCCACTCGAAGGGGCCTTACCGAGCCAGACCAGGTGTGTGAGGTTCTCCAGGCCCTCGATCCTCTCAATGATGTTATTGTCCAGCTGCAGTTTCCTCAGGTTCTCAAACTGCCAGAGGTTGTCAATGCGGAGGATGTCTGAAACGGTGAGAGGAGACCCGCGCCGCTCCAGCCTCGGCTTAAGGTCAGAGTCTAGCCCAGTGTCCTGGGGGCCTGAGGCCAGGCTCCGCACCCTGCTCCTGCTGCAGTGTGTGGGCGCCCTGATGTGGGCTGGGCACCAGGAGCTCGGGGCACAGGACTCTCGTGCCGCCTCCGGGGCCAGGCTGAGGGCTGCCCAGGAGCCAGACAACTTGGGGCACTGGGCACAGGCAGGGGTCCGCCTGCCTTCCCTCTGCCGGTGACAACAGAGCCCAGGCTGCGGGGTGGAGGCTCCTTGTGCACTGCTGGTGGGTCAGCCGACTAGTTCAGACGCTTTGGAGGGCACTTTGGCATCATTTACTGAAATATTTAATGTCTGTGCCCTTTGACCGTGCAGTTTCTCTATTGGAATCTGTCTGCACACACACACTTGTGTATGTGCGCAAAGAACTACCTCTAGGAACGTGATGGGCAGAAAGATAGGGGCCCCAAATGCCACATATGGGGGTGCTGTCATGCAGTGACAGGCAGGCTCCATGAGTCACAGAAGCGCCCACCCTGTGGTCCCTGAAGGCCCCTTCCCAGTCACTGGGCCAACTCGCTCCCTCGCCGCACACACAAGGCGCCGTGGCTTCCAGGGCTGCAGCCAGAGGGTGCTGAAAACCCTGAAGTCTAAGTAAGTATTTTTGTGTGTGTACAATTCTGAGGGCTAAACGTGTCCCCAGCTCATTCTAGAAGCTACAAATCACTCTACTGCTTACACGCTCCTTTGTTCTCGATTTGCTGTTGTAATAACTTCTGAAACGTAGAATATGCTCATTGAAAGACTGAAATGATACGAAGTGAAGGGGGGAGGAGGTGCACTTGATAAGCACACATTTGGGGCAGCAGTTTCAGTTTTCACTCAGGGGGAGGATAGTCACTGAGGTCCTGGGAGAGACACAGCACCCTCCCCACTGCCCTCTTCCAGCCACGTCTCCCTGGGTGGGGGAGGGGGGAGGAGACAGGATCTCTCTGACCCAGAGTCCGCCTCTCTTGGGCCCCAGGGCCAGGTAGCACTGGGGTCTGTTCTCCAGCTCTGTGGCCAGATTTCCCAGGGTGCTTCAGCTACCACCCCTACTTGTGCTTCTGGGTGGCCCAGTGCCACCAGAGCCAGCCACCTCCCATCCTGGTCTGGGTGTCCCAGGCACCTTCTCTGAGCCTGGCCTGAGGCTGCGCCTTGGGTGCAGCTGACCTGCAGACACCACTCCTCAGGGTGGCTCGCACACTCCTGGGTGCTCGCCGGGCACCCCGCATGCGGGCTTTCCCCACACATCAGCAGTTCGTATGGAAAAGCCAAAGAGCACAACAAAATCAGGATGTACTTGGCGGTCAGCTCTGAACGAGCTGCCAGTAGGACAGGACTGCCTCAAACGCCCATTATCTTCAACATGGACACAGCCCTCCTCACTGCCACCGCCTCGGTCTCCCCATCACCAGTGCCCCCTAGACTCCCTGTCCCCAGGCCCCACAGTCTATCCTCCTGCAGCCAGAGGCACCCTGTGAAAACCTAAATCCCTGTCGCTCCTCTGCTCAGGACTCTCCCGAGGCTCCCACCTCGCTCACTATACAGACCACACTCCCTCTCCAGCCCCCCCCCATACAGACCACACTTCCTCTCCAGCCCCCCCCCATACAGACCACACTCCCTCTCCAGCCCCCCCCCCATACAGACCACACTCCCTCTCCATCCCCCCCCATACAGGCCACACTCCCTCTCCAGCCCCCCCCATACAGACCACACTCCCTGTCCAGCCCCCCCCATACAGACCACACTCCCTCTCCAGCCCCCCCCATACAGACCACACTCCCTCTCCAGCCCCCCCCATACAGACCACACTCCCTCTCCAGCCCCTCCCCATACAGACCACACTCCCTCTCCAGCCCCCCCATACAGACCACACTCCCTCTCCAGCCGCCCCCATACAGACCACACTCCCTCTCCAGCCCCCCCCATACAGACCACACTCCCTCTCCAGCCCCTCCCATACAGACCACACTCCCTCTCCAGCCCCCCCCCATACAGACCACACTCCCTCTCCAGCCCCCCCCATACAGACCACACTCCCTCTCCAGCCCCCCCCCCCCATACAGACCACACTCCCGCTCCAGCTGACCCCGACTCTGCCCTGTCTCCACCCAGGTCTGCCCGCCCGGCGGGACTTCGGTGCTGGCTGTTCCCTCCGACACCAGCACTTCCTGCATCTCCCCGTGGCCCCTTCCCTCCCCTCCCTCTAGTCTTTGCTCAATTGTCACCTTCCTGGTGAGGCCTCTCACCAACCGATAAAACACCGAGTCCCACCCCCAGGCCCCCTTCCTCCTCTCCTGGCGTGATTTCTCTCCACAGCACACGCCCCTTCAGTGGACACTGTCATTTCCCTCCGTCTTAGGTTATGTGTGTCCCTCACTTGAATGTCACGGTCCATGAGGACAGGCTTTTTTTTGGTCCTTTTTGTTCACAGTTGAATCCCTAGTACCTAGAAACGCACCTGGCATATAACAGGCACTTGATCAATTTTGGCTGAAGGAACCCAGGCTGGGAGGGGAAGCAACAGGAAGGGGGCAGTGCAAAAGCTCCCCCTGGTGACTGTCACTGCAACTCCTTAGCCCTCTCCGCACCGAGGCCAGGGCCTCCCTGCTCTGGATGGCCAGCTCCTGCAGAGCTGGGTCACCCTGGAGGCCTGGCTCTGATGAGGCCTGTGCGCTCTGTAGGCTGGGTCAGGGCCTTGCCCACTGCTGGGTCCCCAGGGTCTGGCCCAGACCAGCTGAGGCAGGGCCTCAGGGAAGACAGAGGGTAAAGGAAATCAAATATGTGGTGACAGAAGGAACGAGACTTCGGGTGGTGCGCACATGCTGGAGTGTACAAATGCTGATGATAAAGGTGTACACCTGAAATTTATAGTGTTATTAACCAACGCTACTTCAATCAATTTAATTTTTTTAAAAATAGGAGAAACCCCCCACCAAAACCAGTCAAAAGAAAGAAAAGAAGAAAAAGGAAAGGAAAGAAAAGAAGAAAAAAGAAAAGAAAAGAAAAGGAAAAAGAAAAGAAAAGGAGAATTCCTTCTGGTTGAGCAGATGGCTCAGCAGGCCGGCTGGGAACCCAGGACAGAGCAGGACTATGAATCTGACCAGTCGCTCCGCTGTGGCCAGCCTGCATGTGAGAATTGTGAGAATAAACAAGTAATCTTTTCTGTCAAAGAAGGGAGTTTAGGCAACTGCCATTTTGAAACCACAGAGGTCAACCCCTCCCTTTTTCCTTTAAATTAGCACAAGATGTGAGCCTAAACTCTGACCAATCAAGTGTGAGGGACAAAAAAAAAAAAAGAGTGAGGGACAGATGGTGTGCGTCAGGGATAAAATCCGGTGTTGGCTGCACACCCTCCTGCAGGCGTAAAGATACTGCCTTGCTGTTGGCTCCCAAGTATCATCTGTGTTCTACCAGGACCCCTGGTTTTGGGGCTCGCCTTCTTTCTAACATGCACAATGCCCGGCTGCAGGCTCAATGCCCATCTCTCTTGCTTCCTCTCACAGCTCTCACCGGCCTTTTTTAATGAACCCAAACTGTGCACATGTTGTCTTACCTTGTCCTCCCAACCAGCCTTTGGCCAGGGACTACAATGATCCCATTTCACAGATGGGGATGCGGAGGCACTGAGGTTCTACCTGGTCCCCAGCCACATCTTCCCAGTAGGCTACTCGGCCACTCTTGCTCAGCTCCCTGCCCATGGCCCTGTGCCACTCCTGTCTTCTGCTCCTCCTCCAAAGCTTTGCACATCTTCCTCCCGCCCCCCCCCCCCCCCCCCGCTCCCCACAGCTGTGCTGACTGCTTGGGACCACCCTCCAGGGTTCCTCCACCCCGAGACACTAAGGCCTCTGTGGTTCACTTAGATTTAGAGTGGGAGAATTTTATCTTTTTATACGGACTTTGCATGGAATTCTGGGGCTGGGATGTGGACTGGAGAAAGTCAGGGGCCCGGCCTGCTGCCCTGCCCGCCCGGGGTACGCACTCTGGAAGTCCAGCTGTAGGGAGAGGACGTCCTTAAAGAGGATGCCCTCCTGTTTGGCCAGCTGCCCAGCCTCCTCCTGTGGGCCCTGCTCCCCGACAGCCAGCTTCAGCATGTCGTCGTTCATCACTCTGGGCTCCAGGGAGTTGCACAGCCGGTTCATCTTCCCTAAAAAACATGACGTTTGTGTTCCACAATCTATTCTCCTCTGTCTGAGGACAGGGGCTGGCGGGCAACCTTTTAAAGTGCTGGGGAGCACTGTGGCGGGTAAGGACACACAAACGCTGCCCTCCTCCCACTGCTTGGCCCCCTGCACCGAGGGGTTAGGACATCTGCACTAAGGCTGCTCCAGGGCTTCCCCGGGCAACCACGTGTGCCCATCCTGCCTGGTGCCCCTCCTTGGCCCCCAACCACAGCTGTGACCCTACCGGGACAAGTGGATGGTGCCACACGGGTCTCCTAGCCTCTGGGGCGCAGCTTCCCTCTGGCTGTGGCCACCTGGGGCCGTGGGCTTCTGTGCCACCTTGTGCAGGTTTCTCGGCGCCAACCACTGCACTCCCCTCAGCAGCCCCGCCAGGCACACGAGCCGGCAGCCGCCTTTCCTGAGAGCCTCAGCCATCCAGACAGCCATGTCTATGTCGCTTCCCCCCATCAAGTTGGCCCATGTGTAGGTGGATACCCACCCAAGCTGGTCATTCATGTTCCCCCTGAGAAATGTGAGCGTGGGCCTCAGGATGAGAGTGCCCAGCAGAGCTGGTTGCTTGAGCTGAGGAGAAACTGGGGGCAGATGAACAGCGAGAAGCAGAGATGGGAACCTGGGGGACCCCGGGGGAAAGAGACAAAAGGACAGACAGACTGGCACACACAGAGGCTGCCTTCTTGCTGGCTTCCCAGCCCCTAATGTCCCTGATTTCAGGCCCTGAGCGTTTCCTGCTTCTGGCATTAAATCCTCCTTCACTTAAACTAACCCAGGAGGTTCTGTTGTTAAGGGTCCAAAGGAATTGGGCTGAGATACCGCAGGCAAAGTGGGGAGCTGGGGACTCGGTCAGTCACACTGTGAGGCTGACGGAGCTGCCATTCCTGGCTGGGCAGAGCCACAGCCCCGGGAAGCCAGGGCACCTGACCTCCTTCTCATCACCAGCTCTCTGAGTGAGAACATCCCGAAGACCGGACCGCAGGAAGGCACACTCTCCCGTCAGTCTACTGGAAATTCCCAGATCCCGCCTCCTGAACCTCTGGAAACTCAGTTCTCCCTCCTACTTTCCACCCTGCTTCTCACCTCGCTGCTGACTTCACCTGCTATCTTTGTCTGCACGTGTCCCCAACATCGGGGCCTCCCTGAACCTCCTGCCCTCCCTGCTCTGCTAGTCTTGACAGTGGACAAGCCCCTGTCCTCTGCCCTTTGTCCACTGGGCTCTGTTTGGAGAGAGCGCTGGTGGTATGGTGTGCACCACAAACCCGGATGCGCCTGGCAATCCTGCCCCTTGGCCTTAGACCGCCACTGCCCAGCTGCCCTCCCCTCCCCCACCATCCATTGAAGGCGGCTTACGTAAATATGCACCTTCCATTTCTGGATTTTGCATGACCAGATGTCCCAGTGCTTTTAGCTCCCATGCGGCCTTTCCTTCTACCCCCAGAGGAGGCACAGCCTCACCTAACCCCAACCCCAGCCCTCCCGCCCTCCCCCATGACCAGTCTCCACCTGCACCTTCCATCTTTCCGTTCCTCCCACTTGTCAACACTGGCTACATCTCCTGCCCCCCAAAGATGTTTCCAGTCCTCTGCCTTTCTCTATCTCCCTACTCTTCTGAAACAAATTTTCCTAAAATTTCCCATAACTTGACACCAAGTTGCCTTTGGGGAAATTTTAATGTGCTGTATTTGGCAGATATTACCTGCAAGGTGTTTGTGCTTTTTCAAAGAAAGATGCTGTACTTGAGAAAATTATTCTTAATTCTGATTTCAAAACTTCAACTGACTTATCATCCCTCCACATCAAGGCCTGGCACCCGTGTCAGATCAAGCTTGCTTTCGGCCCAGCCCAACAATCGCAATGTGGGGCAGCTGCCTAGCCCACAGGGACTGGACTTAGACCCTGACTTTGCACCCTTTGGCAACTCACCTCACCTGGCTAGGCCTTCAACTTCCCATCTATACTAGATGAATAATTCCTCCCTCCTACATTTGTTTAAGATCATTTATTTAGTCTACACACATGTAATGAATATCTACATGTTATGACTACAACAGACAGATCTTCTTATCTCTGTTTCAGAATGAATCATATAGTCATACAAATGTTTAATTAGAAACTATGACAGATTTGTAAGTGTAGGGAACTAAGATAGCATGCATTAGGGCACCTGGCCTGGCCAGGGAGCTGGGGCTGAGATCTGAAGGAGGAGTAGGAAAGGAGGAGCGGGAACTGCACAGTGAGGCCCTGGTGTGGGAAGAGGACAGGTTCCGCTTTGGCTGAAGTGATACAAGCTTGGAGAGGCCTACAGGAGCTCTGTCATTATCCTAGGGGACCTGGGAAGCTTCTGGGGCTTAACAGGGGCAGTGACATGGTGAGATTTTAATCTTAAGATGCTCACTCTGGTTGTACTACTGAGAATGGCAAGAGTCATGAAGTGAGAGATGACCAAGGAGGTGGTGAGACATGGATTTGAAAGATCTCTAGGAATTTATTTTATATGCAGGACTAGTCATTCGCAGCTTTCAGATAAGAAAATGGAAGCGGTTAGGTTAAGTAACATGCCCAGTTTATACATCTAGTATATAGAGAGCTGGAGAACGTGACTCCAGAGCCATTTCTTAATCACGACTCAGCTGTGCCCAGGGCACTGTAGACCATCATTGTCACTGCCCATAATGTTTTTCACAGCTGTTCTGCATCAGGGTCAAGGCCCAAACAGTCCTCCCTAGAGGTTTTTATCGTAATTTACCCCCCAGCCTGGGCTCCTGTTGTCTTGCCTGTTGATAGTTTTGTTGGTGAAGACCACAGGTAGGAGGTAGAGAATGCGCCTCAATGCAGTCGCCTCCTCAGGAAGAAACAGGTCCAGAACTGTCCTAGGAAACCACCAGCTGGGATCAACTGGATCTGAAAAATAAACAGTTTACTCTACTGAGTGCTTACTGTGGACCAAGTGCACAGGTGTTACTTAATTATGTCAGCTCTGGAGGCATTAGAGAAGATTCCTAACGCCCTAATTTACTCTACTGAGTGCTTACTGTGTACCAAGTGCACAGGTGTTACTTAATTATGCCAGCTCTGGAGGCATTAGAGAAGATTCCTAACGCCCTAATTTCCCAGATAGGAAAGCTAAGACTCATCAGGGAAAGGAAATTGTCTAGTCATACAAGTAGCTACTGACAAGGAACAGACATGGAACTCGGGTATCCATTTGCCCAGCCAAAGGACTTTAAATAGCACCAAGATGAAGAATAAAAATAAGAGAAGTAATTTAATGACAGTTATGAAGTGGGATATAAGAGTTAAATTCTTGAAGAAGTTATCAGTGGATTTTTCTTTCAAGTTCCTTTCTCTCTATGAAAGGGATCAGGCCAGAAGCCTAGGGGATTAAACCCCTTAAAAATCTCTTTGGGCCGGCCAGGATGGCTCAATGGTTGAGCATCAAACCAATGACCCAGAAGGTCACAGTTGGATTTCCTCAGGGCACATGCCTGGGGTACAGGCTCCATCCCCAGGAGGGGGTGAGCGGGAGGCAACCGATCAATGATTCTCTCTCATCAATGATGTTTCTCTCTCCCTCTCTTTCTCTCTGAAATCAATAAAATATATTTTAAAAAAAATCTCTTCGGGCCGTGCCCCCCTGAGGAAATGCTTCCTTAGTATTTCTTTCTAATCCAGAGGCTTGAAAGCCCAGGACTAGAGTTTTGCCTGTCTCAGAGCGGCTGGCAGAGAACCTATGTGCTCACTTTACAGATGAGAAGGGCCGGGCCAGGAACCTCGGAGAAAAAAGTCAGAGAAAAGAGTTAAGTCGGGCGCTGTTGGCTCTGCCAGTCCTCCCAGAGCTTCAGCTCCCGAGTCTGACCTTCTCAAGCGCAGGCTACCCGGCTGGTTCGCGCAGAAGTCGCTTCGCTCAGTTGCTAGGAGAACCAGAAGACGCCACTCCGTTGCTAAGGGGAAGTTAGGAAGTAAACATCCTGGGTGAAAGTTGATAAGTCGCGTAACAACATTCCTGGGTGGGGAAATACTCCTATCACCAACCAGCTTTAGAGAAAACAAATGTTCCTCCAATCAGCACTTCTCATGGGCGGGGATCTTTCTAGCCTCGTCTCTTTCCTGTCCCGTACTTGAGTGATTGACTTGTCTGTTCTCCAATAATAGTAGGGATTCTCGATTGACCAATATATAGATGAATCAAAACACACAGACTCGTTCGGAGGCGGGCCAGGGGAGGTGCCGCTACGCTAGCCGGCGATCCCTGCGACTTCGCTTGCTCCTTCGCCCAATCGGACGCCGGGGGCAGGTGGGTCTTCGTGTGGGGGCCAATCGGAGGAGTGCCGGGCAGGCGTTGCCCAATAGGAGTGCGGCAGGAGCGGAGGGAGCGGAGCGTTCCGCGGGTGGGGCGGGGGCAGGTGTCAGTCAGGTCGGGAGCGCGACGCGGACTGCGGAGACCCCGACGTCTGACAGGGCGCCGGCCGCTGCCGTGCTGTCCGCCCAAGATGGAGTTCCTGCTGGGGAACCCGTTCAGCACCCCGGTGGGGCAGTGCCTCGGTAAGGCCGCGCGGAGGACGGGCGTCCGGGTGGGCGACGGCGGCGGCTGGCGGGGGCCGCGGCCTCTGCGGGTCACTGGTGCCACCCCTCGGGCCGGCCGGGCATCCTTGTCTTCGGGCCTCGGAGGACCCGCTGGCAGGGCCTGCTCACGAAGCCAGCGCCATTCTGCCAGGCGGCGCCCCGAGGCCCCGCTTGGACTTGGAGGACCTCTGCGCGTCCCTCCCGGTCGGGGTCCAGCCCTTCCTGGCACCTTAGAGGTGGTGCCAGCGGTTGGGCGGCTCCTGGGAGATGCCACTGCGTGCGCCCCCACCGGGCTCGCAGCCGCCGCCAGGACCCGCTTCCTCCACGCCCTCTTCATCCCCGTCCCCGCTTCCAGTCCCAGCAGCCCTCCCACTGGGCAGCCTCCCAGAGAACGTTGCCTGCTCCAGGGCTTGCTAATTAGAACTGCGACTCAGCCGGCGGCGGGAGGGCTGGGGTGGGGAAGGGGTTCCCGTATCTGGGCAGGGGGCGGCGGCGGGCCTGCTGCCTCGGAAGGGAGGGAGGCCGTGCTATTTAATGATAAGAGCCCTGGACGCTCCCTATGACCTTGTGCAAGTCACTGCCCTTTCTGGGTTGACGTTTGCCCTGTCTGTCAAGTGAGGTGTTGGAGGTGAGATGCAGGTTCTTTCAAATCCTAAAGTTTTTGCTACTCCTTGTGGCAGTCTCTGCGCATTGCCTGCTGCTTCCCTGCAATATTAAACTTGCCGAAGCTGAAATCTTTGGGTGGCCCCGTGGAGAGAGGGGTCCTCGGCAGCGCCCGCTCATCCTGGAGAGGCTGCCGGGCGCAGAGGGGGAAGGGGGCGCCAGAGGGCCCCGTGGCCCTGGGTAAGGAGAGCCCAGGGCTGGCGAAGGAACACCAGAGTGGCCACCGTCTGGGATTTCCTCACTAAAATGCAATTTTGCCTTTTCATCCAAGGCAGGAGCTTATGCCAAGTGCTCAGTCAAGAAGGCTGATTAGTTTCTTTTAACACTGGGTTCCTCCTGGTTGGTGGAAGGGCTGGTAAACGGTCTCTTTACCTTTGGAACCCCCAGGCACCTGGCTGGTTCAGGCAGTAGTGTTTATTTCTGGCTCTGATTAGAACTTCCAGCTTCCTTTCCAGTCTTTAGTGAGGCCTCTCCCGTTGGCTAGCTGGCATTTGGGAACCTTTCTTCTCTTTGTGTGGTAACATCTCAAGAAGGGGTGACAGACACTGGGTGTTGGGAAGTCTTTTCTCACCTTTATACACTACCGTGTCTCCAGATTCTCACCCTCTTCACGCCTCTTCCTTTCCTCAGGTGCTCTTGCACTGCAGCCAGGTTCCAAACACTTTTTCTCAGTTGGGTGTTGAATTCCAGCCAGTTCCAGGAGGGAGCCCGTAAGCTTGGGGGAGGGGCATTTCTTTTCTATTTCCTTTACAATAGGAAGCTGTACACCTTTGAAATGCCAAGGCAGTTGAGAGTTAGAAATTAACGGGGATTTTAAAATATGCAAATATAAGGGAAGTAGGGATACAGATCCAATGGAAAGGACATGGTGCTGTGTCAGGAAGACGGGGCTTTTGAATTTTTGCCTTGCCCATTTGTTGGCTGTGGGACCCCAGAAAATTGTGTAACCCTTCTGAGCCTTAGTGTGCTGAGAGAGAGAAAGAGGGAGGGAGGGAACATAGTGCCTGGAACATAGTAGAGGTTCAATAAATTGTAGCTCTCACTGTTAATAACAGAATAATTAAGTTAGGTTGAGAGGATATGTGGGACAGCTGGCCCATCTGTGACCTGTGAGAAATATCCTTGCAGGCCCCATCACTTAAAAAAAACATACCTGACCGCAAAGAGTGAAGCCTCCTCCTTGCTAATCAGTCAACTGGCAATACCTATGGAATTTCACAGTTCCGTTCAGTTCTAATGTATATTCTGTACTGTGGTGACAAAGTGTAAAAGTGATTTTCATGACGTTTAGTATTGTTAGTATTCTTTTAAAAGTATGCCCCAGGGGGTTGGGAGGGAGGGGAATGTGGAAATAAAACAACAAAGCTAATGATTAAAAGCAGCAGCTATGGCTTACACAAAGCAATTCTCCAGCCATTATTTGCTCCTCACAGCTGCTTTGTGAAGATGCTGTGTTGTCTTTCCACATCAGAGAGAGGACACTGAGGCTCAGAGGAGTGAAGTGACTGATTGGCAGGCAAGAGGGGGAGCTGGGGTTTCGCAGCTGCCTGGTCCTCAGGGGATTTATGGTATCGGGAGAGAGGACAAAGATGCATGGAACAATGATGACTGAAAGAAGGCCACTCCGTGGCTAAGTGCTCAGGGGCTTGTTGGTGCTCTGAGGAGTCCAAAAGAATTCAGAAGAGCCGGGGTGATGGGACTGGTTTCCTTGGGTCTGAGGGCTGTTCATGAGAATGGGTGAGGATTCCAGAGGCAAAGAAGAGGATACCCTGTGCCTGGACACAGGTAAATGGGGGTGGGAGGGGGTAAGGTGTGGGCACATCTGTGAGCACCAGTCTGAGTGGAACAGAGGTGGCTGTGGGGAATAGAGGCAAGTAGGGTTTGGGCCAGTAGGAAGCCTCGTTCTGGGTGGGTGACATCAAAACTACATTCTTTAGCTAACTTCCACTTTTAGTCTCTCTGGACTCATTTTCCTCACTCATAAAAGACTACCTCTCAACCGCTCCATGGGGCTTACACCTAAAGTTCATCGGTCCAATTCAGTAGGCTTCGTGAGTGCCAGTTGGGTGCCAGGCTCTGGGATAGAAATATTAAAAAGCTGCTCTTAGGGACCCTTCACTAGCGGTAATATGCCCGCCAAAGGTGTTCTGGAGCTGCAAAGCATTAGGCTCATAGTAGGAGAGTCAGCAGAGTAATGATTACTCTGTCTCCTGCCTGGGCCTCTTACGGACATTCTAACCTGGTGCTATTTGGTTGACACATAGTCTGCCCATCTCGAGCAGCAGCTAAGCCCACAGTCTGACATGCACAGTCTGTGCATTTCTTGCATCCATCCTGCTCTTCATTCTGGAAGGTGGTTCCCGAGTAGGATGTGTGCTTCGGAGAGAGAGAGCCAGCAGTGGTGTAAGAGACTAAGTATGGAGAAAGAAAAATTACTTCCTTTTACTTCCACCTTTTCTCTTCTGAAACAAGCTTCAAAGTGGTGACGGTCTTAATCTCAACCCTCCACGACCAACCACCCAGAGTTGGATGTGGGTCGGGAGTTCCCTAAATCAGGTCCATGTGCTCTGCAAGTGTTGGCACTTTTTCTTGTGGCTGGAAAACGTTTTTAGATAATCCTTTTCCAAGACTTGGATTCATTTGCATTAAAAGAACAGTGAACAGTTAATTCTGACCAGAATATTGGCGGGGGGTGGGGGGGTGGGAGAAGGACCATCTATTGTCTTCATAGTTCTGCTTTGATGAGCCTGTAAGGAGATACTCTGCTGTAGGGTTTGTGTTGATAAATTGGGTGGGGTTGGACAGAGACTGCTTCCTAGTGCCCCATGAACGCTAGGCGTTTGATGCTAGCATGGCTGTTTGTACCAAGAATGACTAGTCCTTGCTCAGGTTGCTATGGCCGTTGGCAGTATACAAAACTATTTTACTGTAGTAATTTTTTTTTTTTTTAGTCTTCACAACCCTGTGAGAGACACAGAAAGAAAACTGAAAGGAACTTATAATTATTAAGCACCTATTATATGCAAACTCTGCTCACGGGATCTCATTTAATCCTCACAACATTTAAGTCAGTGGTTCTCAACCTTTCTAATGCCGCGACCCTTTAATACAGTTCCTCATGTTGTGGTGATCCCCAACCATAAAATTATTTTCGTTGCTACTTCAGAACTGTAATTTTGCTACTGTTATGAATCGTAATGTAAATATCTGTGTTTTCCGATGGTCTTAGGCTCTACAGCAGCGGTTCTCAACCTTGGGTCGCAACCCACAGGTTGAGAACCGCTAGCAGGGTCGCCTAAGACCCTCGGAAAACATAGATATTTACATTACGATTCATAACAGTAGCAAAATTACAGTTATGAAGTAGCAATGAAAATAATTTTATGGTTGGGGGTCACCACAACATGAGGAACTGTATTAAAGGGTCGCGGCATTAGAAAGGTCGAGAACCACTGATTTAAGTATTTGAGTGATTATAAGGAAGTTGTGAGGTTAATTACTTGTGCAAGGTCAGTGACAGGTAAGCCCAGAATCCACTCCTGATCTAGGGCTCATCCTGTGATTCCATGTTGCTTTCGGCTCTACAGATCCCGGATTCAGGCTCATCAGAATCACCTGGAGGGCTTGTTCAAACAGTTGCTGGACTCCATGCAGAGTTTCTGATTCTGTAGCTGGGTCCTAGCATTCTAACAAGTTCCCAGGTGCTGCTGCTGCTGCTGGTCCAGGCAGCACACTTTGAGAAGATTGTTCTAGGTGAAAAGTTCTACTTCTTTAATATCTTTTTTTAATCTTTCCTTAAACATTAAGTGTTGATCTTATGGAAGACTAGAGACTCAGTGCATGAAATTTGTGCACGGGTAGGGTCCTTAGCAGCTGCTGGCTGCCGGTCAGGGCGCCTCCTTTCCCCTGGTCGCCTGCCGCCCCTGCCGCGGCAGGCTGGGGGGGCCTCCCTTCCCCTGGCCGCCTGCCACTGCCGCCCCCGGTCAAACTCCAGGTCGAACTCCTGGTCCTGGGGACAATTTGCATATTAGGCTTTTATTATATAGGAGGATAAGTATGACCATTTAGAATTCATTCATTCATTCAGTGGCCTTATAGTCACTGACTGTAGGTAGCAAACTAAGCATTTGCCAGGATGTTCAGAGTAGTAAGGGAGCTAATATAGGTACCTAAGTCAGATAAGATAGAGAATAGTGGCACAAGATTGGACAGATAAATGAAGTAAGGGAATGGAAGAGGGAAGGTGTTACCTTCAGTAGTGATAATAATAAAGGCTTTTGCTTTTTTAAAAGTTCAGTATTGTATTAATATGTGCCAGAGACTGAGGTAGGCACTTTACACTGAGTGGTCAGATTATTATGATCTCTGAACGCATAATAATCTGGCCACTCGGTGTATATCCTATATAATAAAAGGCTAATATGCAAATTGTCCCCTCGACCAGGAGTTCGACTAGCAGGCAGGCTGGCCAACTGCCCATATCCCCATCCCCTGGCCAGGCTGGCCGGACCACACCCATGCTTGAATTCATGCACCTGGCCTCATACATACATATACATATACATATACATATACATATACATATACATATACATACACATATATCTTATCTAATAAAGAGGGTATATGCTAATTGACTGTCACACCATCACAAAGATGGCAGTGCCCACAGCCAATAAGGCGGGAATATGCTAATTGACTGTCACACCCTCAGAGATGGTGGCGCCTAGTCCCCTTTGCCCCGCCGGGGCAGCAGGCACATGGCACGGCCAGGCCCAGCCCCAGGTGGGTCCAGCTGCTCCGCGTGCCTGCCTCTGGAGTCCCCCAGTCCCCTCAGTCCCCCAGCCACTCAGGGCCGGCCTGAGGCACAGGCAAGCCTCGGATGGCGGCTGCCCAGCTGCTCAGGGCCGCCCGAGGCTCAGGTAACCAGGGCCGGCCGAGGCTTGCCTGCAGAGGTGTGATGGGGGCGTCGCCTTCCCCTGATCGCCAGGTTGCCTCCCGGACTGTAAAGGGGGCAGGCCAGGCTGAGGGACTGAATTTTCATGCACCGGGCCTCTAGTATATATATATATATATATATATATATATATATATATATATATATGCGCGCGCGCACACACACACACACACTGAGTGGCAAGATTATTATGTGTTCAGAGATCATAATAATCTGGCCACTCGGTGTATATATCTGCAGTCCTTTAAACTTCACAGTCATACTATGAGTAAGGCACTGTTACTGTTTCCGTTTGCAGACGGGGACACTGCAGCAGCGAGGTCACACAGCTCACAGTGAGGGAGTGGAGTGGAACCCAGCATTCTGCTCCAGAGCTGGTGTTCTGTTACCTGTGGGAGGGGAGGGAGAGCACAGAAAGGTGGAAGGACGGACTCTGAAGGACGCAGAGGTGGTGGTGCTGAGCAGGGCTTTGACAGATGGGTAGGATTGGAGTCCGAGACAGCAGCTTGATTGAAGGCTGGGTATTAGGGGTAGGTGGAGGTTGGAATTGGTTCTGTTTGCCTAGCAAGGGGAGTGCTGTGGAAGGTGAGACTGGGAAGGTAGGATAAAACCTGATTGTGGAGGGCTTCAAATGGTGGGCAAGTACAAATAGTGTGCACTCTTACATTGGTGGTACTGGGGGCCATGAAAGGTTTCTAGGGAGGGGAGTGGTACGAATGCCATTACAGAGGCAGGGAGGTTCTCCTTGACAGTCACCAAGAGGTCCTTCTTTCTTACTGTCTGAGCCCTCATCTGTGCAGAATGGGGCCTGCAAGGAAGTCAGTATGGGCTGCGCCAGTTCCTCTGAGGCCTGGAGCCTTCCTGTGAGGCCCCTCAGAGATGAGGAGGCACACCAGCGATGCATCAGATGACAGGTGATGGAGCTCGGGGCGAGGTCTGGCATTCTGAGAGCTGGACAGCTTATGAAGCACCGGACGCCGAAAGCCGCGTGCGGGGGTACCTGCTCCTCGCCTGCCCTGCTTCCCATGTGCGAGAACAGGAGCTGAGACACAGGCTTCACTGAAGGGCGCCACTGCTGAGAGCGGGCACTTTGGGATATTAACAGCCTCACAGGATTGTGCTTTTTAGAGAACAATGTGTGCCCAAGCAGCAAACTTGAAAACGTACAAAAATGCAATGGAGAAAAAAATCAGGATGTGCTTTTCCAATACACTCACTGAGGTTCTTCTCATTGCATATACCAAGTAAAGACTTATGTATTTCATTTTTCATTTTCTCATGCTTTGCAGATGCAGCATTGTATAAGCATTTTTAGCACATTTCTATAGGGTGTCCCCCCAAAAGTATACATGCTTTAACAGCTGATAGCTCAATTTTGAAAATGAAATGTATTTTAATAAACATTGACTTTATAATTATTCAAAGTGTGTGTATACATTTTTTGGACATCCTATATATATTCTGTGTTTTTTTGGGGGGGAGGCGTGGGGGCATGAGAAGGGGAGATATAAGGTGAAGAATGGGGTATAAATACATGAATTAAGGAATATTGCTCTTGACTTAGCAGATTTTTGAGGCTAACCTAGTGGTCTGAAAAGATATAAATAACAGGCTGGCTTTTTGCTGATCCAGCTTGTTGTGGTTAGAAGGGAGGCCTTTGGAGGACCAGACTCGGAGTTGGTGCCTGCTTTGTGTTCCCTGCAGCCCTCCTCCCCTGCAGGAAGGCCTTCACGCCTCTCCGTCAGCCTGGTGTCTGCCCACTTGCTGCCTCCCCGGGTCCGCGCTCTTAGACCACCCTGTTATGGTGCTGAATTTCTTCTCTGAACTCAGTGTTTGTTCCGTATCACTCCTTTGGCTTCCCTCTCACTTATAAAATAGAATATTATAACAACAGAGAAAAAATAAAATAGAATATTACTCACCCTGCAGGTTTTTGTACAAATCAATGAGAGAATGTGTGTAAAGTCCCTAGCACAGTGTCCTGCCCGGAACTAATATGCTCAGACTTGCTGATTCCTTCTCTCCTGCCTGTGCCGTTTCCTGGTGACATTTACTTCGTGTCTTCAGGTTAAGGCTGGAGGCTCCGCAGGGCAGGATTGGTGCTTCCTGTTTCTTTGTGGCCCTCCTGGTGGTTGTTCATTCCATAGGCTCCTTTCTGTCACTCTTTTTCTTTAGCATCTTCCAAAGCTAAACATATTAGCCATTGTTTACTGATCCTTCACCATGTGCCACGCACCCTGTAAGTGCTTTACACACATTATTTTATTAATTTTTTTTTCTCTGAAAACTCCATTAAGTCAGTGGTATTATCTCCATTTTACAGAAGAAGAAATGGAGGCTTAGAGGAGTAGAGGAATTGCCCAAGGTGACTCATGTAGGCTGAGCCGTGTTCCACACCGAGGGAGTCTCATTTCAGAACTTCTGTTCATATTGCCTTTCAGATGGCAACCATTTAGACAAGAAGACCTTAACTGATTCCACATGGGAATTTCATGAAGATAGCATAGTTCCGTCAATGAATTCTAGAGTAGTGTAGATGCCCACTGCTCTCCTTTTGTTCTCTTCCAATTTGGCACTTTTTGTTTTGGATTTGAGTCAGTTCTGCCTCTGCTCTGTGTGTGACTGCCTTTTGTGAGTCCATTAACTGTTCTGATGCTCAGTTTCCTGATCTGTAAACAGGGATGAGGTATGTGTGTGCAAGAATGCTTGTTTTATCACATCTTACAGGGTCCTTAAGATGATCAGTTATCTCACTGATGTAAAAGCAAAATATGTTACTATGTTATATTCTTTCCACCACATCATTTAGACTAAATGTTCCATGAGGGCAGCTGTTTTTAAAAATATATATATTTTTATTGATTTCAGAGAGGAAGGGAGAGGGAGAGAGAGATAGAAACATCAATGATGAGAGAGAATCATTGATTGGCTGCCTCCTGCACACCCCCTACTGGGGATTGAGTCCGCAACCCAGGCATGTGCCCTTGACTGAAATCGAACCTGGGACCTTTCAGTCTGCAGGCCAATGCTCTAGCCACTGAGCCAAACCGGCTAGGGCACACCTGTTTGTATTTGTATTTATTTATTTACTTTTAAATAATTGTGGTAAAATATACATAACACAAAATTTTCCATTCTGATCATTTTTAAGTTCCATGACATTGACTACATTCACATTATTATGTGACCATTACCAGAACTTTTCTCATCTTGCAAAACTGAAACTCTGTACCCATTAAACAACAGCTCCTTGTTCCCCTACCCCAGCCCCTTGCAACCACCATTCTATTTTCTGTCTATGAATTTACTACTCTAAGTGCCTCATATAGTATTTGTCCTTTTGTTGCTGGCTTATTTTGCTTGGCGTAATGTCTACAAGATTCACCCATGTTGGCGTTTGTGTCAGAATTTCCTGTTTAAGCCTGAATAATATTCCATTGTATGCATATACCACATTTTGTTTATTCATTCATTCATCTTTGGACACTTGGGTTGCTTTCACTTTTTGGCTATTGTGAATAATGCTGCTATGAACATGGTGCACAAATATCTGTTTGTGACCCAGAGGTGGAATTACTGGATCAGATGGTAATTCTATTCATAATATTTGAGGAAGAACTGCCATACTATTTTCCACAGTAGCTGTACCATTTTACATTCGCACCAGCAGTGAGTGCATAGGGTCCCACTTTCTCCACATCCTCTCCATTTCCCTAATCATTAGTGATACTGAGTATCTTTTCATGTGCTTATTGGCCATTGTACATCTTTGGAGAAATGTCTGTTCAAGTCCTTTGTACATTTTTTTCCTTGTTTGGGTTTTGTTGTTTTTGCTTTTTTTGTTTTGTTTTGTTGCTTTCTTGCCCATTTTTAAATCAGGCTGTTTTTATTGTTGTTGAGTTTTAGGAGTTTTCTCTATATTTTGGATATTAATCCCTTATTAGGTACTAGAGGCCCGGTGCACGAATTCGAGCACGGGTTGGGTCCCTCTGGGTGGCCTGTGGGGATTGGGCCGAAACCCGCAGTCCAATGCCACCTGCAGCTCCTACCTGCTGCTCCCGCTCATCCTGGCCCCTCTGCCTGCTGCGGGCTCGCGCCTAACCAGTCCCGATTGGGAGAGGCTTGCGCTGCCACAGCAGAGCTTGCCAGCCATGATCCCTGCATCTGGTGCCCTCCCAAGGAGAGTTACCTGTGGGATCAGGCTGAAACCAGCTCTCCGACATCCTCCGAGGTGTCCTGGATTGCCAGAGGGCACAGGCCAGGCTGAGGGATCCCACCGGTGCACAATCGGGGAGGGACCGTGGGAGGGCTCCAGGGCATGTCTGGCCCATCTCGCTCAGTCCCACCACAGCAGCAAGCTAATGTCCTGGTCGGAGCATCTGCCCCCTGGTGCTCAGTGCATGTCATAATGAGCGGTTGAGCAGCCTTAGCATATCATTAGCATATTATGCTTTGATTGGTTGTTCGGTTGTTCTGCCATTTGGTCTATTTGCATATTACCCTTTTATTATATAGGATGTGATTTGCAAATATTTTCTCCCATTCTGTGCATTGCCTTTTTACACTGTTGATTGGGTCCTCTGATGTTTTTAATTTGATGAAGTCCAGTTTGCCTAGTTTCCTGTACCTTTAATATTATGCTCTTATTTTTAAGTGGAGTCTAATACATGAATAATGATGCTAATAGTACTAGTCAGCATTACTCCCCACCAGGTACTAGGTCAAGTATCTTACATGCATCATTTCCTGTAGTTCCTATAACAGTCCTGTGGGGCAGGTACTATCACTCAAATTTATAGAGTAGGAAACTGAGGCTTAGAAGTTTAGCATGTATCTTCCCCAAGTTCTGAGGATAATAAGTAGCAAACTAGGGACTTGAACTCCAGAGCTAGTACTCTTAACCACTATACTGGATAGCTCAGTAATTACTTGTAGAATTGAGCAGATGAATATTTGAATGAACTTTGTGGCTAAAAAATCTGGTAATAGTTGTCTCAAATTCAGATCTGCCTTAGTATTAAAAATTCTTCTCCCAGCCTGGCCATTGTGGCTCAGTGGTTGAGCATCAACCTGTGAACCAAGAAGTCACTGGTTCTATTCCCACTCAGGGCACATGCCCGGGTTGTGGGCTTAATCCCCAGCAGGGGGCGTGCAGGAGGCAACCGATTGATGATGTTTCTCTCTCATCGATGTTTCTAGCTCTCCTTCTCCCTTTCTCTCTCTCTAAAAAAAAAAATCAATAAAAACACACTTTAAAAAAGTATTCACCCAGTGACAGTCCTCCTTATGTAATTCAGGGTACAGGAGTCCCCATCATCTCAGCAAGTTTTCCGAGAGTTTGGTTAATGGCTTTGATTTTCTGCAACTCCTTGAAGCTCTTCTTGGTAATGGAAGACTATGTCTTTTAATTTTTCTTTGGATTTGCTTTGGAACTATAGTGTTGGAGGGAGAAAAAGAGGGGATTTAAACAGATACTAAGTTGTCTGGCTGACCACCTTGCTTTTAAGACATTACCTACCAGCTACAAAGCACAAGCTTTGTAGTCTGGGAGGCATGTCAAAAATTCTGTTTGGGGTTTTGGTTTAAAATGGAGTGTAATGGAGAGAGACTGATTCTTTCATCTCAGAGAATCCGGCTGCAAGTCGTTGAGAGCCGGGGACAAGGACAGGGCCTGTAATTGGACACTGTTGAGTTTCTTGCCACTCCTCAAAGGAGAAAGCACACAAAGTTCTGGCATGTCATTAGTCAAAATAGGCAACAGGCCTGAGAAATGACGTTGCTTGGTGTTTGAAAGTGGAATTTGCTAGTGGCTTCCAGAGAGCGAGAGTCCCTCATATTAACTCTGGTGGAAATTTAAAAACTGTCAATTCAAAGAATCACCAAATTCTAGTTGAAAGGGCCTGACCGGCATTTTGTTCGACCCCTGGTTTTACAGGTGAGAAAACTGAGGCCCAGAGCGGGTATAGGTTTGTGCTGTTTTTACCCTAACAAGACTTCTGACACCAACTAGTTGTCCTATAATTCAATTCTTACCTAACCATCTGGAGTTATTCCAGATCCTTACAGGTTTAGGGCTCAGTCCCACAGACTGCCCCCACTTGAGACACCAGTGGAAAGTCCCCGGTTGCCACCTGTACTTCTGACCAACGGGCTATAAATTGGGGGTTCCCATGACCTCCTCCTCGGGAAAAGTCTTTACTTACATTTACTGGTTTCTATAAAGGATACAAATCGGGAACAGCTAAGCAGAAGAGCCGCCTAGGGCAGGATCTGAGGGGAAGGGCGCAGAGCTTCCATGCCTCTCGGTGCTTGTCTCCCAGTGCCTCCAGGTGCTCGCCAACTGAGAAGTTCTCAGAACCCCATTAGGTAGTTGCAATGGTGACTAACTCAATCTCCAGCTCCTCTCTCCTCCTGAAGGTTGGAAGTGGGGGTTGGCTGAAAGTTCCCAACCCTGTAATGCCCTGTTCTTTCTGGCAACCAGCTCTCCTCCAGAAGCTATCTAGACCCTCCCCGCCCCCCGCCCTCCCTCCCCCCCTCCCACACACACACAGTTAGCGCATTATCATGCAAAGACTCTCAGCGCTGCAGAGATTCCAAAGGTTTTTGGAGCTGTGTGCCAGAATTGCAGGACAAAGATCAAATATTCATTCATTCATTCATTCATTCATTCATTCATTCAAAAAGTGTTTATTTGAGTCAAACTGCAACATATGCTGGGGAGCACGATCTCACATGCTCCCTTTATTTCTTATTATGTCACAGTAGGTGACTGGCCAACGTCCCACAGTGAGTCAGTGGTAAAACTGGGGAAAGAACTCAGTTTATGACTCCCACCTTTTTCTACTTTCCTCCGGGCCCTTGCCAGTAATTTGGATACAGTATTTGTACACGGACAGGGAGACTAAGCAAAGTAGTAGTAAGTCTGCCATTCATGACTCAGGCTCATGAAGGTACATTTTTATTGCTTTAAAGTTAATCTCCTGTTTTAGACCTGGCTTGGTAGAGGTGATTATTTAGCTCCAGGTTTGAGGATTGAAATGAAATTCGTTCACAGAATAATCTTTGGTCTTCTGTTTTATCTGCTTTTTCTGGCACTGATCCAGGATAGGGAAACTAATCCCAGGCTAGGACTTGGGAGGTCTGGGATTGGTCACCGCTCTGCTGCTAATTTGCTCTATGACTTTGGGTAGGTCACCTTCTACCTGTTTACTCATTTCAAGAACATGAATTGAACAACAGGGTCTCCAGATTCATTTCCACACCTAAGCTCAAGTCCTGGATCCAAGTGGCTTTTACTTTTTCTCAAGGCCTTTAGCTTCCACAGGAGATAATCTTTCTTTTGAATCCAGTTTGTGTATGTGTGTATATACACTGAGTGGCCAGATTATTATGATCTCTGAACACATAATAATCTGGCCACTCAGTGTATATCCTATATAATAAAAGGCTAATATGCAAATTGTCCCCTCGACCAGGAGTTTGACCAGCAGACAGGCTGGCCAACTGCCCATGTCCCCTCCCCCTGGCCAGGCTGGCTTGACCCCACCCATGCACGAATTCATGCACTGGGCCTCAAATACACACACACACACACACACACACACACACACACACACACACACACAGAGTGGCCAGATTATTATGCGTTCAGGGATCATAATAATCTAGCCACTCAGTGTATCCTACCTAATAATAGACAAATATGCAAATTGACCGCACCTTCGCTATGACCAAGCCACACCCAGCAGCCAAGCCACGCCCACCAACCAATCAGGATGAGTATGCAAATTACCCCAACAAAGATGGCGGCTAATTTGCATATCAAGACAGCTTAGAAAGAAGCCAAGAGATGCTGAAGGGAGCAAAGCTGCGGAGAAGCAAGTAAGCTGGGGGGGGAGGACAAGGGAGGAGCTGAGGCGGGGCCGGGGGAGAAGGAAGGAGAGCTGGGCGGGCTGGTGGAGAAGGTGGGCCGGGGGACAAGGGAGGAGCGGAGGCAGGGCCGGGGGAGAAGGAAGGAGAGCGGGGCAGGCTGGCGGAGAAGGCGGGCCGGGGGACAAGGGAGGAGAGCAGGCGGGGCGGGGTAGAGTGCAGCAGGAAACCCTATTGCAGCATATAGTCTAATGTTTTTCATCGAGGTATAATTTACTTTTGAATTATAGTTAATGAAATGTATAAATCTCAATTGTTATAGTTTTGACAAATGCATCCACAATTGTAACCTACACCCCTATCAAGGTGTAGATTTTCACTATCACCCGAGAAAGTTCCCTCATGCCCCCTCCCAATCAATCTTGCAGAGGGAACCACTGGCTAACTCTACCAGCGATTAGTTTCGCCTGTTTTATAAGTTCTCAGTGGAGTCATGCATGCATTCCTCTGTGTTGAGTCCCGCTAGTGCTTTGAAGAGTTTTCTGCTTTCTTCCTCTAATCCTGAGAAATCATGTACATTGTTTTCGCCACCTGCCATCTTGAAAGGTCATGTGGTTGGGCCCTGCTGGTTCCCTGAGCTGCTGTGCTTTGAGAGGTGAGGCCTCTGCCAGGGCCACCACGCTGTCTGCTGAGTGTGATGGACAGTACAGTTTGATTTCCAGAGACTAGGAAATCAAGGTTGGGCTTGTTTCTGTAATGATTGATGTCACAGTCTTCTCACTTGTCAGCTGGGTAAATGGAATCCACCAGCAGATGAAAGAGAACTCTGACACCAAAAATGTCACATGAAATGGCACATTTCTGGTAAGGTGCCCATGAGATACACTCATTTCAATTTCATAAATACTTTTGAACATAAAGGCAGATTGCTCCAGGGAGCAACAGCAAAAGGAAGGGAGGTCTGGAAGGGGCTGGCAGGGGGGTGGAGGAGCCAGATTGTGCACAGAGGTTTTGTGGCCTCTCGTGGCTGTGGAGCTTAGTGTCAGTGGGAGGAGTTTTGCTTGCTTTTCTTCATAATGTCTTTTTAAAAATATATATATATATATATATATATATATATATATATATATATATATATTTAAATATATTTTATTGATTCTTTACAGAGAGGAAGAGAGAGGGATAGAGAGTTAGAAACATCGATGAGAGAGAAACATCGATCAGCTGCCTCTTGAACACCCCCTACTGGGGATGTGCCCGCAACCAAGGTACATGCCCTTGACCGGAATCGAACCTGGGACCTTTCAGTCCGCAGGCCGACGCTCTATCCACTGAGCCAAACCAGTTTCGGCTTCATAATGTCTTTAACCTTTGTTCCTCTTCAGGGTTTTCACCTCCTCTAACTTAGTTTATCCCTAGTCTTGCCTGGGCCATTGAAGGGCCATTCAGTTGGTCTCTTTCCTTCCATTCTCCCTCCTTTTCTACACTGTGCCACTCAAGATTTCAGACAACTATCCCAGAACTCTCCTGGCACTGTCCATCTCCTTCAAACGAGTTATGTCACCTGGTTTTTAAGGCCTCACTGGGTGGGCTTCTTCCTATCTACCCTAACAGAGCTCTGCACACGCTCTTCCATTTCCTGCCTGCCCTAACAGAGCTCTGCACACGCTCTTCCATTTCCTGTCTACCCTAACAGAGCTCTGCACACGCTCTTCCATTTCCTGTCTACCCTAACAGAGCTCTGCACATGCTCTTCCATTTCCTGTCTACCCTAACAGAGCTTTGCACACACTGTTTCATTTTCTGTTTACACTAACAGAGCTCTGCACATGCTCTTCCATTTCCTGTCTACCCTAACAGAGCTCTGCACATGCTCCACCATTTCCTGTCCACCCTAACAGAGCTCTGCACACGCTCTTCCATTTCCTGTCTACCCTAACAGAGCTCTGCACACGCTCTTCCATTTCCTGTCTACCCTAACAGAGCTCTGCACACGCTCTTCCATTTCCTGTCTACCCTAACAGAGCTCTGCACATGCTCCACCATTTCCGGTCTACTGTTAACAGAGCTCTGTATATGCTCCACCATATCCGGTCTACCCTAACAGAGCTCTGCACACGCTCCACCATTTCCTGTCTACCCTAACAGAGCTCTGCACACGCTCTTCCATTTCCTGTCTACCCTAACAGAGCTCTGCACACGCTCTTCCATTTCCTGTCTACCCTAACAGAGCTCTGCACACGCTCTTCCATTTCCTGTCTACCCTAACAGCTCTGCACATGCTCCACCATTTCCTGTCTACCCTAACAGAGCTCTGCACACGCTCTTCCATTTCCTGTCTACCCTAACAGAGCTCTGCACACGCTCTTCCATTTCCTTCTACCCTAACAGAGCTCTGCACATGCTCTTCCATTACCTATCTACCCTAACAGAGCTCTGCACACGCTCTTCCATTTCCTTCTACCCTAACAGAGCTCTGCACATGCTCTTCCATTACCTATCTACCCTAACAGAGCTCTGCACTCGCTCCACCATTTCCGGTCTACTCTTAACAGAGCTCTGCACATGCTCTTCCATTTCCTATCTACCCTATCAGAGCTCTGCACATGCTCCACCATTTCCTGTCTACCCTAACAGAGCTCTGCACATGCTCTTCCATTTCCTGTCTACCCTAACAGAGCTCTGCACATGCTCCACCATTTCCGGTCTACTGTTAACAGAGCTCTGTATATGCTCCACCATATCCGGTCTACCCTAACAGAGCTCTGCACACGCTACACCATTTCCTGTCTACCCTAACAGAGCTCTGCACATGCTCCACCATTTCCGGTCTACTCTAACAGAGCCCTGCACACCCTCTTCCATTCCTGCTCTCCCCTTGCTGGTGCTCATCCTGTTCCCCCTGCAGGGCACTGCTTTCCTCTTGTTCCAGACTTTTCCATAGTGGCTGCACCACTTTACCTGCCCACTAACAGTTCATAAGGTCCCACAGTGTCGCCGACCCTGCTTTATTCATTGTGGCCATGCTAATGGCTATGAGGTGGTTGCATGCTTTTTAGGAGCATGTTATTAAGCAACCATCTAGATTCAGGATTGTTCAGAACCTAAGTGAAGGATGTGTATCTGGAGGAAGGCAGAGCATCAGTATCATGGGGAATATGTTTATTTTTCAGCATTTTATATTTACTAGAGGATACTGTATGGTTATTTTTACATAAAACTTCTTTGTTGGGAGGGAGAGTGGCCACCTAGCCTTACGGATTTAGAGGCAGTGCTGGAACCCGCAGACTTGAGTGGTCACCTGTGGCTAAGTGACAGAGCAGAATGAGAGCCCTCATGTGGGCTGGTAGCATGATCTTGGCCTATAGTGAATAGATGTCCCTCAGGAGGAGACACCTCCTTTCTTGGGGGCAGCTCAGCACCCTGGGTACTGCCAGGCAGTGCTATGTGGTGGGGGTGGGGGTGGGGGTGGGGGTGGAGGCAGGATAGCCCCCAGGGTTTCTGAGTACCTGCCCTGTTGGTGCTGGGGATGTGTGAGGGCCAGTCACCACCCTCAGGGAGTTTCCACTGAGAGGGATAAACACATAACTTCAGTGCCCAGGTGAGTCCTGTGGGGGCACTGTGGGAGGACCTGATTTTGAAGGATGAGTAGGAGTTGGTCAGAAAGAGAGAGAAGAGAGTTAGAGGGAACAAGCCTTTCAGCTTGTCATTGAACTTCAGCAAATTCATACTCCCGTTTGAGACACTGTCCCAAGAGGACTTCAGTTTCAAAACTTGATAGACTTAGAGAGAAGGGTATGAAATGATAGGTGGTTCAGAGCTCCACTAAGGGACAGGATGGGGTGGGTAAACGTGAGGGTACCCACTTTTTGAGTATGGTGTCCCAAAAGCCCCATTGTGGTCAGAAGACTGCCTCTGAGAAAGGTTCACACGCCCTCCCGCCCCTCTTATAGGTGAGCAGAGCAGAGAGGGGAGCAGCCTTTTGGGGTGGCTGAGGGGTCTTCCCATAGAGGGTCGTATTCCAACCCTCATGGGTATACCCCTTCTTATTTTAAAATTAGACGAGAAAAAGTACGTAAAGCGAAAGTATCAAATGTGCACATTGTTTTAAACAGACAATACAAAAGTAGCCTATATAATAAAAGGGTAATATGCAAATCGACTGAATGAGGGAACAACTGGTCGCTATGATGCACACTGACCACCAGGGGGCAGATGCTCAATGCTGGAACTGCCCCTGGTGGTCAGTGAGCTCCCTCAGCGGGAGCACTGCTCAGCCAGAAGCCCAGAAGCCAGGCTCACAGTAGGTGAGCACAGCAGCAGTGGCGGGAGCTCTCCCGCCTCCGTGGCAGCTCTAAGGATGTCTGACTGCTGGCTTAGTCCGCTCCCCTAAGCAGTCAGTCAGACATCCCCTGAGGGCTCCCGGACTGTGAGAGGGCACAGGCCAGGCGAGGGACCCCCCTGAGTGCACAAATCTCGTGCACTGGGCCTCTAGTATTTTGTATAAAGCACCAGTTCCCACTTTCCACCCTTGCTGGGCTCCCCATAGGTATCCCCAGCAGCTGCTTAGTGTGTGGTCCTGGTTCCATGAAGTTCCTTTTGTGTACTGGGGTCCTACTGTGGGTTTTACTTTACAACTCGCTTTGTCATGCCATTGTGTATTTTAGCTGTCTTCCATGGCAGCATATTTCAGCCCACCTCGCATTCCATAGAGCGCATATACAATTATACAGCCTTTCCCTTGCTGGGAGGCAGTGTTGTGTGTGTGTGTTTTGTTTGTTTGTTTGTTTTGTCTGTTTTATAAACAACTAGAGGCCTGGTGCACGGATTCGTGCTCACTGAAAGGAAATTAATTAGAAGGTGGCTGGCGGGGCAGGATTGGGTGAGATGGGCTGGACACGCCCTGGAGCCAACTTCTTGGGTCCCTCCCTGGCCAGCCGCACCTGGGGTGGCGCCAGCGCTCGAAGGTGTCTGCGGAGTGAGCAGGGTCCCTCCGGCAGGTGGGGGTCCCTTGGCCTGGCCTGTGGGGATCGGGCCGAAACTGGCAGTCCGACATCCCCTGGGGGGTCCTGGAGTGCAAGAGGGCACTCTACAAAGTTGCTGTCGCTCGACATCTCCTGTGTTGAGCGTCTGCCCCCTGGTAGTCAGTGCATGTCATAGCTACCGGCTGGTCAGCCAGTTGCTTAGGCTTTTATATATATAGATGCTGTGGCAACCTATGTTTGTACACATATATATTTCTTTTCTTTTTTTTAAATACATTTTTATTGATTTCAGAGAGGAAGGGAGAGGGAGAGATAGAAACATCAATGATGAGAGAGAATCATTGATTGGTTGCCTCCTGCATGCCCCCCACTGGGGGTCGAGCCCGAAACCCAGGCATGTGCCCTTGACCAGAATCAAACCCGGGACCCTTCAGTCCACAGGTCGACGCTCCATCCACCGAGCCAAACCGGTCAGGGCCACATATATATTTCTATGGTGTAGAATCCTAGAAGTAAAACTTCTATAGAGACTGCCAAATTGCCTTAAAAGGGGGTCCAACATAGATTCTCAGTAACAGATCCCAAGAGTAGCTGTTTCCCCTGCACCGCCATCAGTGCGAGATAGCTTTATGTTTTTGCACTCTGAGGAGGGAAAGGCATTTGGTTGTCAGTGGCCCACGCTCCCCCATGGATAACCAGCTCTGAGACTGTGGAGTAAGCTCACTGCCTCTGGCTACCTTCCTTCCTGAGCACCCTCCTGTAGAAATGCAGAGTGGACGCGCCATGGGCAGAGCTGTGGAGTGCCTCCTGTGTCCCTGCCATCCAAGGACCTGTGCTCAGAAAGTGCGTGTGCCATCCATTGGAACAAGTGGTCATCTGAAGGAGCAAGGTCTGGTGAATATGGCGGGTGGGGTAATACTTGCCAGGCAGGATCTTTTAACGTGTCTTTAACTGGTTTTGAAGTGTGTGATGGTGTGTCATCATGAAGCAAAATTACTTTGTCCTGTCTTCTGGCCCTTTCTGGTATTTTATGATCAAAGCGTGGTTCAAATTGATTATTTGTTGTCGGTAGCAATCACTATTAACGGTTTCACCTGGTTTTAGAAGCTCATAATACACCACACCTTCCTGATCCCACCAAAATGCAGAGCATTGTCTTCTTTCCGAAGCGATTTGGCCTTGCAGTTGATGTTGATGGTTGACCTAGACCAACCCAAGATTTTGTGCATTTGGGATTCTCAGAATAAAGCCACTTTTCATCGTCAGTCACAATTCGATGCAAAAAGGACTTTCTTTCGTGCCGTTGAAGCAACATTTTGCTGATGACTTTTCGGTTTTCCATTTGTGTTTTGTTCAGTTGATGTGGCACCCATTTTCCTTCCTTTAAAATCTTTCCCATTGCTTGTAAACGATCAGAAATTGTTTGCTGAGCAATGTTTAATCTTTCTGCAAGTTGTTTTTGAGTTTGGCACGCATCTTCATCCAATAATGCTTGTAATTGTTGGGCTTTAAACTTTTTCGGTTGACCTGGACGTTCTTTGTCTTTCACATCGAAATCATCCCTTTTAAAGCGTTTAAACCAGTGTTCACAAGGATCTTGAGATGGAGCATGTTCACCATAAGCTTCCTGAAGTATATGGATAACTTTCAGCATCACTTTTCTTCAAAATAAAGTAATGAATTAAAACTTCACGCAAGTGCTCTTGTTTTTTGGCATGAAATTCGACATTTTTAAGCATAAAAATATCTATGATGTTAACACCTTCAGAAAATTTGACATATGAAGTTTTGAAGCTTGCTGTCAATACAACAAAATAGTATACATATCAAATTGCATGTATATCAACATATGTGTAACTCCATCTATTGAAAAAAATTCTCATTATTAACCAGTACACCTGGTATCAGTGCCTCATTTCTTTTCCCCTTCTGCCTGCCAGCTGGGAGGGAACCACATCTCTCTATTGCTGCTCCAGGGTAGTATACTTTGATCTCATATTCACATTCCCTTCATGTTACTGGCCGACTTAGCCTTGAGAATCCACAGCGTCTCCTTCCTGTTCTCTAACCCAGTGAAACAGAAATCAGGAGTCTTGTACATCCTTTAATTAGCGTCAGAATGATCAGATGAACATGTCAGAGACTGGATTTTAGAGGCAGTTCTCTGGCAGAGCTGGAAAGGGAGTAAGTGCGGAGGGAACTGCCGTTTATGGAGGGCTTCTGCTCACTCCCCGTGCAGCCACCGGGGAGTAGTAGGATTTTCTCTGATTTATAGTGGGGCTGAGTTAGTTACATGCCAGGGAGTCAGTGGCAGAGCCTAGACTTGACCCCAGGTTTCCCCCACATTAAAGCCACTGCACTTGCTCAGAGATTGGTTCCAAAAGAACCCTCAGATGCCACCCCAGAGATCCTCCTCCTGGAGGTGAAGATGAGCCCCTGTAAGAAAACACTGCTGTTTCTCCTCCTTCCCTTCTCTGCACCCGAGGCTGGGGCCTGGGCTTCTAGATATCGTTCTTTCCATTCACGCCTGGGGACTACCTTCCTGACTTTTAAAATTGTAATAATCTTTTATTATGTATCAAATTATCTTCAACATAAGTTACAATCTGCTTAAATTGGGTAGCCTTTTTAAATATAAAGACAAAAACGTTCTCTTTACATACAATATCTTGTCTAGAATCTAGCAAATATAGTACTTTTCATTGTAGCATTTCTGCTTAACACACTAGTAAGAACCAAAAACAACCAAAAATTATAAACCAAATCCCCTAATCTCTCAACTATCAATATTGGATGAATAATTAAAAAGATAACTTTTTTTGTTTAGAAATACAGAATGAATATTAAAGTTAGTTGCAAAAAGGCAGTCTGTTTCTTGGCTAATGACAAAATCATCCTTGAAAGGAAAGCTGAAGACTTCCGCATTACCTTTTGCCAGTTTCTGCTTTAAATTCACTGTTTGATATTTGCAAAGGTCAGATGAGCTATTTTGGTGTCCACGGCCATGATGAATGGAGAATCCTGTGTTCTCATTGGCTCCGCGGATGAAGGGTTGTGTGGTGGGGCAGTGGAGCAGTGCCGCTGTGTGGAAATGGCCGAGCCTGGTGCTGGGCGTTGCAGGAGCAGCAGGCCCATGAAAAATGTAGGCGGAGGAAGCTCCTCTAGTGCTAGGTCTGGGGGGGTTTTCTCTGTTTGCAATGATGCAAAACCTCTGGGAGCTTTTGTTTTCCTCTGTTAACCCCTGTTGCTAAGAATTTAATATGGAGAGCACAGGTGCCCCCTGCCTGAGAGGCTATGGGTCCATCTCTCGTAACCCTGCCAGAGGCTCCTCAGTTCCTTGCAAGTTGGCATGCTTGTGGTAAGCTTTTCGCCCCTTCTTGTAGGAGACATTGGTTTTATTCTAAGTTAAATAAAAATCGTGTGTTGGCTCCAGATTTCCACAAGAGAAGCAGGTGCCTGGTGCATCGAGGAGAATAACTGAATATGGGGTTGTTTCCCCATCCAAGAGCAGATGGTCCGGACCAGTTCATCTTGTGACCTGTCTCTGCTTCTGAGACACCAAATCCCTGATCCCATGGATGATATCTTTAGCTTTGTAGCCATGGAGGTGAGGGGAGCAAAAAGCTGTCGCTATCATTTTCCATTTGTCTAGAACCTTTGGAAGGAAACTATTACAGCATTTTAAGGCACTAAATAAGCCTCCTGCAGCCTTGGGCTTTTCAGACACCTGCAGAGCACAGCAGTAAGGTGGCCTCAGCTAAGGTCAGGACTGAGCCCTCTGCTCAGCATCCTGTCGCCCCTACGGGGCAGCCTCTCCCAGTAGCTGCTCCGTGCCAGGCCCCCTGCCTGTCTGCTCAGGGGCTGCATTTTTAAAGTCGCCAATAGTGATAATAGACACCTGGTATTGGTCACCCGTTGTGTAGATGGGGAACAATAAGTACAAACAAGTGTAGGTTGAGGGTGTCCTGATAACAGTGGGTGTGTGCTTTGCTGGGGCAGAGTGAGGCGGTGACATCTGAGCTGGTCCTACAGGAGTTATCAGGAGGCGGGGCATGTTGGGAAGAGAGAACATTAGAGAAAAGGTACCCAGGTGTGTGAGGCAGCAGACCCCAGGCTTTGGGTATCCGTGTGTGCACCTGGCAAAGGGGGCAGGTGGCAGTGAGTGCTGGTTAGTGACAGTCACTCTGAGCGTCAGGTTGAGAAGTGTAGACGTTGTTGGAGTTAATTGGGGAGCTCAGGGATGTTTTTCATGCACAGAGGGAAGATGTGATCAGATTTCTGTTTGGGAAGATCATCCTAGGACAGTGTGGAGGGTAGTTTAAGGCGGGGAGACAGGTGGAAGGGACACCAGTGGGGGCTGCAGTAGCACCCAAAGGGAGCCGGGGAAGCAGAGCTCAGCCTGCGCAGCCGCTGCACCTACATGCACTGCTCCTTCTCTCTCTCCTCTTTCTTACCCTTCATTCTCCTTCACATCATTCACATCCTTTTCTCACCAAAGTCCTGCTTCCTTTCTAAGACCTTCCTAGACTCTCCAGGCAGCAGGGCCACCCTTCCCCTGCGCCCCTACAGAGTGTGGGCTGCCGCCATATGATGCTCAGTGGAGATTGCCTTGTGGTTCCCAACTTAGATTGCCTGAACTTTGGGTTCTAGAATGATGCCAGTCCCTAGTGCGGCTGGACCATATAGTGAGGATGGAAAGAAGGAGGAATGCTTTATTACAGTGGAGTAGAGAGAACTTGGAATTTGGAGACAGAACACACCTCAATTTGAGACCCACCTCCGCCTTATACATTTTCCTGGAGATGAGGTGATATTTTTTGCTCTTGCTTTTTATTATGCAAAGTTTCTAACAAACAAGAATAAGGAACACAGTATAGTGAACTTCTATGTACCCATGACTTAGCTTCGACAGTTCTCAACATCTGGCCAATCCAACATCTGTTTCATCTCGTTACCACACCATCCTCCCTGGCTCTGCATTATTTTGAAGCAGATTCCAGGCTGCATATAACTTTATCAATAAATATACTGAAGTATATGCCTCTGGAAAATGGGTTTTTTATTGAACTCTAGGAGTCTAAACTAGCTGGGCCCCCGCCTCCTCACCAGTAAAATGGGCATGATGATGCTTCATCCCAGAGCTGCTGAGTTAGGCTCAGGAGGTACTTTGCCGGAGTCCCAATAGCTGGCTTTTCTTTACAACCTGCTGTGCACCAAGCACTGTAATGGCACCAAGAACACAGCCTCGGGGGCAGACAAGCCCAGATCTCATTCTCAGGCCTAGCACTCACCACCTGTGTTTTGGGGACATATTACTCAGTCTGAACCTCAGTGTCCTCATCTTTAAAAATGGGGGCAGTAATAGCTCCCTCACAGGGTGGTTTTAAGGTTTAAATGAGACAGTGTATGTGTCAGCAGCAGCTCTTATTATAAACATTCTTAAAATATATCCTGGGAACCAGGATGGTGGCATAGGTAAATGCCATCATTCAGAACTGCCTGAAATCTGGCTGAATGGAAGTCCAACAACTAGAGAAGTAAAGAAGAAAGTACATCAAGAGGAGCAAAGGCACTGAATAGTCTGGTCCGACACCCACGTGTGGTGTTTTTTTAAATCGCGAGGGATATCTTTCCTGCAGAGTCCTACCATGAGAAGCAAGGGGTCCCAAAGCTCCAGACCTCCAATCCAGGGTTCCAGAGCTGGGAAGAGAAGTCCTCATAACTTTGGGCTATAAAAACTAGTAGGAATTGTAGTTGAGTGACATGGAGGCTGCTAAAGACTCAGGCAGTCCTTCTTAAAGGGCTGGCACACAAACTTACACTGTTCCGCTTCCTCTGAGCTCCAGCTCAGGGGTAGGGGTGTTGGGGATCCAGGGACATACAGGCAGAAACTGGACTATCTGGCATTGGGGCAGGAACTCGGGGGCAGCTTTCTTCCAGACAGGGTGCGCACAGGGGTCATTGATCCTGTGCTGGGACCTCTTCTGTGGCAGAGCTGAATGGCAGCCATATCTGAGTTTCCATCAGCCTGGCCCACACTGTTCACTCTTCCCTAGTGATTCCCTGAGACCCTGCCCCATCCAATCTGCAGCCCCACCCAAGCTGTTTGTAGTGGCTTTCCCATATGAATGGCCTGTCCTGGCTCAGGCTTCAGACTTTTCTAAAATCTCTCAAACAAGCAGCAGCTGATGTCAGCATGCCCCAAACCTATCAACAAGAGGCCTAAGACCTGGCACTAGCACCAGCCTGCCTTGCTTCACAGATGGCCCTTCCATGGGTACTTCTAAGCCCAATACAAGTAGTAGCCATCTGCAGTTTGCTCTGTAGCTCCAACCAGGAAGCCCTAGGCAGTGGCTGACTTTGTATTACTCAGGAGGCTCCAGGGCCAGTACACCCAGTGGACAGCTTTGTACCATAATAGATTACAACTCTACACATCCACAAGCGACACACTCAAGGGGCAGACTCAGTGAGCACCAAAGCCCCACTGAACAAGTCCTGCTCCATAGGGGTGTCTCCTGCACAGCAGATCTCCCACTGTAGTTGCAGCTGGTCCTTACAGCTAGTTGGCCTGGAGGTCCATTCCTCGCAGTGATACCAACAGCAATCAAGACTCAACTACAACAAGACTGTGCACTCAGCCTATACAAGGGTGCACCTAGAGTGCCCAGATCAGGTGACTGGGGAGGCTGAGCCACTGGGCCCTACAGGACACCTACTACACAAGGCCACTCTGCCAATTCCAGGAGACATAGCAGCTCTACCTAATACATAGAAACAAACATAGGGAAGCAGCCAAAATATGGAGAAAAAGAAACATATCACAAATGAAAGGAATGCAAGCAAACTGGATACAGAGTTCAAAATAACGGTTATAAAGTTCTCAAGGATCTTAATGAGAGCTTCAAGGGACTTAGACTTTCAAGGATCTTAGTGAGAATTTCAAAGACATGAAAAAGGACCAGTCAGAAATTAAGCATACACTAACTGAAATAAAGAATAATTTACAGGGATTCAACAGTAGAGTAGAGGATTCCAAGAATCAAATTAACAATTTGGAATATGAGGAAGCAATAAACACCTAATCAGAAGAGCAAAAAGAAAAAAGAAATAAAAATGAAGATAGTGTAATGAGCCTCTGGGACTACTTCAAGCGTACCAACATTCACATTATGGAGGTGCCAGAAGGAGAAGAGAGAGAACAAGACATTGAAAACCTGTTTGAAGAAATAATGATAGAAAACTTCCCCTACCTGGTGAAAGAAATAAACTTACAAGTCCAGGAAGCACAGAGTCCCAAAGAGGCCCACACCAATACACATCATAATTAAAATGCCAAGGGTTAAAGACAAAGAGAGAATCTTAAAAGCAAGAGAAAAGCAGTTAATTACCTAAGGGAGTGCTCATATGACTCTCAGCTGATTTCTCAATAGAAACTTTGCAGGCCAGAAGGAAGTGGTAAGAAATATTCAAAGGGATGAAAAGCAAGGACCTACAACCAAGATTACTCTACCCAGCAAAGCTCTCATTTAGATTGAAGGTCACATAAAGAGCTTCACAGACAAACTGTTACAGGAGATCATCAGCACCAAACCAGTATTGCGTGAAATGTTGAAGAGTCTTCTTTAAGAAGACGAAGGAGGAGGGAGAGGGGGTAAAACGGAGAGAGGAAGGAAGAAGAAGAGGAAGGGAGAGGAGGAGAATAAAAATATGAACAATAAAATGGCAATAAATACATATATTTCAACAGTTGAATCTAAAAATAAAAATTAACAAACAAGAAATCTAATGAACAAAATAAACGGATGAATAAAATAAAACCAGAGGCATGGAACAGACTGAGGAATCTCAGAGGGAAGTGCGGGGAAGACATTAACTGAAGGACTTTCATGCATACATATATTACCTGTGGACACAGACAATAGGATGGTGAAAGCCTGGGGTGGGGCAGGAAATGGGTGGACGGCGGCAATGGGGGTAAAAAAGGGGGACATCTGTAATACTCTCAACAATAAAGATTTTTAAAAAGAAAATATATCTTACCTTATAATAGAGAAACATGCATATTGACCGCACCTCCGCTATGCCCACGATTGGGCCGGCAGGAGGCTGGGGGCGGGACTCCGGGTGGCATATCCGCCGTTGAGTAGATCAAGATGGCGGTACCCAGTGGCCGGGCCCATGCCGCCACTCCCGGGGGTGCCTGGGGCGATCGGCACCCCATGGGGGCGTGGCCGGGCCCATGCCGCCGCTCCCGGGGGTTCCGGGGGTCGATCGGCCACCTGGGGGGGCGTGGCCTGGCCCCTCCTGCCCCTCCCGGGGGTCCGGGGGTCGATCGGCCACTTGGGGGGGGCGTGGCCGGCCCCTCTCGCCCCTCCTGGATCGGACACCTGAGGGGGCGTGGCCGGCCCCTCCCGCCCCTCCCAGGGGTGGGGGGGGCGATCGGCCACCTGGGGGGGCGTGGCCAGGCCCATCCCGCCCCTCCCGCCGCTCACGGGGTCCCGGGGGTCGATCGGCCACCCGGGGGTGTGTGGCCCGGCCCCTCCCGCCCCTCCCGGGGGTTCCGGGTCGATTGGCCACCTGGGGGGGCTTGGCCGTGCCCATCCCGCCCCTCCCGCCGCTCCCGGGGTCCCAGGGGCCGAGGCTTTCCGGGCCTTGGGCACCAGCGGGGAGCCTGCACTGATCGCAGGAAACCACTGGGGGTCGGCTCCTGTGATCGTTAGCAGGGACACTGGGTGCGGCGAGCCCAAGGCCAGGAAAGCCTGGGGCGGAGGCTTTCCCGGCCTTGGGCACCAGTGGGCAGCCTGCAAGGATGGCAGGAAACCACTGGGGATCGGCTCCTGCGATCCTTAGCAAGGATGTTGGGTGCCGCGGAGCCCAAGGCCACCGCCCGGGGCCAAGCCCCGACCCTGAAAAAGGCAGAAGGCGGTGGCCACAGCCAAGGCCTGGGTCCCTGGTGCCGGCAGAAAACTGGTGCAGGCAGCCAGGTGAATGAAGGTCTATTGCACGAATCTTCGTGCAAACGGGCTACTAATATATATATATATATATATATATATATATATATATATATATATATATATTAATTACTAGAGGCCTGATGCAGAAAGATTCGTGCAAGAATGGGCCTTCCTTCCCCTGGCTGCCTGCAGTGCCTTCGCTCTGGCTGGAGCCACCTTTCCACTCTGGCCCAGAGCCACCTTTCTGCCTTCCCACGCTGCCCAGAGGCCTGGAGCGGCTGGGGTGGTGCGGAACGCCTGTGTCGTCGCCATGGCGATGATGCAAGCGTCCTGCCCTGCCCCGACTCAGGCCACTCAGCACCTATGTATGCAAATTAACCCACCATCTTTGTTGACTGGTGGGTGGCGCAAAGGTGTGGTCAATTAGCATGTTACTCTTTTATTAGGTAGATATCCTTTCTGATTCTCCTAGCAGATGATGAAGACTTAAATCCAAGATAAAGTAACTGGCCTGAGGTCTTGGGGTGAATAAATTGCAAAGCCAGGGGTTTGAGGCCAGATCTGATTGCCCCCAATGCCCCACCTTCATTATGGCTAATTCTTTTTTCTTTTAAAAAAAATACCTTTGTATTATTATTTTTAGAGAGAAAGGAAGGGAAAGTGATAGAAACATCAATCAACTGCCTCCTGCACGCCCCCTACTGGGGATTGAGCCTGCAGCCCAGGCATGTGCCCTGACTGGAAATAGAACCTGTGACCTCTTGGTGCATGGGACGATGCTCACCACTGAGTACACCAGCTGGGCATGGCTAATTCTTTATCGAACCTTGCTTTGTGGCCTTATGAAGAAGAACATGCTGCCCATGGGTGAGGCAGACCAAGCTCATACGGTCCTTAGCTCTGTCTGATGTTTCAAGCCAGTGCTGTTTCTGTGAAAGCTGATGATCTGGGTTGCAGATCTTCCCTAGGCTCCTTTGTCTGCATCTCCTGCCTTCTTCCTTTTCTTTTTAGGCGCTTGTTAATTATTATACTTACCTGCAAGGAGAGAAATCAAGAGAACAGAATGAGGGAGAAAATTCAAATACAGAAAGTTCACATCAGCCCTTTTGTGGTACATTTTAGTGTAAAGAGGCTGCAACTCTAAAGCAAAACGAGGCTCCTAGGTCATCTGTGGATTTTTGTTTTCCAATCAGCCAAGATAGTGCGGGGTCGAAAGGCTTATTTTGCTAGAACTATGGAAAATTGAAGATAATCTGGCAGAGTCGAAAATCAAACCCAGGCGTGACCAACGCACAGGCCAGTCACCTTGTTGCATTCTGCCTCTGGGGGCAAACAGGTTAGAGACCCTCAAAATCCCTGTTCTGCGGGAGCTGATCTAGTTCTGCCTTAATGGGACTCGAATAATCGTGTAAGTAGTCAACCTTTTGTCTAGCTTTTCACATGTTTCATTTTCATGGTGCAGTGAGGTTCTCTGTTATCCTTCTTCATAAACAAGGAAGCCAAGTAGATAAGTGGTGGTCTGTGGCCTTCAAAGGGCCTGGACTCTTTTTGCACCACCACAAAAGGCCTCTGGAACCTGCTTGTCGGTGGTGCCCCTCCATCATGTGAACAGAACTGCCAGGTCAGAATAGGAATTTCAGGGGCTCTCATAGCGCCCCCACCACAAGGTGTTCCCCAAGCTCTGATGGTAGAAGTGGCAGCAAATCTAGAGATGACCTTTGTCTACCTGTTTGCTGGAGAAATGGTCTCCTCTGTAGGTGCAAGCGTGTTCTGGATGTCGTGTGGACAGCCATCCTCAACACTGTGGTTTCCCTAAATCACTAGAACAGATTTTAGGGGAAGGTTGAGCATCCCAGGTTATAGATCTTACAGGTATGACTTGCAAGCTCTGTGAAGAAGCCTCCCATTTGGGTAGGAATGCAAAACTGATCACCTCATTGCTGGAATGATGGCCTGGCTTTCTTGGGAGCCAGCCAAGAAAATAATTTATGAGACTGACCCACAAACTTAACTAACTGAAGCTTTCATCCAGAATCATTATGGAAAGCAGAGTTAAAATAGTTCCCTCTGAAACCCTGTGGCTACTTATTTGAATCAGTGAGGTCACCCCAAGGACAGCTGTGGAATCAGTCTTTAATTAGAAGAACTTGCCCTGAACTTTATTGGAATGGCATTTCTGAGGGTCTTGAATGTTATTTTTCCTTTTTTGTTGTTTGTTTTTTAAGATTTTTTTTATTGATTTTTAGAGAGAGTGGAAAGAAGGGAGGGAGTGGGAAAGAGAGAGAGAGAGAGGAACATCATTGTAAAAGAGACACACCAATTGGTTGCCTACTGCACATGCCTTGACTGGGTCTGGAGATCAAACCTGCCACCCAGGTACATGCCCTTGACCAGGAATCGAACCTGTGCAGACCAACACTGTAACCACTTAGCCACACTTGCCAGGACTAAACTATCCTCATTTTTTGAGATTTTTTCTTTTTGCTGTTCCAGTTGGGCATTTTCTGCTACCTTGTCTTTCAAATCACTGATTTGATCTTCTGCATCATGTGATGTTTCTATCTCTCTGTTGAAGTTCTCACTGAGATCACCTATACTTCCCTTAAGCTGAGCATCCTTATAATCAATGTTTTGAACTCTGCGTCTGGTAGATTGTTTGCCTCCATTATGTTTAGTTCTTTATCTGGAGTTTTGTTCTTTCACTTGGGACATGTTTTTGTCTCCTCATTTTGGCTGTCTCCCTGTGTTTGTTTCTATGTATGAGGTAGAGCTGCTACATCTCCAGTCTGGGTAGGGTGGCCTTATGCAGTTGGCGTCCTGTGGGGCCAGTGGTGCAGTCTCCCTGTTCACTTAAGCTGGGTGCTCTAGGGGTGTCCCTTGTGTGGGGTGTGTTTACTCTCCTGTTGTATTTGAGACTAATTGCTGTTGACACATCGGTGGGTGGGATTGACAGTCAGGCTGATGGGCTGTGAGGACTGCTTGTGATTACAGCAGAGAAGTTGCTGTGCAGGGGCTGACCCTACAAAGTGGGACTCGCTTTAGTGGGACTCTGGTCCGTGCCAAGTCCACTCTTTGGGTGTGTTACTTGTGGTGCTAATTGGCTGTGCTTTGTGTGGTCTGTAAGCACAGGTGTTTGGGCCTCTTGTGCAGACCAAGCAAGGTCAGCCATTGCCTGTATCCAGTCCTGAGATGGTTATGCTGTGACTGAAACCAGCTGGCACTGGTCCTGGGCTTGGGGGCACTTAGCAAGAGGTACAGGGCACACTGAAGCCAGCCCATTCTTGTTTGGGGTTTGGGACCTTTGAGGATTTTAGGAAAGTCCGCAGGCTAGGCCCAAGCCAGCCACTTGTATGGCTGAGACTCTGAAAACAATTCAGGCCAGAGGTGTACATTTTGTGGGGTGGGGTCTCAGAGAATCACCAGGGTGGGGTGAGAGTGGTGCTAGCCAGGTTGTTGGAGACGAAGCTTTGGTGTCAGGCTGTGTGGGGGTAGAGTCAGCAAAGGAAAAGAGGCGCTGCTGGCACCTTAGTCCAGGAAAGAGCTGCCCCGCTGGCCTCTAATGCAGCCCCTCCCTGGTGCTTTCCAAGCTGCTGCCCTTCTCTGGAGCTGAGGGCACGTGTGTGGGAGAGTGAGTCTGTGCTCGGGCTGTGTAAGAGGATGCCTGGTTTACAGCAGCCCGCAGGCCCCCCGGACTGTCTCCCCGCTGATTTGCACAGCCAGTGTTGTGGGCGCTCCTTGGCACTGGTGCTCCGGGCCTCTCACTCCTCAGAAAGGACTCCAAATCCGAAATATCCCTGTCGATTGTTAATTGCCACATTGTGAGTCTTCACCCCTCCTACCAGTCTTGATGTAACTTCTGTACCTCCTTAGTTAGAGGGGTTCTGTTCAGCTGGCCTTCAGGTGGTTCTGTAATTTAGTTGCAGTTTTGCTGTGGTCATGGGAGGAGGTGAGCATAGCATTTACCTACGCTGCCATCTTGACCCGGGGCAGCTTTGTTTTAGGAGAAGCCAGGCTGTTTATTCCGGCAGGCCATAGCATTGGCTGGAGAGGACGAGACGAGTAGAGAAGAGAGTCTTAGATATGAAGTTGCTTCTCCAACCTGACTCACAGTTCAGCTGCGGCCCTAAAGTTAACAGCATCCAGTTTGTAGATCTTGCCTTTTAATGTATTTGTTAGCTTGCTTGTTTGATAGCCACAGAGGCTTCCTGAGGAGAGTGTAGGCAGGGGTTTGCCAAAAATGTACCCTGGTTGGAAAAGTTTTCTTAATGGTTGGCTGCCTGCTATGCTGTAGGGTCTTGGCATTTGGTTCCTCCCAGAGAGCGGCTGGCCTTGTGTGCAGCACACGTGGTGCCGCGCGTTCCACCCCAATGGCTGGGTGCAGGGTGGCTGGGTGCAGGGTAGCTGGGTGCAGCGTGGCTGGGTGCAGGGTGGCTGGGTGCAGGGTGGCTGGGTGCAGGGTGGCTGGGTGCAGGGTGGCTGGGTGCAGGGTGGCTGGGTGCAGCATAGCTGGGTGCAGGGTAGCTGGGTGCAGGGTGGCTGGGTGCAGCGTAGCTGGGTGCAGCGTAGCTGGGTGCAGCGTGGCTGGGTGCAGGGTAGCTGGGTGCAGGGTAGCTGGGTGCAGCGTGGCTGGGTGCAGGGTGGCTGGGTGCAGCGTAGCTGGGTGCAGCGTGGCTGGGTGCAGGGTAGCTGGGTGCAGCGTAGCTGGGTGCAGCGTGGCTGGGTGCAGGGTAGCTGGGTGCAGGGTAGCTGGGTGCAGCGTGGCTGGGTGCAGGGTGGCTGGGTGCAGCGTGGCTGGGTGCAGGGTGGCTGGGTGCAGGGTAGCTGGGTGCAGGGTGGCTGGGTGCAGCGTGGCTGGGTGCAGCGGGGCTGGGTGCAGCGTTTCTGGGTGCAGCATGGTTACTGAGTGCAGCATGGTTGCTGAGTAATGAACCTGCATTTCTTTTTGCAGCTTCTTAATTAGGAAATCAGGGACTTTGTTTTCCCGTTAACTCTGAATGACTTCAGGTTGTTAAAATGCTACGGTTGTAGCTGGCAGCCTTGTCATGGTGCCCTACCCATACGGTCACACCCTTGCTTTGGCTGAAGTCCTCCTCAGTTGGCTTTTAATTTTATGCAAAGACCAGATAAGCAGATAAAATATGGCATAGAGTTGGATGAGCTGACCCATCAGAGGCCTTCTAAAAATTATCATGATTACTCATGACAGCATACGTTGACAGATTTTTAAAAAAATCATAAACTAGTTCTAAAAGTAATACATATTTTTTTTGTAGAAAATTTTGGAAAGTTTCCTTACCTTCCCAACAAAACCAAAATGGAATAAACATAATTACTCTCACCACAAAGATGTTTACTGGTGCTGCCACTTGGGATTAGCTTTCCTGCTTTTCTTTTTTGCACAGGTCTACACTTTCTAATAGAAAACTATGTGTGCTGTTTTTCTCTTGATTTTTTTCCCCACTTAATGGTGATGAACACTTGCCCACCATCGCATTTCCTCCTAAACCCAGTAGTGATTGTGTCTGCAGAGCACAAGCAAACCTTATTCCAGGCAGCAGGTCGCCTGGGGGTGACACTGTCATCTCAGGCAAGGCAGCATGGCCTCAGGTTGGAGCCAATATTTGACATTCTTGAAGTGTCAGAGGTGGCAGATTGTCATATTGTGAAGGGCGGCTTTGATTTGTTAAACAGGCCAGTTATTTTCCACTACCCAGTGTTGTATGCTGGGCAAGGCCAGACTTGAGATGTGGCTATAGCAAATGAGATTGGGTTTTTCTGGGTGACTTGCAGGGGGAGGGAAGAGGATGAGAGTGAATATTGATTGGCCAACTATGATGGCTCCACTAGGCTGAACACTTAAAAGCCAGGGCTAATCTCTGATGAGCACAGTAAGTGTGGAGGTGGTCCTCAAACCTTGGGGGCAGGGGGCATCAGAATCTGCTGAGGAGCTTAGTAAAAACGCCCACGAGGCCTGAATGAACGGGCGCAGGAGGAGAGGGCCAAGGGGACACGAAGCTTACCTGTAATTGTAGTAGACGCTGCTCATTTCCTATTCAGTGCCTGTGCCTCATTCCTCCTGGACTTTGTTTGGCGTGGCTATGAGCCCAGTTAAAAAATTCTCTTATGCAGTCTCTCTTGCAGCTAGGAATAACCATAGGACACAGTTCTGGCCTATGAGATAGAGGCATTAGCCCCTAGGGCAGTGATGGCGAACCTATGACACGCGTGTCAGCACTGACACGCGTAGCCATTTCTGATGACACGCGGCCGCTGAGGCGGCCGCATGCCGAGGATGAAACATTTGCGAAATAATGTTTTTTCCTCAAAGTGACACACTACCCGAGTTATGCTCAGTTTTTTGGCGAAGTTTGACACACCAAGCTCAAAAGGTTGCCCATCACTGCCCTAGGGAGAGCACCCCTTTATAAATAGAACAGTAAAACCCTTTGGCCCTGAGCCCTCTGCCTGCCTGTTTCACAGACCCTGCCTGCCGGAGCAGCCGCCTTACAGGTAGCGGGGTGGCGGCCACAGGCCAGTGATGGCAGAGCCAAAGGATCCAAGGTCCTTGGTCCTTCATGCAGTCCTTGAGTGGCTGCTCGAGCTCCAAACTTCCTGCTTCTAGATTTCTTCTTGTTCATGAGAAAAATACCACCCCAGTTTAAGTGACTGTTAGTTTTTCTAAATTGCTTATAGCCGAGTGCATTCATAACTGACAAGGTAATGTTTTAATAGTTTACAAGGGGGAAATATTTTTGCATGTTTTGTAATTAAAAATGAAAAACAATTTAAATCCCCACAGATTTCTGTGCCCCACAACAGACTCCCTGAAACAATCTTTGGGGATGAGACTCATGTCTCCCTGTATTTTTTTTTGTCTGTAATAATGGCCAATTTTATTCCTCTGGCTAAGAGATCCAGAGGTGATTTGAGGTTTACATTTTAATAGTTATTTCAAGCATCACCGCAATGCTGTATCCCTAGGAAGTGAAGAGATGTATGGTTTCTGGCATATTTGTTAACAATAGGTGACCCCATTGCCTTTATAAGCTGATTGCAAATTATTTCATTCTTATTAAAAAATTTTAATTGTCTGTGACACAAATTCATTAAAAAATACATATAAACAAAAAGAAAACTCATACCACACAGAAATAAGCAGTTAATTTTTTGATGTATGTATGTATGTATGTATACACACATGCACGCACACACAATTTGGGATTTTTAATGTACATATGTGAGCTGACACTAAATATGCTTTGCCACTTATGTTACTTTACAATATGAAATGAACATATTTTCATGCATTTGTGTGAAACTTCCCAATTGAAAAATAGACCTGGAGAATAGGTCAAAATACAAAATCCAGTAAGATGCTGGTTAACAAGGAAACTGTCTAAAACAAAATTCTACCAGGTGATTAAAAGTAAAACCAAGGTAAAAGATACATCAGAATATGCTAATAGAAAGCAGGAGCCAGATTTTACTATCAGATAAAAAAAAAGAATTCAAGGCCTAAAGCACACAGGATAAGGTCGTCTGCGTGAATGTCTTTGCTTCCAATGCATCATCACAAACTTGTTTCTTACTCTTCTTCTTTCTTCCCGAAGCCTTTCCATCTCATCTCCGCCTCTTGGCCTGTCTTCAGGGTCCCAATGCCTGACGGGGGTGTCCTCTTTCAGTGCCTGGGCGGGCTGAGTCAGCGCTTCCCGTTCCCTCCCGCTTCCTGGCTGTCCCGCCTCCCGTGGCACATCCTCTGAAGGGAGGTCTTCCTCGGCCTTGGGCACGCTCTGTGGTTTTCCTTCACTTTCCTCACAAGACTTTTGCATGTTGAGTATTTTTCTATTATTTCCTGTTTGAGTAAATTAATCCTGGGACCCGCTGGTCCAGACTCTGGCCTCCCTTCCCCCTTCCATGCCTCTCCCTCCCTGTATTTTTAACAAACTCTCCAAATGAGAGTCATTTCTACATGCATTCGTACTACATCTCCATTGTATGTATGAGAACAATGAGGCCCAAGGAGGTTAAACAACTTTACCAGTATTTTGAAGTGAGATTTGCATCCAGTACTGTGTGGTTCCAAAGTGTGCTCCTTGACTTCCTCCCTCAGGGAGGGCTGGCTTTCTCCCACAACACAGCCACCCACTTCTGAAGGGAACTCCAAAAGAGAAGATTCAAAGCTGTTTTGTTTTAACCTCTCCCAAGGAGTGACGGTATCTTTTCCCATTGATTTTTAGAGAGAGCGGAAGGAAGGGGTAAAGGGGAGAGAGAGAGAGAAACATGGATGTGAGAGAGACACATCGATTAGTTGCCTCCCGCTCACAGCCTGACGGGGGCTCAGGATTGAACCTACAACCGAGGTATGTGCCCTTCACCAACCTGCAAACCGTCAGTCCGTGGGCCGACACTCTAACCACGGAGCGACTGGCTAGTGCTCAAAACTGTTTCTGACCGGGTTTTACACTGCTGTCCAGGACAGCATCACCGCAATGCTGTATCCCTAGGAAGTGAAGAGATGTATGGTTTCTGGCATATTTGTTAAAAAGTTGCCTCATAAGTTATTGGTTTTGCCTTCTGCTTTTGAAACAAAAATTCCTTGAAATTAGTTTTTTTCATAGACTTCCTAGGGTTAAGTCACTTAAGAATTACTAGAACATCTCATTCCTAAAAGGTAATTTGGTTGTTTCATGAGTGGGAAAGACATATACTGGTAGCTTGTAAGTGCTAGAGTAGTTAGAGCCCACAGTATTCATGTTATACCAAATGAGCCATCAAGGGCTGATGGATGGCATCTGGAGTTCATCAAGGCACTGGTCGCGCTGTGCATTCGGAACAATTAAATACACACCGGACGCCTGGAATAGGCTCTTTAGGTAAGAACAGGTTGTAGTGATGTGATTCGCTGGGTATTTGGAGAGCTGTATGATAAGAATGATTTTCTGATGGGGAAGAGGATCTTTACTGTGTGAGACAGGAAGTCAGTGTACTTGAGACCCTCAGGGGCCGGCAGCATTGTGTGGATCAAGTATGGCCTGGGATTTAGGAGCTTTATGTTCCAGACCTGGGTGTGGCATAAAGCCACTGCATGTCAGGATCTCTTACGTAATTCCAAATAGCCTTTCAGACACCACTCTGTTACTGACGTGCCCTAAGTATCAAGCATTCTGGGAGATACTTTACTATGTTGCCTTCAAGGAGCTTCTTTTCAGGTGGGTGAGAGAAAACAGATATCCAAGTCTCTACAATAGCACCTATTACCACCCCTACTTCTGAAAGCTGTTAGATGCCAGGTCCTGTGCCAGGCCTTTATAAATGCTCATTTAATTCTTACAAAAGCTTTGTGATTCCTGTGCTATAGATGTAGAAGCTGAAGCTCAGAGAAATTTTATTTGCCTGGGGTCACATAGCCAATAACAACAGAATCGAATTAGAGGTCAGGTCAGCTGACTCTAGATATCCTGTGCCTCTGCATGATTTTGCCTCGGGGGTGTTCTGCCCTGGTGTGGTGGAGGAGCATGGGAAGTGCTGGGAGGAGACCCCTTTTGACTGGGAGAATTGGGGAATCTTTGTAGAAGAGGCAGGATTTAAAGAGTTTAGGGTAGAGAACAAAGATGGTGGTGTAGGTAAACATTGGTACTTGCTGCTTCCCACAACCACATCAAAATTACAGCTAAAGTACAGAACAACCATCATTCAGAACCGTCTGAAAGCTGGCCGAATAGAAATCCTACAACTAGAGAAGAAGAAAGCACTTTAAGACTGGTAGGAGAGGCAGAGGCATGGAACTGGCTAGTCCAACACCCACGTGTGCCGTTTTTTTAATCAGGAAGGATATCTTGACTACAGAGGCCCCCTGTGAGGAGCAAGGGGTCCAAGCCCCACACCAGACCCCCAGCCCAGGGTTCCAGAGCTGGGAAGAGAAGTTCCCATAACTTGAGGCTGTAAAAACCAGCAGGGATTGTTGCTGAGTGACATGAAGGCTGCTGGAGACCTAGGTGTTCCTCTTAAAGGGCCAGTGCATGAACTTACTTGGACTCGATCCCTCTGATCTCCAGTGCCAAGCAGCTTTGAGACATATAGAGAGGAACTGGATTATCTGGCATTAGGGCAGGAACTTGGAGGCAACTTTCTCTGAGACAGGGGTGCTCGCAGGGGTAATGGTTCCTGTGTTGGGATTTCCCCCATGCCATGGCTGACTGGCAGTCATATCTGAGTCTCCATCAGCCTGGCTCACACTGTTGCTTCACCCTAATGAGTCCCTGAGGCCCCGCCCTGTCTAATTTGCAGCCCCACCCAAGCTGTTTGCAGCAGCTTTTCCATATGAACGACCTGTCCTGGCTCAGGCTTCAGACTTTCCTAAAATCTTTCAAAGTAGCAGCTGACATCAGCATGTTCCAAACCTATTGATAAAAGGCCCAAGACCTGGCACTAGCACCAGCCTGCCTTGCTTCACAGCTGGGCCTCTCCTGGGCACCCCTAAGCCCAGTACAAGTAGCAGCCGTCTGTCTGCAGATATCGCTGTAGCTCCTGCCAGGTGGCCCCAGGCAGTGGCTGACGTTGTACTACCCGATAGGCTCCAGAGCCAGTGCACCCAGTGGATAGTTTCAGACCATACAACTCTACACATCCACAAGCAACACATTCAAGGGGTGAGCACCAAAGCCCCACTGAAGCAAGTCCTGCTCCATAAGGGTGTCTCCTGCACTGCAGCTTTTCCACTGTAGTCATAGCTGGTCCTCACAGCCAATTGGCCTAGAGGTCATTTCCTCCCAGTGACACCAACAGTAATCAAGGCTCAACTACAAGACTGTGCACACAGCCCACACAGGGGCACACTTAGAGTGCCCAGCTCAGGTGACTGGAGAGACTGAGCCACTGGTCCCTACAGAACACCTACTACACAAGGTCACTCTACCAATTCCAGGAGACATAGCAGCTCTACCTAATACATAGAAACAAACAGGGAAGCAGCCAAAATGCAGAGACAAAGAAACATGTCACAAATGAAAAAAATGGAAGCAAGCAAACTACTGGATACAGAATTCAAAACCATGGTTACTCAAGGATCTTCATGAGAGCTTCAAGGAACTTAGACTTTTGAGGATCTTATTGATAATTTCAAAGACATGAAAAAGGACCAGTCAGAAATTAAGCATACACTAACTGAAAATAAGAATAATTTACAGGGATTCAACAGTAGAGTAGAGGATTCCAAGAATCAAATCAATGATTTGGAATGTGAGGAAGCAAAAAACACCCAACTGGAAGAGCAAAACGAATAAAAAAATATGAAGATAATGTAAGGAGCCACTGGGACAACTTCAAGCATACCAACATTAACATTATGGGCGTGCCAGAAGGAGAAGAGAGAGAAGATAATGAAAACCTCTTTGAAGAAATAATGACAGAAAACTTCCCCTACCTGGTGAAAGAAACAGATTTATAAGTCCAGGAAGTGCAGAGAGTCCCAAACAAGAGTAACCCAAAGAGGCCCACACCAAGACACATCATAATTACAATGCCAAGGGTTAAAGAGAGAATCTTAAAAGCAGCAAGAGAAAAGCAGTTAGTTACTTAAGGGAGCGCCCATATGACTGTCAGCTGATTTCTCAACAGAAACTATGCAGGTCAGAAGGGAGTGGCAAGAAATATTCAAAGTGATGAATAGGAAGGACCTACAACCAAGATTACTCTACCCAACAAAGCTCTCATTTAGATTGAAGGTCAGATAAAGAGCTTCCAGACAAGACAATCAATGCTAAAGGAGATCATCACCACCAAACCTGTATTACATGAAATGTTGAAGGGTATTCTTTAAGAAGAGGAAGACGAGGAAAAAGATAAAAAATATGAACAATAAAATGGCAATAAATACATATGTTTTAACAGTTGAATCTAAAAATAAAAATAAATGAACCAGGAATCTAATGAACAAAATAATCTGGTTGAATAAAATAGAATCAGAGGTATAGAAACATGGGACAAAGTGAGGAATCTCAGAGGGAAGCGGGGTGGGAAGGTGGGAAGAGATTAACCAAAGACTTTGTATGCACATATGCATTACCAATAGACACAGACAATAGGTGGTGAAGGTCTGAGGCGGGGTTGGAACCGGGTGGAGGGGGGCAATGGGTGGGGAAGAAAGGGGGAACATCTGTTACATACTCTCAACAATCCTATCTAATAAAGAGGGAATATGCAAATTGACCATCACCCAGTAACAAAGATGGCTGCGCCCACAGCGGAAGCAGGGATTTCGTAACACAAGATGGCTGTGCCCACAGCAGAGGCGGGGATCCCGTAACACAAGATGGCTGCGCCCACAGCGGAGGCTGAGTTCCTGTAATGAGCCTTAATGAGCAATCAGCAGAGACCTCAGGCGGTGTGGTGCTGGGCTGGGGCAGGGGACCTGAGGCTGGGCCCCCTGCCTGGTGGGGCTTGATGGGGTCCTCAGGCCGCATCCCCTGCCCTGGCACCGGGCCGAAGGACCTGGGGCTGCACTCCCTGCCCTGGTGCCAGGCCAGGGGACCTGAGTCTGCACCCCCTGCCATGCGGGGCTTGATGGGGAACCTCAGGCCGCCCCCCCGCCCCCGGGGCTTGACGGGGGACCTCAAGGCGCGTCCCCCACCCTGGCGCCGGGCCGGGGGACCTGAGGCTGCACCCCCCACCTGGCGGAGCTTGACAGGGACCTCAAGGCGTGCCCCCTGCCCTGGCCCAGGCCTGGGGGACCTGAGGCTGCGCTGCCCCCCCTGCCCCGAAGAGGCTTGACGGGGGACCTCAGGTCACGCCCCCCACCTGGTGGAGCTTGATGGGAGTGGGGCTGGCCAGGTCTGTATCTAGCCCAATGGGGGTGGGGCTGGCTGGGTATGGGTCTCACATGATTTCGAGGCACATGTGGGTGGGCAGGGACTTGACTCTGACTCCTGTGGTACACCCCCGACTCTGACAGGAGGAAGGTTTTCATATACATTTTACTAATTTTCTTTCATCTCTGACACTTCTATTATAGAGAAAGGCAAATAGCAATATTAAAATATTTCCTCTAATTAATTCCCTTTTAATGTGCATGAATTTCGTGCACTGGGTCACTAGTAAAGATACAAATAAATACATAAATACATGCACAAAGCCCCAAAGCGTTTAGGGTGATTAAAGCTAAGGTGCTCTGCCCTGCGGTGGGCAAGTGTGCTGGGAAGAGACCTCTTTTGACTGGGAGAACTGAGGAATCTTTGTAGAAGAGGCAGGATTTAAAGTTTAGAGTGATTAATGCTAAGTTTGAGAAAGTTGGGATATTTTCTGGGAATAAGGAATCTGGTTTGATTAAAATGTATATTTTCTTATGGGGACGGGGAGAGACAGGAAAAAGGAAATGAAGCTAGGAAAGTTACTGAGACAAATTGTGAAGTGTTCTCAATGCTGGGCTAAGTTATAGGAAGAACATTTCGTATTTTTGTAAAACTGGTTTGAAGATGTTATATACTATGCTGTTCATTATTCCTTAATATGAAAATGACTGCAATAAACTCATCTGAACACTTAGGATCAAGACAAAATTCTTCTAGTGTAATGTCTTTTATTCTACTTTTAATCAGAAAGTGAGGACTGTGGAACTCACTGTCTTTCCCTTTGTGCTGAGGCTGCCAGGAAGCACAGGCCGATGTAATGTCTAGTTGTACTGTCTTATCTTCCTCGTTCTTGGTAAAATAATTGCACCTTTTATTCCATGTGGTTTCTCGTCTTCCTTTTATTTTATTTGCCTTGGATACAAATTATTTAAAACTTTCACAAATTCCTTTGGGAAGTAGGTAGGGTATATTTTAAGTATGTTTTAATGCTTGGCAAGAAGAAACTTAGATGAACTCTCTTGCACTATCATAGGGAGAGACAGAAGGGACTGGAACAGGCCAGTGATGTGATCAAAACTTTCTTGAATATTGATGAACTGCTTGCCAGAGGCTGCGGGAGGAGCATTTTATCTCTTGGAGAAAGGATAGAATTAGTCTCTGGGAGCCCCTGAGCTGCAGTGTACCTGGAGGGGCCTGCCAGGTGTGTCTGCCATGAGGCTCTCCGCAGCCCTCCTGGCCCTGCAAGTTTGAAGTCCTGCCCTCCGCATGCCCAGACCACCTTTCCTTTCATTCTCACAGTGTCTCTGATTTGGTCATTCTCTAGGACCACCCGTCTTGGACTCTTACCATGAGAATGGACTACAGTTTGTGTGTCGGCAATTCTCTATACCCATTTTCCTGGAGCATTGAGGAAACCCTCAGGAAAATGGGTCTGTGTGATGAGTGGTGTGAGCATCCCAGACCAAAGGAAGAGGCCGCCAGGCTTGGGGTCTCACTTCTGAAGGTCAGAGTGGCATGACTTAGCGAGAGCGCTCTTGGCTCCCTGCGTGCTGAGCCTGGGCTCTGTCTGCTGGCTCTTCATGAAGGCACAGGGCCCTCCCCAGAGGCTGCTGCACAGCGCTTCCTGGAGGCAGCTCACACATCGCCGCCAGCTTGTGCTGTGACAATTCATGTTGTGTTTAGCTTTTTAAAGTGTTCTTTTTTAAGTGTCCTTATTAACTGCGCAGTTGAAGCACCTGAAATGCTCTAGGCCAGTGGTCAGCAAACTCATTAGTCAACAGAGCCAAATATCAACAGTACAACGACTGAAATTTCTTCTGAGAGCCCAATTTTTTAAACTTAAACTTCTTCTAACGCCACTTCTTCAAAATAGACTCGCCCAGGCCGTGGTATTTTGTGGAAGAGCCACACTCAAGGGGCCAAAGAGCCGCATGTGGCTCGCGAGCCACAGTTTGCCGACCACGGACCTAGGGCAAGAGTGGTATCTGACTGGGGTCAGGGGTTCATGAAGAACCTATTGAAAGTGTGCGCACAATTGTGTGTGTGCACTTTCCTGGAAGGGACTTACCAGATACCCTGAAAAAACGACTTTCTATGGCTTTTTTCTGGACATTCTCGAATATCCATATCAAGCCACGTCCCCCAAAGCCTGCTGCTCAAAGCAGCTCTAAGCAGAAGGGACGCAGAGCCGGCGGGCTCCAGGGTGGGCGGAGAGTGGCAAGGCCGTGCAGCCACTGCAGAAGCCTTTCTACTTAATGCAGTCTCCGGTCTGGAGGGGCAGTTCTTGCCTCCAGGGGAGCTGCTGAGTGGCCGAGGCTCTTAAGCTTCCATACTGTGCTCTTGATCTTTCTTGCCCTTCACCTCTGTGCCAGCCACTGAAAGCAGCCACTCAGCATTCCCCTTTCTTTTTTAAAATATTTTTATTTATTTCAGAGAGGAAGGAAGAGGGAGAGAGATAGAAACATTCATGATGAGAGAGAATCATGGATCGACTGCCTCCTGCAAGACCCCCACTGGGGATCGAGCCCACAACCTGGGCATGTGCCCTTGTCCTGAATCGAACCTGAGACCTTTCAGTTCGCAGGCCAACGCTCTACCCATTGAGCCACACCGGCTAGGGCTAGCGTTCCCCTTTCAAGTGGCGGAGGAAAGGCCCATTCTCCAAGCTGCCCTTGGGGAATGCCTTCATTCTTGCTATTAGGAACCATAGCAATGAGATTTAGGACCAGCTTGTAAAACGAAATGAGATTTTCTCTGTGGTCTGGACTGGGAGTCACTTGATTGTGTTTTGCCTTGCTTGCTTTCTTTCCAAGGCCACGGTCGCAGAAGCACTTGATGAATCAGAAATAGAAGCATGTTCCCTGGTAATCACTGATGAATGTCTTTCCTGAATGGCTTCTGAGAGCACAATTAATTCAGCTGGTGTGTGCTTGCACACGCGGGGTGGGCACGGCCTCGCTGCAAAGAGGCAGTGAAGCTGAAGGACGTGGCCTCCTGTGTTCTCTTTGATCCTTGCATTGTGTGAGTACGCATTTTTACCTTGTGATTGGTAAGCACATATTTCATGCTGCCTGTTTCTTCACTTAGCATTCCTGTACTGATTTCCACCTAGCAACTTGGCCAAAGTATTTATCATATTTAAAAGGTATGTAGCATTTTTTCCCCTATTGATGTGCCTTTGCTGCTTGGACATCTCTCATTTGTTGGGAGCAACAGAGATTTTCTCAATTAGGCATCTTTGTAGAATCAGCTTTCTCCCTCCTCCTGACTTACTTCCTTAGGAATATATTGCTGGGTCAAAGTTATGAATGGTTTATGCCTACAAATTTTTATTTATTATTGGAAATTTCAAACATTACAAAAAAGATAAAGGCTATTAATGGTGAAATCTCATGTATTTATGAGCAGGTTTCAACAATTATCAATTCAGGTAGTTTTAATTAGTCTATGACCCCATACACTTCTATCCTGGATTATCCTGTATAATAAAAGGCTAACATGCAAATAGAACGAATGGTGGAACAACCGGACAACCGGTCGCTATGACGTGCGCTGACCACCAGGGGGCGCGCGTGGAACATGGTGGGTGTTGGCAGCAGGCAGCAGAGCGTGGAACATGGTGGGTGTTGGCCTCGGCGGGATGTTGGAGCAAGTGAGCGGAGGTACCAGATCAAGGCGGGGCTCTGGTCACTGTCATCGGGGCGAGCCTCTGGTGATTACTGAAAATTCTTTGCTTCCGTGCTCTGCATTCCCGCCCAGCACTCACACCTGCTGCTGGTGCCCGGTGCCGGTCCCGATCGCTCAGCCCTATCAGTGGGTGCGAGTGGCGGCTGCCAGCCCCGATTGCCCATGGCTCGCACTGCTGATGGCGCCGGCCCCAATCACTCTGCACTGTCAGAGCATGGGAGCGGCGGCAGCAGGAGCAGGGCTGCCGGCAGGCAGGGGCCTGGGGGCCACGGCAGGAGGGGCCTGGCAGGGGTGTGGAGGATGGGCCGAGTCCCGCCCCTGTACCACAGTGCCTTTCAGGGAGCACGAATTCGTGCACTGGGCCCCTAGTTTTCCAATAAACCCAGATATCATGTAATTTCATCTATAACTACTCGTGTGTATTTTCAAAGGATGTCAACTGGTGGTCCTGGGTGCCAGTTCAGTTTGGGGTGGGGCGAAGGGGGAAACTTTACTCAGTGCAGAACAGCTCCACTGTGACATAGCCAGTGGGCTGTAGGCATCCCTGGGGCCAGCCCCTGTCGGCTAGACACATCCACTTTGCTCTGCCCCTCAATGGTTTGCTCTCCGCCTTGCCAGTTTGCTTTGTGCTTCACAGTTGGCTCCACTGTGCTTGGTCAGCTCTGTTCTGTGTCAGTCCACTCTGCTCTGGCAAGACATCTTCAGTGTTTCAGTTCCTGGAGGGGAAACGCAGTGTTTGGTGGGAAGGGAAAGTGTGCTCCCTTAGCCAGAGGGGAGCTGGCTTATATGAACCAAAGTCCCTGCGCCTGGTCCCTGATTGTTCTATCCTCATACAAATGAGGACTCCAAAGCTTTGCAGTTTGATTGGTTCAAAAGGCATTCTCCTGATTGTTCAGAAAAGAGCTGCTCTGGTTGGTTGGAGCTGCACAGCTCTGATTGGAAGAGGAAAGCTCAGTCCTATTGGTTGAAATAGGAGTCCAGGAACTCCTTTATAAGGCTGGCGCAGATGGCAGGAACACAGGCAGGCAGTTCAGAGCAGGCCTCTCCCTGAAGTGCAGTTTGCAGGAGAGGCCCCTGTGAAGAAATGGCTGCTAAGCTCTGTTTCTTAAAAAAATTGAGCCAAGTTAGCCACCAGGAGTCCTTCTGAGTAGGTGTCCTTTTCTGGGTTTACAAGGATAAGGAATCTTTTTAAAAATATAATCACAGTTTCATTATCATATCTAAAAATATTAACTGTCATTCTTAATATGACAACATAGTCATTTAATGGAAAGTTTAAGATTTCCCAGTGTTTGCCCTAGCTGGTTTGGCTCAGTGGATAGAGCATCGGCCTACAGACTGAAGGGTCCTGCATTCAATTCCTGTCAAAGGCACATGCCTAAGTTGCGGGCTTGATCCCCAGCAGGGGTTGTGCAGGAGGCCGCCAATCGATGATTCTCACTCATCTTTGATGTTTCTATCTTTGTCTCCCTCTCTCTTTCTCTCTGAAATCAATATATTTTTTAAAAAATTCCCAATGTTTTCTGTGGCCACGCTCAGGAGACTGGTTGTTGCACCAGCAGTTCTCTAGGTAGGGTTTCACTTGACGCATCATCCCTAGGTTAGGAATTCTTAACTGCAAAGGGTGCTACCTATATGTCCCGGCCTCAGAGAGGGCGCCTTTGGGGCCTCTGCTACTTGCCCCCTGTGGTTTGTGCTGCATGGGGTGGTGAATACTTTTCACCCATTACTCAGATTTCTTCTGGTAAACCTGGCTGTGTCACTGTATCCACACTAGAGGCCCGGTGCACAGATTTTTGCACTGGTGGGGTCCCTCCGTCTGGCCTGTGCCCTCTCGCAATCCAGGACCCCTCAGGGAATGTCGGACTGCTGGTTTTGGCCCAATCCCCGCAGGCCAGGCTGAGGTACTCAACCGCTGCACGAATCTGTGCACTGGGCCTCTAGTATGCATATAAGATCTTTGGTTAATCTCTTCCCGTCCTCCCCCCTCCCCGCTTTCCTCTGAGATTCATCAGTCTGTTCCATGTTTCCATGCCTGTGCATTGAGCGTCTGCCCCCCGGTGGTCAGTGTGTGTCATAACGAACGGTCGAACAGTCGCTTAGACTTTTATATATATAGATACTGGCTGAACTTGGTGAAATCTGTGGAAAACATCAGCCTCCTCCCTCCAGACTCCACCCCATTGAAGAATGAAATATGATGCTGTTTCTTTGGTGCTGAAGAAGCTAGATAAATACTGTGTTTCTTTTTCTGCAATAAAAATTCCAGGATGCTAGAAAAATGCCTATTCCCACTGGATTTTGATCATCTTATTTGCATGTTCCCCTTGGCAAGCTTTGTTTGCTATCGTTCAAGGTGACCCAGCTAGAACTACTGTTTAAAGTCACATTGTCATGAATAAGTTATATAACCTGTGTGTGATATGGCTATGAGTTCTGAGTATTGTATAAATAGGAACACATGCTTGTGTTGGGTCTCTTCTTCTTATTTAAATATGGTTGAATTTAAATGTAATATCCCTGTTTGTTCTCGCTGTTGATATTCCTGATTTTTCTGTTGGGATAGGAGCAGTTTCCCAGGTGATTCAGAACCTGTTTTATCCATCTTTGGAATGCAAATCACATGTGTATATTATGTCTGCATCTCCCCCTGTGCCAGCCCAGACTGGCTTTCAGTTTGGTCCTCCTTGACTAGCTTGGGTAACCTCCCAGGTGGTGAAAAAACAAAGCATGGGTAACCCACAAGGACAAGAGGGATTAGAGAGGCCTGGTTAGGATGAAAATGCCTTTTCAAAGATACTGGGATTAGAGGGCTTTTTTCCCTAAAGAAAACAGTCTTTATAGTCAAAAAGGTTTACTTATGTTCAAGATAGTCTTATGCCCTGTGCCTATTTTTGATGGAAGAATTAAATAACTGGATTTTAGTGTTGGTTATGAGTTTGCCATTTTAGTCTTAGTCTTTTGTGATACAAAATATCCCCTTTCTATCTTTATAAAACAATAATAACAGAAAAAAAAATTTTAAGATTTGTCTCTAAACCAAATACTTCAACACATTGATTATATTCACTTTTTTTACAGGCATTATTCATATGTGTCCTTTTAAAATTATTTTATTATTATTTCTTTTTTTTCCATATATTTTATTGATTTCTTACAGAGAGGAAGGGAGAGGGATAGAGAGTTAGAAACATCGATGAGAGAGAAACATCGATCAGCTGCCTCCTGCACACTCCCTACTGGGGATGTGCATGTGCCTGCAACAAGGTAAATGCCCTTGACTGGACTTGAACCCTTCAGTCCACAGGCCGACGCTCTATCTACTGAGCCAAACCAGTTAGGGCTTATTATTATTTCTTAATCCTCACCTGAGGGCATGCTTAGAGAGAGGAAGGGAGGGAGGGAGGAAGGGGGGTGTGAAGGGAGAGAGAAACATTTATGTGAGAAACATGGATCAGTTGCCTTCTGTACATGCCCCGATTGGGGATCAAACCCACAACCTTTTGTTGCACGGGATGATGCTCAGCCAACTGAGCCACTCCAGCCTGGCTGCATCCCTTTTTTTAAGAACAATTTTTTATCTTGTATTCTTTACACCATTACAAAATGTTTCTAATATGTTTGGGAAGTTTTAAGAATTTTAATTGATACTATATTGAACATGTATGTGGCTTTCCCTCGTTTTTTAGCAGCTTTATTGAGATACTAGAAATTCATGCACGAAATTCATGCACGGGGCGGGGGGGGGGTGGGTATCCCTTAGCCCAGCCTGCACCCTCTCCAATCTGGGATCCCTCTCACAATCCAGGACTGCTGGCTCCCAACTGCTTGCCTGCTTGCCTGCCTGATTGCCCCTAACTGCTTCTGCCTGCCAGCCTGATCATCCCCTCACCACTCCCCTGCCAGCCTGATCGATGCCTAACTGCTCCCCTGCCAGCCTGATTGCCCCTAACTGCCCTCCTCTGCCCGCCCAGTCCCCCTCAACTGCCCTCCTCTGCCGGCCTGGTCTCCCCGAACTGCACTCCCCTGCAGGCCTGATCACCCCCAACTGCCCTCCCTTGCAGGCCTGGTCCCTCCCAACTGCCCTTCCCTGCTGGCCATCTTGTGGTGGCCATCTTGTGTCCACATGGGGGTGGCCATCTTGTATCCACATGGGGGCGGCCATCTTGTGTTGGAGTGCTGGTCAATTTGCATATTACTTCTTTATTATCCTTGCTAATAAAATGGTAATATGCAAATTAACCATCACTCCGCTACATAAGCCACACCCACCAGCCAAGCCACGCCCACCAGCCAATCAGGGCAAGTATGCAAATTAATCCCCATCCAAGATGGCTACAGCCACAGAGAGCAAGGTTTCCCAGGTAACAGAGCAAGCCAAGCTTTCCCATAGCCGTTGCAGGCCTAAGCCTCCACTCAAGCTACAAAGTTTCAATTATAGAAGGTAAACAAATTCAAACAAATGGCGGCAGAATGGAGCTTGAGAGAGCAGGCCAGGGTTGCCAGCGGCAACAGGGGAAGCAAAGCTTTCCGCACACCCTGGCCGGGCTCACCCGCTTAAGGCTACAAAGTTTCAATTGTAGAAGGTGAATTAACTGCCACAGAGATGGCTGTATCCACGGAGGGAGCCCCAGGCTTGGCTCCGCTTCAGGCTACAAAGTTTCAATTGTAGAAGGAAAATAAATTCCAGATACCAGGCCTCCGCTTGGGTCACCGGGGGGCATGGCCGGCCTGCAAACCACCACAGACCCCTCGCTCAGGCCGCCCCACGCCCCAAGGGAACCCCACCCTGATCAGGGACACCTTTCAGGGCAAACCAGCTGGCCCCCACCCGTGCACCAGGCCTCTATCCTATCTAATAAAAGAGTAATATACAGATTGATCATCACTGCAACACACAATATAGCTGCCCCCATGTGGTCAAAGATCCTGCCCCCATGTGGACACAAGATGGCCACTACAAGATGGCCAGCAGGGGAGGGCAGTTGGGAGGCACCTGGCCTGCAAGGGAGGGCAGTGGTGAGGGACCAGGCCTGCAAGGGAGGGCAGTCGAGAGGGACCAGGCTTGCAAGGGAGGGCAGTTGGAGGTGATCAGCCCTGCAGGAGAGGGCAGTTAGGGGTGACCAGGCTGGCAGAGGAGGGAAGTTGGGGGCAAACAGGCTGGCAGGGGAGCAGTTAAGCATCAACCAGGCTGGCAGCGGAGTGGTTAGGGGGTGATCAGGCTGGCAGGCAGAAGCGGTTAGGGGCAATCAGGAAGGCAGGCAGGCAAGCAGTTGGGAGCCAGCAGTCCTGGATTGTGAGAGGGATGTCTGACTGCCCTCCAGGAGTCCCAGATTGGAGAGGGTACAGGCTGGGCTGAGGGACAACCCCCCGTCGTGCACGAATTTCGTGCACCGGGCTTCTAGTATAGGATAATTCACATACCATGCAATTTACCCAATTAAAGTGTATAATTTAATGATTTTCAGTGTATTCACTGAGTTGTGCAACCATCACCACAATCAATATTAGAACATTTTTATCTTCTTACTAGAGACCCAGTGCACGAAATTCGTGCACTGGGGAGGGTGTCCCTCAGCCCAGCTTGCACCCTCTCTAATATGGGACCCCTCGGGGGATGTCCAACTGCAGGTTTAGGCCCAATCCCTGTGGAATCAGGCCTAAACCTGCAGTTGGACATCCCTCTCACAATCCGGGACCGCTGGCTCCTAACCGCTCACCTACCTGCCTGATTGCCCCCTAACTGCTCCCTTGCTGGCCTGATTGCCCCCTAACTGCTCTTCTGCAGGCCTGATTGCCCCCAAATACCCTCCCCTGCTGGCCTGATCACCCCCAAGGCTTTTATTAGTATAGTTATGACCCTGCACAGAAAATTTTACTAACCCTGCTTTACAATAAGGGCTTGATGATTGAATCATTAGGACCAGACACCAAGATTTCCTTTCTTTGAATAGTGGAGGGAATAATTATCTTGTCTTTAAGTTGCCCGGAAATTAAAATGAGATAATGACTTAGAAAAGTATAAAAGCACCATATAAAGACAACTCTCTTTTTAATGAAGTGGTAAAATGAAAAACACTATTTTTATTCTCCCCTTCCTTCCTTTACAGCTTTTATTTAAAATTTGAAATTTATAAAAATTTCACTCCAGTTTTCATTTCTTTACATTCAACATTATTTTGTATTGGTTTCAGGTTTTATATTAGTTACAGAATAGTGGTTAGACAATCATATACTTTACAAAGTGTTCCCGATATTTCTAGTACCCACCTGGCATCATACCATCATTACAACACTATTGACTATATTCCCTATTTAAGTGACAATGGGTTTACAGGTTCCTTTCAGTCTTTCTTTTGTGTTGCTCGTCCTTCCTTTTCTTTCTCACTTCTTCCCTCATTTTCTTTATATAGTATCTCAATTGGCCATCAAAGCTCAGTGAAGGCACTGGGACACGCTTCATCCATTTTACAGACCAGGAAACTGAGGCCAGTTCCAGTTGGCTGTGGAACTTGACTCAGCATACAGGAAGCCCTAAGAGCCATGCTCTTTGCGCTTCCTAAGGGGCAGCCACCCAGCAAACAGAACAAACCTTCCAGTCAGGCTTCCGAGCCTCTTTTTCGAGCACCTCTTCATTGCGGATGCTCCACATTCTTTCCTCTCCCCGTCCCCTGCCCCCCATTCTTTACTGCCCCTGCTTCTCCGGAGCAGGTGGAAGGCTTTGCACTCACTGTCTAGGCATGCTCTGCCATGGGGCAGGGCACCGCAGGCTTGCTTTTGGGTCAAGGCAGGAGCAGGAGTCACTGACTCTGAAGTGTGAAGGCCGCCCGAGCGAGGCCCGTTAGCACTGGGAGCTTCTCTGAATCACATCAGTCAGTCCAGTACCCTGCAGTGCAGCACCCCTCCACTGAGGTGGTACCACCCCTCAACCCCCGCCTCAGGGGTGAGGGTCCTTGCCCCTCTGCCAGGAGTCCTTCCATGCCCCTTGATCCCTGGCTGGGCCCACCCACGTCTTGGGGGCACTGCAGAACCTCTATCTCTGCAGATGAGGCAGATCCCTGCCCTAGGTCTCCGCAAAGCTATGAATCTGTGGCCAGAGGCCTGGTCTGGGTCTCAGCAACCCCATGCATGCAATGTTCCCAGGGACCTCTGGGAGCTGCTGGGCGGGCCTGGCCACGCCCCTCCCCCTCCCCCCGTTGCTGATCTCCCCAGGGACCCCCGGGGAGCGGCTGGGGGGGCCCGGCCACGCCCCCCTGGTTGCCGATCTCCCCAGGGACCCCCGGGAGCGGCTGGGCAGCTGGCCTCGCCTCCCCGGGGTGGCGATCTTCCCAGGGACCCCCAGAACTAAGAGGACTGGGCACCGCCATCTTGATCTTCTCAATGGCCAGATAGGCCACCCTGAATCCCGCCCCCCAGCCTCCCGCTGGCCCATTCGTGGGCGTAGCGGAGTGATGGTTATTTGTATATTACCCTTTTATTAGGTAGGATACCCATTAGCAACCACTTCCCATTTCTCCTGACCCCAGGCAGCCACTAATCAACTTTGTCCTATAGATTTGCCTATTCTGGACATTTCCTGTAAATGGAATCATACAACCCGTGGTCTTTTTCTCCCACTTAAAATATTGTAAAATTAAAAAAATATATTGTGATAAAATATATATAACAAAATTTACCATTTTAGCCATTTTAAGTGTATAGTTCAATGGCATTAAGTATATTCAAATGTTGTGCAGCCACCACCATTATCCACCTCCAGAACCTTCTCATCTCCCCTGACTGAAACTCCACATCCATTCAACTAACTCCCACCTCTCCCAGCCCCCGGCAACACCCGTCTGCTTACTGTCACTATGAATTTGACTATTCTATATATCTAATATAAGTACAATCATAAAGTATTTGTCTCTTTGTGTTTGGCTTTTTTCACTTGACATAATGTTTTCTTTCTTTTTAAAAAAATGTTTTTATTGGTTTTAGAGAGAGAAGAAGGAAAAGGGAGAGAGATAGAAACATCAGATCTGCTGCTTCTTGCGCGCGTATGTGTGCACGCGCGCGCACACACACACACACTCACACACACACACACACACACACACACACAGGGATTGAGCCCGAAACCTGGGCATGTGCCCTGACCAGGAATGGTACTAGGGAGTCGACACTCAACCACTGAGCAACACCGGCCAGGCAACATAATGTTTTCAAAGTTCATCCATATTGTAACACACACCAGATTGTAACACACACCAGAATTTCATTCTTTTTTATTGCCAAATACTATTCCATTGTGTAGATATGTCATATTTTTTTATTCATCAGTTGATGGAAATTTGGGGTGTTTAATCATTTGGCTTGTGCCTGGATTATACTTAGTTCTAACTTTACTTTATTAGGTGTTTCATCCAAGTACAACAAGAGATATTAACCACAGAGCAAGCCGCCCTTGCTTAGGTAGAGTGTTTTCAAGAGCACTTCTGTTGTCTAATATTGCTATGGGGGTCATTGTAATACCTGTACAAGGAACAGTATTCTTCTAAATCTGGGACCTTTATTGGGACTGACGTCACCAGGCATTAAACATCTAAGCGTTACTACCTTTAAGTTTAGTTGCACATGGATTTTGTATCTTAGAGTGTCAGAGTCTTTTCCATCACCTCTCTGAAGATGAAACATCTTTGTAGAAACATTTTTGTAAAAGCATCAGTAGAACAGTAATTGTCCGTAAATGATAAAAGGGTTAAAAGCGGTTAGAGTTCATATACATGCATCTTAAAATCCCCCCCTCTATGAACCTTCTGCAATGTATACATACCTTTTGCAATATGCACAGACCTTCTGTAACTTACATATATCTTTACATTTTTGTGCTATGTTTTCTCTCCTTATTTTGAAACAATCATTTTCTTTTATGACACAATTATATTCCTTTTTCATTCTTTACTAATAAAGCACATGTCCTTTATATCCTTTTTTATCTAAACACACGTTTTATTTTTTACCTTCAACAAAAGTGTATCTCTATTTCCCATACCTTCTTTACCAAAAATACATAACCTATTCTAAGTATATGTATAGTTAGTTTATCAACAAATAGGAGTTCCCTACAGAACACACCCTCTGTCCCGTGGAGACACAGGCCAGTAATCTCCTGACGAGCTGCTGCTGATGCACTGAGCTCTGTCTCCATAAAGGAGGCTTAGCCATTGCTTATATACATGATTTGGTCAATTACATGTTGATTTCTTCTCGTCAGGTTAGGTTCTGGTCAAGCTCATCCAGTTACAGCTGCATCTGCAAAATACTGTTCTACATTTGAACATTTAGCAAGAATAGCACTCAGTAAGAACCAGGGAGACCTTGAGACCCTTGCCCTGTCTAACAGTTTCACTGTAACCTTCCCACAGGGGGTATTATCCTTTTAAATGTGTTAATTTAAAAGTAAGAATATACAAAGAAATATGTTTTAAGAGAACTCGTTAGTATTTGGACTCCCTTACACGTTTTCCACTCTCTTTGTTGTTATCACACGCAGAGAATGCTTCAGTAGCATCAGGGGGTGATGTGGGAGGGCTGGGAGCAGGCCCTGAATGGTGGATTGCCTGAGGGTGACCACACAGGGATGGCCTCGGTTACCAGGAAGGGGACATCAGACTGACAAAGCACCTGTCTGTCCTGGCAAGTGACTCTTGCTCTGTTGTAAAAGTGTCCCTTGGCTGATGAAGCCATGTGTTAGACATGTTACACAGCTACTTTGTGACCAAAGAAAGGATCTAAAATACAGCTCTGATGGAAAAGTGAAAAAGGAATAAATAAATAAAAATAAGAATTTGACTTAGTTGTTCTAACCTGGGTATTTTTTATTATTAGTTGCTATTCTTCCTAAGACCAGGCTTCTGGATGGGAAAACCACAAAATTTGAGCCTTACTCTGATGGGTTGCTTTCTCTATACGCTCACCACATCCCACAGACGCCTTTGAACACTGCAGAGGCCAGGTGGTAGCAGGAGGGTTTCTCTTTCCCTGGTTCTCGGGGCAGCTCTTGGCCAGAGTTAGCCAAAGCGCTGTGGCTTTGCTGAGTGCAGCAGGGGTGAGCCCGGGGAACTTGGGGAGGTTTTCTCCAGGCTTGGAATTTTGTAATCATGCTTTGAAGCAGAAAGCCCTTCCTTTTTAGACTGGCTCCTGCTGATGCCTGCTGAGCCGGTGGGTGATGGGTGAGGTCAGAATCCAGCCTGTCGTGTCCAGTCTGCCCAGGCTCCAGGAGGGCCTCTGCCTGGAGGCTGCTGTGAAAGCCGCGGAGGCAGTCACCCTCCCTCCCTCCTTGCCCACGGGAAGTCAGTCGTTCCCGAGGGACAGTCCACACGATGCACGTGTTAGAACTGTAGGTCACATTATTGCACACCCACCGAGTGCCAGGTTCCCATATTGAGTTTCATCTCCTAATTCATTGGTACAACTGTTTTGCCCATTTTATAGATGACTATACTGAAGTCCAGAGAGATTAAGAAATTTGCCCAGGGTCAAATGACCCAAGACTGACCCCTAGTGCATCAGATTCAAAACCAGGCCTTTGACCAAGTGCTGTGCTGTCTCCCTTTCTCTGAGCAGTTGGGATAAGCCTGCCCCTGCTTCCTGCCTGCAGGCACTGCACTCCAGTGCAGCCCCATGCTGGTACCAGCGGGGGGCGGGGGGGATCTCCATTTCTGTTGGAAAGCCCCTTCCACTGGCTCCTGCAGAAAGCTCGCGCTCCTTATGGAAAATGAAAGGAGTTCCCAGCTGGTCGCCTCCCGCTGCTCCCCTCACCACAGCCCAGCCTTTCCATCCTAGCCCTGGCAGGCCCTCCATCTCCGCTCAGCCAGTTCCTACTGCCCGGGAGACTCCCCTCCTCCTCCAAATTCCTGCTCTCCCACTTTATCAGGTCCTCTGCTTAGTTTTCATGACCCTTCCCCCCTTCAGCATGATTAACTATTCCTCTGCCATCTGTTGGCCCGCGAGTCTTTTTCCTCTACACGCCTGTTACAGCACTCACCACCTTTTGTGCTGGCTGCTTGTCGGCAGGTCTCCTGCCTGCCCACCTCTTTATGGGTAGGTGATCCATCTTGCTTATTTTTCTGTCCCAACCTAGCACAGTGCCTGGTAGGGAGAGGCCTCTCCGTTAAAGTGTAAATTGAACTGGGAAGCCTTTGGATGACCTTGCCTATTCCCCTTGCCAAGGACTGGCATTCAGGTCTCCTTTGAGTATGTGTCTCTGTAATCAGGCGCAGCTGGGGCAGGCTGGTGCGAGGCAGTGCCCAGGGCATTTGCAGGCACACCTCATCTCTGCTCTCAGAGTGCACAAGAGCAAGCTGAACAGCCCCCAAGAGGCACTCTGGGGAAAGGCGAAATTGGCAGTGTATCTGCTGTGCTTTAATGCAGCTCTAACCTGAGCACCAGCTCCCAGGGGACCTTTTATCTTCCCAGTCAACTGGCCCACCTGCCGGGCTGTTAGAGAGCAGCCGCTAGGCTGGGATCACCCGCTGGCACTATTCTCCTGGCCCGGACCTGGCTCCTGTGGGGGCCGTCTCCCCACACCCCCAGTTGCCCATTGTCATCCCAGCCCTTCCCCCAGCTCCTCTCTCACTCTCATTTACTCCACAGGTAGGATATTCCATTAAGTACAAAGGTGGGAATATAGCAAACCAGTGGCTCTGCTTGTAGAGAGCACACCCCAAATGTATTTTAAATCTGTGGATCCTCCTCAGGGGAATTCCAATTAAAAAAGAACTTAGATCAGCAGCCTCAGCCTGTGTGGCCAGCAGGCTTACATTTTCTCTGTTGTTCGGCTGGCCTGAAAGGCTCCTTTGTTTGGGGAGTGGGAGGATGTGGTGTCCTAATTAGGCCTGGTGTGGAGCTGTGGCGCATACAGCTCTGCCCTTTGGAACTGAGTGCTCTAGACAGGAGAATAACTTAGTAGTGATCTTGTGAGTTTGTTGGTCTTTAAAGAAAATAGGAGATTAAAAAGAGGGGGGAAGACAGGCCGCGTTGGCTCAGTGGTTGAGTGTAGACCTATGAGCCAGGAGGACACAGTTCTATTCCTGGTCAGGGCATATGCTCAGGCAGAGGCTGGATTCCCAGTAGGTGGTATACAGGGGGCAGCTGATCGATTGATTCTCTCTCATTGATGTTTCTCTCTGTGTCTCTCTCCCTCTCGCGCTCTCTCTCTCTCTCTCTCTCCTCCCCGTCTTCTCTGAAATCAATAAAAATATTTTTTAAAAATAAAATAAAAAGAGGGGAAAACTAAATGCAGTGTAGTATTCTGGACAAAAGGGGCATTAGAAGAAAAACTGGAAAATTCCGAATAAAGTGTGGAGTTTAGTTAATAGTGCTGTGCCAATGTTCATTTTTTTAGTTTTGACAAGTGAACAGTGGTTATGTAAGACATTGACATTAATAGAAACTAGGAGAAGAGCCTATGGGGACCCTTTATATAATCTTTGCAACTTTCAATAAATCTAAAATTATTCAAATATTAAAAGTTTATTGATGCCCTAGTCAGTTTGGCTCAATGGATAGAGCGTGGACTGAAGGGTCCCAGGTTCAATTCCAGTCAAGGGCGTGTACCTCAGTTGCAGGCTCCGTCCCTGGCCCTGGTCAGGGCATGTGCGGGAGGCAACCATTCGATGTGTCTCTCTCACATTGATGTTTCTCTCTCTATCTCTCCCCCTCCCTTCCACTCTCTCTAAAAAATCAATGGAAAAATATTTTCAGGTGAGGATTAACAGCAACAACAAAAGTTTATTGATAAAAATGAAGAACAAGGTGAAAAGGCTGATTGAGCAGCTAATTTAACTTGACCCTTCATCGGCACCCTCCTTTACACTTCCTACTCAGAGTTTGTAGTCTTCACCTGCCAGATCAGGAGGTAGACTGCATCTGGAACCCTGGGCCAGTCTGCTCTGAGGCAGGGTCTCCTTTGCACTTTGGGGTGTAAGGCCAGGTCTACCAGGAAAACCTGGGTCATGTGGTTGGCAGTGCTGCTACCTGCCAGCTGTGCACTGCTGGTCAGCAATCTGGGCTTCATTTGTTTTCACCTATTAGGAGGAATGTGATCTGCCTGCAGGGGGAAGAGAGGATTAAATAAGGTAATGTATGTGAAGAGCTCAGCCCAGATAGAATGTGATGGTTGGCCAACATTGGTTTTCATTTTTCCTGTTTCTCCATTTTTCTGTGAAAGAAATGAGTGCGGTCTCCTTGCAGACTTGAGGTCAGTGGTTCAGTGGTCACTTGCAGGTCAAGAAGCTGCTGTGGGGAGCCAGCAGACACACTTTGCCCCCCACCCCCCACATACCCATTTCCAGAGATCTAGGAAATGTGACATCTGTATTGAGTAACTCATGGGGAATTGTCTTTACTAGATGGTCTCGGAGACTTCTTAGAGTTTTAACATTTGGATTTCAGGAAGTTGGGCCATGGCTGTTCCTTCACCTTGTGGGTGGGCCAAGGGGTTTGGGGGCTTCCTTCTGGAATGGGAGCCCTGGTGCTTCCTCGGCGCTTGAAGCTTTCCTGGCCCAGAAACCCCAAAATCAGAAAGGCTGGAGACGTTTGCAAGATCCAAGGGCATTGAGTCCACTGGGCATAGTTTGTGGATGGCTGTTTACCTGTAGGTGGCAGCGGTGACACAAGAATGCTGAAGGCATGGGCTCTGAGGGGAGTGCTGGCAGGATCCTTTGAGAAGAGCGATAGTCATAATAAAACTTACAGTGATGCCCACCGCCTCGGAGGAACGTTACTCTGTTAGAGGCCTTGTCAAATGCTTTATGTGTGTTATTTAATTTACTCTTCACAACAACTATGTAAGAAAAGTGCTATTATTAGCACATTTTACAGATGACAGAAAGGCTTAGAGAGGTCAAGTTATTGCCCTGGGGTCACACAATAAGTGGTAGAATTAGGACTTACCAAAGTCTGAGTTCAAACTTCCTGCTCATACTTTGCATTATGATACTCATTTCTCTTGCTTCTGAGTCCAAAGGGAGAATGAGGGACAGCTAGGAGCCTGGTTCTGATCTCACCAGATACCCAGTGCCTGTCATCCCAGGGCCTCAGAAGGACTTAGACTCATCATTTCATTTATAAAGTACTAGAGGCCTGGTGCACAAAATTCATGCACGTGGGGGGGGTGTCCCTCAGTCCAGCCTGCACCCTCTCCAATCTGGGACCCCTCGGGGGATGTCCGACTGCCATGTGGGATCAGGCCTAAACTGGCAGTCAGACAGCCCTCTCACAATCTGGGACTGCTGGCTCCTAACCACTCGCCTGCCTGGCTGCCTGATTGCCCCTAACCACTCTGCCTGCCAGCCTGATAGCCCCCTAACCACTCCCCTGCTGGCCTGATTGACACCTAACTGCTCCCCTGCCAGCCCAATCACCCCCAAATACCCTCCCCTGCAGGCCTGGTCACCCCCAACTGTCCTCCCCTGCAGGCCTGGTCCCCCCAGACTGCCCTCCCCTGCCAGCCCGATCACCCCCAACTGCCCTCCCCTGCCAGCCCGATCATCCCCAACTGCCCTCCCCTGCCGGCCATCTTGTGACAATGTGGGGGCAGCCATCTTGTGATGACATGGGGGCAGCCATCTTGTAGCGGCCATCTTTGTGATGACGTGGGGGCGGCCATCTTGTGACGACATGGGGGGGCTATCTTGTGACGTGAGGGCATGAGGGTCAATTTGCATATTACCTCTTTATTATATAGGATTCTTGTCACCATAAGGCCGGGCGCACGTGAGGAAATGATGTCCTGCCTTCATGCAGCTTCAGATTTAAATATGGAATATACTCATGGCTCATTAAGCCAACAAGACTGGAAGAACCTCTCAGAATAGCATTAGCAGGGTCTTGAAAGCTCAGTCTCTGCGTGGACTATATTTCCAGGTGCTGAGCTTCTCAGAAGGCATCACTTGGGGAGGTATTGAGGAGACTCTGGAGAAGAGATAGGACTGGAACTCAGCATGGGCAGATAGGCTGGAGTGAAGGCTTTCCAACCAGAGAAGGCCCCGAGCTTACAGAATCTTCCAGGCAATGATTTCACCCTCCAGCAGATAGCCTACTTTTCTGTGGAATGAGTACTCAAATGGGTCTTCAACTTTGTGTGCTTTTGGATGATGAGGTTTTTTAAAAGCATGCATAATCCCAAGGATGCCCACTTTCATATCTTCTGTTTGACATAGTATTGGAAGTTCTAGCCAGAGCAATTAATGAGGAAAAAGAAGTAAAAGGTATCCAAATGGGAAAGGAAGAAGCAAAATTACCTGTTTGTAGGTGACATGATCTTATATGTAGAAATCCCTAAACATTGCACAAAAAAAATCTGTAGACCTAATAAATTCAGCAAAGTTGAAAGAATTTGTATTCTTTCAAAACTGAAAATCAGCTGTTTCTATACACTAACAGTGAACAATTCAAAAAGAAAATTAAGAAAAACAAAACTGAGAATGTTACTCACTGCCTCCCACAACCACATCATAATTACAACTAAAATACAGAACAGCCATCATTCAGAACCTGAAATCTGGCTGAATGGAAGTCCTATAACTAGAGAAGTAAAGAAGAAAGCACATCAAGACCAGCAGAAGGGGCAGAGGCACGGAACGGAATGTGTGGAGTGTATTTAATTGGGAGGGATATCTCAGCTGCAGAAGCCTCCTGTGAACAGCAAGTGGGTCCCAGACTCCAAATCCAGGGTCCAGGAGCTGGGAAGAGAAGACCTCGTAACTTAGGGCTGTAAAAACCAGTAGGGATTGTGGCTAAGTGACACAGAGGCTATTGGAGATCCAGGCAGTTCCTCTTAAAAGGACACCACACAAACTTACACTGTTCCACTCCCTCTGAGTTCCAGTGCTGGGGCAGTGGCATTGGGGGATCCAGTAACATATGGGGAGGAACTGGATTATCTGGCATTGGAGCAAGAACACCGGGGGTGGGGGGGCTTTCTCCAAGATAGGGGAGCTCACAGGGGTCATTGTTCCTATGCTGAGACCTCCCCTGTGGCAGAGCTGACTGGCAGGCATATCTGAGTTTCCATCAGCCTGGCGCACACTGTTCGCTCTGCCCTGGTGATTCCCTGAGACCCTGCCCCATCCAATCTGCAGCCCCACCCAAGCTGTTTGCAGTAGCTTTTCTATATGAATGGCCTATCTTGGCTCAGACTTCAGACTTTCCTAAAATTTCCTAAACAAGAAGCAAGTGGTCAGCCTGCTCCAAACCTATCAATAAGAGGCCCAAGATCTGGCACTAGTACCAGCCTGCCTTGCTTCACAACTTGTCCTTGCCTGGCACTTCTAAGCCCAATACAAGTTGCAGCCATCTGCAAATCACTGTAGTTCCTGCCGGGTGGCCCCAGGCAGTGACTGACTTTGCACCTTCCAGGAGGTCCCAGAGCCAGTGCACCCAGGGGACAGCTTCAGACCACGCAAGATTACAACTCTACACATCCAGAAGTGACACACTCAAGCGGCAGATTCAGTGAGCACCAAAGTCTCACTGAAACAAGTCCGGCTCCATAGGGGTGTCTCCTGCTTCCACTGTAGTCGCAGCTGGTCCTCACAGCTAATTTGCCTGGAGGTCAGTTCCTCGCAGTGATGCCAACAGCAGTCAAGGCTCAACTACAAGACTGTGCACACAACTCATACAGGGGTGCACCTAGAGTGACCAGCTCAGGTGCCTTGGGAGGCTAAGCCACTGGGCCCTACAGGACACCTACTACACAAGGCCACTCTACTAATTCCAAAAGACATACCAGCTCTATCTAATGGATAGAGACAAGCACAGGGAAGCAGCCAAGATGTGGAGACAAAGAAATGTGTAACTAATGAAAGAACAGAAGAAACATCCAGAAAAAAAAAACCTAAATGAAATGGAAGCCAACAAACTACTAGATACAGAGTTCAAAACAATGGTTAGAAGGATCTTAGTGAGAGTTTCCAGGGGCTTTGTGAGATTTTCAAGGATGTTAGTGAGAATTTCAAAGACATGAAAAAGGAACAGTTAGAAATTAAGCATACACTAACTGAAATAAAGAATAATTTACAGGGATTCAACAGTAAAGTAGAGAATTCTGGTAATCAAATCAACAATTTGGAATATGAGGAAGCAAAAAACACCCAATTAGAAGAGCAAAAAGAAAAACAAAAACAAAAAATAAATAAAATAAAAAATATGAAGATAGTGTAAGGAGCTTCTGGGACAACTTAAAGCATACCAACATTCGCATTATGGGTGTGCCAGAAGGAGAAGAGAGAGAAAATGATATTGAAAACCTCTTTGAAGAAATAATGACAGAAAACTTCCCCTACCTGGTGAAAGAAATGGACTTACATGTCCAGGAAGTGCAGAGAGTCCTAAACAAGAGGAACCCAAAGAGGCCCACACCAAGACACATCATAATTAAAATGCCAAGGGTTAAAGACAAAGAGAGAATCTTAAAAGCAGCAAGAGAAAAACAGTTAGTTACCTACAAGGGAGTACCTATACGACTGTCAGCTGATTTCTCAACAGAAACTCTGCAGGCCAAAGGGAGTGGCAAGAAATATTCAAAGTGATGAAAAGCAAGAACCTACAACCAAGATTATTCTACCCAGCAAAGCTATCATTCTGAATTGAAGGTCAGATAAAGAGCTTCACAGATAAGAAAAAGCTAAAGGAGTTCATCACCACCAAACCAGTATTGCATGACATGTTGAAGGGTATTCTTTAATAAGAGGAGGGTCTCGCTTCAGCAGCACATATACTAAAATTGGAACGATACAGAGAAGATTAGCATGGCCCCTGCATGCAAGGATGACACGCAAATTCATGATGTGTTCCATATTTAAAAAAATAAAAAGGAACAAGAAGGAGGAGGAGAAAAAGATAAAAAATATGAACGATAAAATGGCAATAAATACTTATCTATCAACAATTGAATCTAAAAATGAAAATAAACGAACAAGGAATCTAATGAACAAAATAAACTGATGAATAAAATAGAACCAGAGGCATGGAAACATGGAACAGACTGATGAATCTCAGAGGGAAGCGGGGCATTTTATGCATATATGTATTACCTAAGGACACAGATAATAGGGTGGTGAAGGTCTGTGGCAGGGCAGGAACCGGGAGGAGGGAGGCATTGGAAGGAATAAATGGGGGGCATTTGTAATACTCCCAACAATATTTAAAATTTTTAAAAAGAAAAAATTTTTATTTATAAAAGCATCTAAAACAGTCGTTCTCAACCTTTCTAATGCCGCGACCCTTTAATACAGTTCCTCATGTTGTGGTGACCCCCAACCATAAAATTATTTTCGTTGCTACTTCATAACTGTAATTTTGCTACTGTTAATGAATTGTAATGTAAATATCTGTGTTTTCCGATGGTCGTGACCCACAGGTTGAGAATCGCTAGCAGGGTCGCCTAAGACCATTGGAAAACACAGATATTTACATTACGATTCATTAACAGTAGCAAAATTACAGTTATGAAGTGTTTTCCGATGGTCGTGACCCACAGGTTGAGAATCGCTAGCAGGGTCGCCTAAGACCATTGGAAAACACAGATATTTACATTGCGATTCATTAACAGTAGCAAAATTACAGTTATGAAGTAGCAACGAAAATAATTTTATGGTTGGGGGTCACCGCAACATGAGGAACTGTATTAAAGGGTCGCGGCATTAGAAAGGTTGAGAACCACTGATCTAAAAGAATAAAATCCCTAGGAATTAATCAAGGAGGCAAAAAGCCTTTTACATGGGAAAACTATAAAGCATTGCTGAAAGAAAGTAAAGAAGACGTAAATAAATGAAAAGACAGCCCATGTTTGTGGATTAGAAGACTTCATATTTTTAAGATGACACTGCTACCCAAAGTGTAGGTTCAGTGTAGTCCCAATCTAAATCTCAACATTTTTTGCAGAAATAAGGAAAGCCATCCTAAAATTCATATGGAAACTCAAGAGACTCCAAATAACCAAATCAACCTTGAAAAAGAAGGACAGAGTTAAAGGATCATACTTCCTGATTTCCAGCCTTACAGTAATCAACAGTGTGGTCCTGGCCTAAGGACAGGCATAGAAATCAATGGAACAGACTAGAGCCTAGAAATAAACCCGCCCATACATAACTGATTTTCCAGAGGATGCCAAGACCATTCCGGGGAAAGGACAGAGTGGTGCTGCAAAAGCTATATATTCACATGCAAAAGAATGCAGTTGGACACTTACCTTAAAATGGTAAGTGTTTTGTTACATAGATTTTACCACAAAATCACGAAAGTTTACAGAGGCCAACGTCCTGTCAGTGTAGTAGGGGAGCTGGAGGGGACAGGTGGGGATTGGAGATCATTCAGGCTGTCACCCCCGACAGGAAACCTAAGGCCCAGTGAAGAAAAGGAAATGAATAGTCCAGGAGCTCAGGATCATCAGTAGCAAAGCCAGGACTGGAACAAGCAGGTCACTGGGCCCCCTGTCCCTCTCTGGGCAGTGCGCTCTGTGAGGGCTGGAACCAGGTCTGCCTCGTCTTTCGCTGTGTCCCCAGCATTCAGCACTTGGTAGCTGTGTAGTCTGTGTGTGTCGGCTGAATGGCTGTGTTGGCAGCCCTTCCCGCTAAGTTAAGGTTCTCAGCCCCGGCTGCACATTGAGCCACCTGGGGAGCTGGGAGAGCACATCAACACCTGGGCCTCAGAGGCTCTGACTGGAAGGCATGGCGTGGACACAGGCAAGAAGTTTCTTCTTACCATAAGTCCTCTCCCGAGGACATATTTATTGATTTTGAGAGAGAGAGGAAGGGGGTGGGGGAGAAACATCAATCGGTTGTCTCCCGTACACGCCCAGCTGGGGATCAAACTTGCAACCCGGGTATGTGCCCTGACCAGGAATTGAACTCAAAACCTTTTTGGTGTATAGGATGACTCCCACCAATTTAGCCACTTGGCTGGACAGACAAGAATATTTTTTAAAGTCTTTCTGGTGATTCTAAAAATTCACAGCCAAATTTGGGAGACACTGCTCAGTGTCATGCCTTCCCCCACTGCTGTCTCTAGCTGGGAATGAGGGACAGAGGTTTAGGGGACTCCTTTGGAACATCACACAGTCTCCGGCTGGTTCATTCTGGCTTCTCTTGTCCCTTGTGCTCTGTTTAAAGAGGCATGTCACAATGCGTGTGGCGGAGTTGCCATTAACTTCCTCCCAGCTCCTTGGCACCAGGGCCCAGGTATCAGAGCCACTCAGAGTGCCCTGTGTCCTCCGTCCCAGGTTGCACTGCTGCAGGGCTGCCTGCCCAGCTGCCCCGCCCATTATATTGAACTCTGAAGGCAGAGTCTTAACCTCTCCTTCTCCTTAGCTGCAGGGACAGTACACGGCACATCGCAGGCCCTGCCAATCTTCAGCAGATGACATGGGGACCGTGGGGTTTTATTTTGCCTTAAAGTTACAGAGAAAACTGCCTACCAGTTGTCTGTAGACTGGTCAGATGGTAATTTGTGTACTTCCTTCTGGCCCAGTTTTCTTCATTTTAAGAGGGGTGAGGGAGGAGTCGGGACAGCTGTCATAGCAAAGGACATCCTATAAAGTAGGGTGCGTTTTGGGAATTCATTCTCGTCTCCCAGTGGAAGGGCAGCAGCTGCGGTTAACATTCCTGAAGCATGTCGGGAATCTGAAGCAATAGGCAGTAATGTTTTTTTGTGTGTGTGTGTGTTTTTAAATTTCTTTATTGATTAAGGTATTACATATGTGTCCTTATTCCCCTATTGTCCCCCCCCCCACACTCATGCCCTCACCCCTCGGTTGTCTGTGTCCATTGGTTAGGCTTATATGCATGCATACAAGTCCTTTGGTTGATCTCTCCCCCTTACCCCCACCGTCCCCTACCTTCCCTGAGGTTTGACATTCTGATCAATGTTTCTCTGTCTCTGGATCTGTTTTTGTTCATCAGTTTATGTTGTTCATTATATTCCATAAATGAGTGAGATCATGTGATATTTATATTTCTCTGCCTGGCTTATTTCACTTAGCATAATGCTCTCCAGTTCCATCCATGCTGTTGCAAATGGTAAGAGTTCCTTCTTTTTTACCGCAGCGTAGTATTCCACTGTGTAGATATACCATAGTTTTCTAATCCACTCATCTGCTGATGGGCACTTAGGCTGTTTCCAAATCTTAGCTATGGTAAATTGTGCTGCTATGAACATAGGGGTACATATATCCTTTCTGATTGGTGTTTCTATTTTCTTGGGATATATTCCTAGAAGTGGGATCACTGGGTCAAATAGGAGTTCCATTTTTAGTTTTTTGAGGAAACTCCATACTGTTCTCCACAGTGGCTGCACCAGTCTGCATTCCCACCAGCAGTGCACGAGGGTTCCTTTTTCTCCGCATCCTCGCCAGAACTTGTCATTTGTTGATGATAGCCATTCTGACAGGTGTGAGATGGTACCGCATTGACATTTTGATTTGCATCTCTCGGATAATTAGTGACTTTGAGCATGTTTTCATATGTCTCTTGGCCTTCCTTCTGTCTTTTGAAAAGTATCTATTTAAGTCCGTTGCCCATATTTTGATTGGGTTGTTTATCTTCTTTTTGTTAAGTTGTATGAGTTCCCTGTAAATGTTGGAGATTAAACCCTTATCGGTGATAACATTAGCAAATATGTTCTCCCATGCAGTGGGCTTTCTTGTTTTGTTGATGGTTTCCTTTGTTGTGCAAAAGCTTTTTATTTTGATGTAGTCCCATTTGTTTATATTCTCTTTAGTTTCCTTGCCCTAGGAGCGGTATCGGTGAAGACATTGCTTCGGCCTATGTCTGAGATTTTGCTGCCTGTGGATTCCTCTAATATTTTTATGGTTTCGCATCATATGTTTAAGTCCTTGATCCATTTTGAGTTTATTTTTGTGTATGGTGTAAGTTGTTGGTCTAGTTTCATTTTTTTTGCATGTATCTGTCCAATTTTCCCAACACCATTTATTGAAGAGACTTTCTTGACTCCATTGTATGTTCATGCCTCCTTTGTCAAGTATTAATTGAGCATAGTGGTTTGGGTCAATTTCTGGGTTCTCTGTTCTATTCCATTGATCTATATGTCTGTTCTTGTGCCAGTACCAGGCTGTTTTGAGAACAGTGGCTTTGTAATATAGCTTAATATCTGGTATTGAGATCCCACCTACTTTGTTCTTCTTTCTAAGGATTGCTGCAACTATTCAGGGTCTTTTTTTATTCCAGATGAATTTTTGGAAAGTTCGTTCTAGGTCTGTGAAATATGCTGTTGGTATTTTAATGGGGAGTGCATTGAATCTATAGGTTGCTTTGGGTAGTATGGACATTTTAATGATGTTGTTTCTACCAATCCATGAACCTGGTATGTTCTTCCATCTGTTTATGTCTTCTATGTTTTTTTCAATGTCCTGTAGTTTTCCGTATATAGGTCTTTTACCTCCTTAGTTAAGTTTATTCCTAGGTATCTTAATTTTTTTGGTGTGATGGTAAATGGGATTGCTTTTTTAGTCTCTCTTTCTGTAAGTTCACTTTTGGTGTATAGAAATGCCATAGATTTCTTGGCATTATTTTTGTATCCTGTTACATTGCCAAATTCATGTATTAAGTCTAATAATTTTTTGATGGAATCCTTAGGGTTTTCTATGTACAATATCATGTCATCTGCGAATAAGGACAGTTTTACTTCTTCTTTTCCAATTTGGATGCCTTTTATTTATTCTTCTTGTCTAATCGCAATGGCTAGTACTTCCAGTACTATGTCGAACAGGAGTGATGAGAGTGGGCATCCCTGTCTTGTTCCTGTTCTTAGAGGAAATGGTTTTAGTTTTTGCCCATTGAGTATGATGTTGGCTGTGGGTTTGTCATATATGGCTTTTATTATGTTGAGGTATGATCCTTCTATTCCCACCTTGGTGAGAGTTTTTATCAAGAAAGGGTGTTGGATTTTGTCCAATGCTTTTTCTGCATCAATTGATATGACTATGTGATTTTTATCTCTCAATTTGTTTATGTGAGGTATCACGTTTATTGATTTGCAGATATTGTACCATCCTTGCATCCCCGGGATAAATCCTACTTGGTCATGGTGTATGATATTTCTGATGTACTGCTGGATCTGATTTGCTAGAATTTTGTTGAGGATTTTGGCATCTATGTTCATGAGGGATATTGGCCTGTAATTCTCTTTCATTGTGTTGTCTTTATCTGGTTTTGGTATTAGGGTGATGCTGGCTTTGTAGGATGAGCATGGAAGTGTTCCTTCCTCTTGAATTTTTTGCAATAGTCTGAGGAGGATAGGTTTTAGTTCTTCCTTGAATGTTCGGTAAAACTACCCTGTGAAGCTGTCTGGCCCCGGGTTTTTGTTTGCTGGAAGCTTTCTGATGACTGCTTCAATTTCTTCCATAGTTATCGGCCTATTGAGATTTTTAGATTCTTCCTGATTGAGTTTTGGAAGGTTGTATTTTTCTAGGAATATGTCCATTTCCTCCATGTTGTCTAGTTTGTTGGAATAAAGTTGTTCATAGTATTTTTTAACAATCCTTTGTATTTCTGTGGGGTCTGTTGTTATTTCACCTCTTTCATTTCTGACTTTGTTTTTTTGGGTCCTCTCTCTTAGCTTCTTGGTGAGCCTGGCTAGAGGTTCATCAATCTTGTTTATCCTTTCAAAGAACCAGCTCTTGGTTTCATTGATCTTTTTTTTGTGTTTGTGTGTGTGTGTGTTTGTTGTTGTTTTTTTTTGTCTCTACGTCATTTATTTCTGCTCTGATCTTTATTATCTCCTTCCTTCTGGTCACTCTGGGCTTTTCTTGTTGCTCTCTTTCTAATTCTTTATGTTGTAGAGTTAGATGATTTACTAGCATTTTTTCTTGTTTTTTTTTAGGTAGGCCTGTAGAGCTATAAACTTCCTTCTCAGGACTGCTTTCATTGTGTCCCATAGATTTTTGGATTGTTGTGTTTTTATTGTTATTTTCAGGATGTTTTTAATTTCTTCTTGGATCTCTTTGGTAACCCAATCATTGTTTAATAGCATGCTATTCAGCTTCCAAGTGTTTGAATTTTTTGGATTGTTTTTATTGTAGTTTATTTCTAATATTATGCCATTGAGGTCTGAGAAGATGTTTGATATGATTTCAATCTTCTTGAATTTGGGGAGACTTTGCCTGTGACCCAATATGTGGTCTACTTTTGAAAATGTCCCATGTGCACTTGAGAAGAACGTATATTCCGTGGCTTTGGGGTGAGATGTTCTAAAGATGTCAATTAAGTCCATCTGCTCTAGTGAGTCATTTAGGACTGCTGTTTCTTTGCTGATTTTTTGTCTAGAGTATTTATCCAGTGATGTCAGTGGTATATTAAAGTCCCCTACTATGATTGTATTTTTGTCGATCTCTCCCTTGATATCTTCCAGGAGGTTTTTTTTTATGTATTTGGGTGCTCCTGCATTGGGTGCATATATGTTTATCAGGGTTATAGCCTCTTGTTGTATCGATCCCTTTAGTATTTCAAGTTATTATTGATAGGTACTTGTTTGTAGCCATTTTTATTTTTTGTGCCTGTGTTCCTTCTTACTTTTTTATTTCTTCTTTTGACACCAGTCCCTTTAGCATTTCTTGCATTGCTGGCTTGGTTGTGATAAACTCCCTTAGCCCTTTTTTTTTTTTTTTTTGTCTATGAAGCTCCATATTTCCCCTTCAATTTTGAATGATAGCCTTGCTGGGTAGAGTGTTCTTGGATTCAGTCCCTTGCTTTGCATTACTTTGTAAATTTCCTTCCATTCATTTCTGGCCTGATGTGTTTCTGTTGAGAAATCATTTGATAATCTAATGAGAAATCCCTTGTATGTAAGTTTCTGCCTCTCTCTTGCAGCCTTTAAGATTCTCTCTTTGTCCTGAACATTTACCATTGTAATTATGATGTGTCTTGGTGTGGGTCTTTTCAGGTTCATCTTGTTTTGGACTCTCTGTGCTTGTGTGACTTTTTTCTTCCCCACATCAGGGAAGTTTTCTGACATTATTTCTTCAAATAAGTTTTCTAACCCTTGTTCCTCTTCCTGTTGTTCTGGCACCCCTATTATTCCTATGTTGCTTCGTTTGATGTTGCCCCATAGCTCCCTTAGGCTCTCCTTCTGTCTTTTAATTTTTTTTCCCTCCAATTGCAGTTCAGTTTGGGTATGTTTTGCTTCCCTGTTTTCTAATTGGCTAATTCGGTCCTCCGCTTCTTCTAGTCTACTGTTGAAACTTTCCATGGTGTTTTTTATTGCAGCAATATCACTCTTCATTTCTTCTTGATTCTTACATAAGTTGTTGATTTTTTTCCCTCCATCCGGTTTTTGAAGTGTATGAACCTTATTCTGAATTATTTTTCTGACATATTGCATGCCTCTGTTTCACTTAGCTGCTTTTCTGGAGACTCCTTTTCTTTCCTTTGGGGTTTCTTTGCCTACCCATTTTTTATCTCACCGACGGATCTAGATGTCGAGTCATGCAGGGGCTGCTCCTTTGGTGGCAGTGGCTCCTCGGGCTGCGGTTGCTCCTCAGGCGGTCATGGCAGTGGCTGCTCCTCAGTTGGCAGCGGCTCCTCTCGTGGGTGCTGTTTGCAGCAGTGGTGGCTCCTCTGGCTGGCAGTGGGACGCTGCTCGCACAACTGCTGCTCCTTAGATGGGGGTGGGCTGATTATGAGGCTGCTGCTTCTTGAATGGGGGCGGGCTGTGCACGGCTGCTGCTCCTCAGACGGGGGTGGGCTGCTCACACAGCTGCTGCTCCTCGGATGGGTGCAGGGTGCAGGCTGCGCTCAGCTGCTGCTCCTCAGATGGGGGCAGGCTGCTCACGTGGTTGCTGCCTCGGACAGGGGAGTGGGCCGCTCACACAGCTGCTACTCCTTGGACGGGGCAGGCCACGTGAGGCTGATGCTCTTAGGCCTGGGGCGGGCTGCTCGCGGGGCTGCTGCTCCTTGGTAAGGAGCGGACTGCTCACGTGTCTGCTACTTGCGTGGTCGTAGTGCCCTGGGCTAAAGCGTTGGGCCGGTCAGAGGGGAACGTGCTTTGGAACTCACAGGAGCCTGCGCCCAGGGTGGCTGTAGAGTCCCAGGTGTTATCTGAGGGCACCCTGGGTGGAGATGAGGCTGGGTTCCCAGTCACAACAGCTCTCCCCTTCAAAAAGGCAAGGCCTCTGAGGAAGAGCTGGCCTCCCTGTATTGTTTGTATTGGTAGCAGAGGCTACCTAGTTAGGCAAGGCCGGTTATCCTGCCCCTGAAGGTACTGCAGAATCTAACTGTGCCACACACACACACACACACACACACACAACACGACCACACACTCCTCTTTTGCTCCCTCACTCACTCATGCTCTCTCCCTCACTGCTGTCTTCTTCCTGCCTCTGTAGTTGGGTCTGGGGTGTTATTGACCTGTTCGTGGATAGAGTTTCCTCTCCAGGTATCTGGTTATGTGGCTCACTCTATAGCACATTGGCCAGACAGGATAAAATTCACCTTGACAAGACATGACACAAAGGGAACAAAACACGAATGTACTCACGACACCAATAACCCCAATATAAGTGACCACTTGAGAAAAGAGAATTAGGGGAGAGAAAAGAGAGCACAAATGATATTGAAGAGAAAAAAAAAGATAATGGGGGGGGGGGAAGGAAGAAAAAGGAGAAAAAATATATATGTGGAGAAAACACCACAGAACAAACAGATAAACCAAAAAAATGCAAACACCAAACACCAGCAAAGAGGGTGGGGGCCGAATCTGTAGAGGCTGAGCTTATATAAGGTTAAGAATTGGATGAATATGGGGAAGACCTCAGTTCAGTATAGAGGAAATAGAAAGGGGATGAGTGGATAAGATGAGAATGAGAAGAAAATAATAATAATAATAATAATAATAATAATAATAATAATAATAAACTTACAAAAATTGATTTAAAATGGTATAAAAAGAGCAAATAAAATAAAATAGAATGATGGAAAAACAATGTGAAAAGAAATAGAAAATAAAGCAACAAATGAAAAAAGGAAAATAAAGAAAAAAGAAGAAAAAAGAGATAACAAAATAATCCTACATAATAAAAGGATAATATGTAAATTACCATCACTCCGCTACGCCCACGATTGGACCAGCGGGAGGCACAGGGGGCGGGACTCGGGGTGGCCGGGGTGGCCGATTGGGCCAGCGGGACACTGAGCTCGTGTCGCCAGCGGCGGTGCAAGCTCAGCGTCTGTGCCATGGCTGTGCTGCAGCACAGAAGGGGCCTCTGGGGCAGCGAGCCCACGTCCTGCTGTGGACCATCAAAAGTGGGGAGCGAAAGCGGGGGAGCTGGCTGTCTGTCCACTCCGGCACCAGTCCTTTCGAAAGCCTCCGCCGCACTGGAGGCTTTTGAAAGGCCTGGTGCACCAGCGGACAGACAGCCAGCTCCCCCGCGATCGAAAGCGAAAGCGGGGGAGCTGGCTGTCTGTCCGCTCCGGCACCAGGCCTTTCGAAAGGCCTGGTGCACCAGCGGACAGACAGCCAGCTCCCCCGCGATCGAAAGCGAAAGCGAAAGCGGGGGAGCTGGCTGTCTGTCCGCTCCGGCACCAGGCCTTTCGAAAGCCTCCGCCGCGCTGGAGGCTTTCGAAAGGCCTGGTGCACCAGCAGACAGGCACCCAGCTCCCCTGTGATCGAAAGCGGGGAGCTGTGTGTCTGCTCCAGCACCAGTGGACCCCCTGCCATCAAAAGCGGGGAGCAGGCTGCTAGCAGTGTCCGCGGAGCGTGCTAGGCTTTGCGGGGCAGTGGATATGGCCTGGATGGCAGGTTAGGCCTAGGGGACCCTACAGGTGCATGATTTAATCCTGCACTGGGCCTCTAGTCCTATCTAATAAAAGGGTAATATGCAAATTGACCATCACTCCAACACACAAGATGGCTGCCCCCATGCGGTCAAAGATGGCTGCCCGCATGTGGACACAAGATGGCCGCCACAAGATGGCCAGCAGGGGAGGGCAGTTGGGAGGGACCAGGCCTGCAACGGAGGGCAGTTGAGGGCGATCAAGCCTGCAGGGGAGGGCAGTTAGGGGTGACAGGCCGGCAGAGGAGGGAAGTTGGGGGTGACCGGGCCTGCAGGGAAGGGCAGTTGGGGGGGACCCAGGCCTGCAGGGGAGAGCAGTTGGGGGGGGGACCAGGCCTACAGGGGAGGGCAGTTAGGGGTGACCAGACCTGCAGGGTAGGGCAGTTAGGGGCAAACAGGCTGGCAGGGAGCAGTTAGGCATCAATCAGGCTGGCAAGGTGTGGTTAGGGGGTGATCAGACTGGCAGGCAGAAGCGGTTAGGGGCAATCAGGAAGGCAGGCAGGCGAGCAGTTGGAAGCCAGCAGTCCTGGATTGTGAGAGGGATGTCCCAGATTGGAGAGGGTGCAGGCTGGGCTGAGGGACACACACCCCTGTGCATGAATTTCGTGCACCGGGCCTCTAGTAATAAAATAAAAATGAAAAAGTGACGTGTTGTTCCTTTGGCTGGCTTAAGATCCCAGTCTTCTGTATTGTCTGCGGTTTCTCAGTTTCCTGTTGCTGGGACTGAAGGCCTCTCTTTAGGCCAGTCCCTGTGGACTCTCAGGGACTATTCAGATTTTTTCTTTAATCCTTTGTACCATTCAGGGTGTATTCTGGGTTTGGCTGTATTGGTTGCCTGGAGACTGGAGGGCGGGGCTATCTCTTCAGGAGAAAATGGCTGCCCAGGTCCTGGGCTCAGGTATGACTCAGCTCCAGACTCACTGCCACTTCTCCTGGACCCTCTCCTCTCCCCAGCCTCCCCCCAGCCTCCACAAGTCCGCACCTTCTCCTGCACCTCAGCCACGGGGGAGTGTCCATATCCAAAAGGTCCTATGAACTAGGTTCAGTGAAGAAAAGCACAGGCCACAGAGAGGGGAAAGACTGCCTGCACTGCACGGTCTGGTCAGCCCTTCAGGCTGCCCCCTTTGGGCTCAGTCTTTCGTGACTGTGGACCCAGATCTAGAATCCCCTGCCACCAGCAGTCCTGTGGACCTCTTTTCCAAGGGACACGGCTTGGTGCCGTGCAGTTTCCCTGTGACCCTCTGGGCTCGGGGTCTGGCAGATCTCTCCTGCCCAGATCCTTGATTTTATCTTTCTCCAGGGGTCCTCTGCCCTTCCAGGCTGCAAATTGTCTCACCAGCGAGTCTCCTTCACTAATTCGTGGTGGATGTTATTCGTTTCAGCTGCTCATTCTATCTGCTTCAGGGCAAGGCTCGGGACACATCCATCTATTCCGCTGCCATTTTGTCCTCCAGTAATGGGTTTTTTTTTGTAGCATGTCGGGGTTGATTTTTCTTTCTATCTGACTGGTAGGTGCCAACCTGCTTCACTAGCATATAGTAATCTAGGGGTTTGTCTCATATTATTGGTGCGTGATATCAGATGAGCTCTCTGCCCATCCACACGTGGTACAAAGCTATCCTGGGTGCCATTTCTTTTTTTCTTTTTTCAAAAAATATATTTCATTGATTTTTTACAGAGAGGAAGGGAGAGGGATAGAGAGTCAGGAACGTCGATGAGAGAGTAACATCGATTAGCTGCCTCCTGCACACCCCCTACTGGGGATGTGCCCACAACCAACGTACATGCCCTTGACCAGAATCAAACCTGGGACCTTTGTGTCCGCAGGCCGTCGCTCCATCCACTGAGCCAAACCAGTTAGGGCCCACCTAGGCTTTTTTAAAATATATACATATATATTTTATTGATTTTTTTTTTTTTTACAGAGAGGAAGTGAGAGGGATAGAGAGTTAGAAACATCGATGAGAGAAACATTAATCAGCTGCCTCCTGCATTCCCCCTACTGGGGATGTGCCCGCAACCAAGGTACATGCCCTTGACCGGAATCGAACCTGGGACCCTTGAGTCCGCAGGCCGACGCTCTATCCACTGAGCCAAACTGGTTAGGGCCCGGGTGCCATTTCTTTACGCTGGCATCACTGGGCTCCTATCGACATCCCTGATAGCTAGAGAGGTAGATAATTTGGCTGATTTTTCTCCATTTTCACCAAAAGGATGTTGTTAAGTGTAAAATGCTAAAACGGTCACTCCTTTGCCTTCTGGTGCTGGCTGCTTCTGAAGTCACTGTATTTAACATCAAAGTATAGAAAGCAGCAGACAAGACACCCAGCTGCTGGATCGCTAGGCTTCTCCCACCAGGCCTGCCTTGGATCTCAAACTGCATGGGAGGGGTAGGGGCGAGAGGCAGAGAAACCATGTCTGAGAAAGTGCTATCATTGCTGTCAGGGCCAGGCTTCAGGGCATCCTGGCCCTCAGCCCGCACCAGGCAGCAGGCAGCCTTTTCTGGGTAGAGAAAACGTCATGGCAACAGCATGAGGATGACACATTCTTTTGCACTGAATGTTTAATGGGACTTGTGTCTCTCCCTGCCCAGCCTTGCTCTACCCTGTCCAGCCCTGCCCAACCCTACCTTGCCCAGTCCTGCTCAGCCCTGTCTAGTCCTGTCCTGCTGTGTACAGTTCTGTCTAGTCCTGCCCTGCCCTGCTCAGCTCAGCCCTGTCCTGCTCAGCCCTGCCCTGCTCAGCTCAGCCCTGCCCAGCCCTGTCCTGCCCTGCCCTGCCCTGTCTTGCTCAGCTCAGCCCTGTTCTGCTCAGCCCTGTCCTGCTCAGCTCAGCCCTGCCCAGCCCTGTCTGCTCAGCCCTGTCCTGCCCAGCTCTGCCCTGTCCTGCTCAGCCCTGTCCTGCTCAGCTCAGCCCTGCCCAGCCCTGTCCTGCTCAGCCCTGTCCTGCTCAGCTCAGCCCTGCCCAGCCCTGTCCTGCTCAGCCCTGTCCTGCTCAGCTCAGCCCTGCCCAGCCCTGTCCTGCTCAGCCCTGTCCTGCTCAGCTCAGCCCTGCCCAGCCCTGTCCTGCTCAGCCCTGTCCTGCTCAGCTCAGCCCTGCCCAGCCCTGTCTGCTCAGCCCTGTCCTGCCCAGCTCTGCCCTGTCCTGCTCAGCCCTGTCCTGCCCAGCTCTGCCCTGTCCTGCTCAGCCCTGTCTTGCCCAGTCCTGCCCTGTCCCTGGCCATTAGCATATCACCAAGACATCTGAGAGGTCAGCCCTTTGCAACCAGGGTCACTGGTGTTTGGGTCTTTATCCACCCTTGGGTGGCTGGTAGACTTGCCTTGTTGCTTCTCAGAGCCTGTGCTTCTGTGGCGCAGGATTTATTTTAGGTTTGATGGTTCACCTGGCCAGAGAGATGAGCTTGAACTTTGCTTCCTCTGGCCTGGGCAGGGCAGACTGAGGGAGCCCACAGCGTGGCTGCAGTTCCAGGGGCAATAGACACAGCTTTGCTCCCATTGCTGGGACGGTTTTTATGAGGAGAGTAAAAAGAAATGATTTGAGCTCCTTGTCAGCCTTACTTCCCTCATCTGTTTAGCAGAGCCAAATATCCACAGTTATGTTTGTGTGGCATTTGAAGCAAAATGAAAAGAAAGAAGCATTCTTTGGGGGTTGGTTCCTCATAATCAAAATAAGTATATATCTTTTAGCTTGGAAGACTCAGAGTCTCAGTAAGTGCACAGAACGCACTGGCCCTGAGGATGAGTTATCCTGCCTGTGAGCCTCTTCCCAGCGTTCTTAGAGGAAGACAGAGGGTGAATATAAGGTTAATGGATTCTGCTGCTAAACTGAACTTGGAAATGAGATTTCTTTGATTTAATATTTCCTCTATTAACCTCCCAAGACAGTGTCCCTGGTGGCCCTACCAAAGTGCAATTTCAGTTCTTTCTTTCCCGCGAGTCTGCGCTGCAGCCCTTACTGTGACAGGGACAGGTGACAAGTGCAGGATGGCCCTCTAGCCAGCGGGCCTCCCCTCGCTGCTGGGAGCAGCCACTCCGGCCCGCCCGCAGGCGGAGCTGCTCCATTCGGATGGACCTTCTGAGGAGGATGCTGGATGTGGGCCTGTGGGCGCTCTGCTGCGTGTGGCTGTGGGAGTGGGTCACATCTCCGGGGACTGGACACCTGCAGGAGAGGGCTGCTCAGAGGGGCTGGAGGCACAGATCAGTTCATCCACACAGCCTGCTCGGGAGCCCTGCCGTAGCCTCTAGAAGCCGGGCCTCCTGCCTCTGGGCGAAGCACTCGGGTTGGCAGCATGCTGCTGCCCAATGCTACGGGCTGCTTCCTGCTGCCCCTCTGCTTCCTGCAGCCTCTGCCCGCGGTCTTTTCCCTCCAGACTAGCCTGGTGCTTTGCGCCATTCTTCCTTTCTCCTTCCCACCCTGGCTGCCCCCACCTCTGACTCTAATTTCCCTGCAGGTCCAGGGTGCCACGCACTGGCTGTGGGTGCGGCCTCTCTTCCACATGCACGCAGTAGCGGGGAGGCGAGCAGCATCTCTGGGGCCTGTCTGGCTCTGAGCAGTCTCTGATGTGGGCTCCTTTCTCTCCCTCTCCGCACGCACACTTGCAGCCAGACATCATACTGCCTCTGTCCCTGCCGGACTGGCACCATCTGTGGACTCTGGTTAAGGGTTCCGAAAATCTTGGAAGCTTCTGAGCGCCCTGCACAGTCCACTGCCTGCATGGCATTTGTCCAAGGCAGATCTCACTATTTGGGGATGGGTTTGCTTCTTCAGGGAGTAAAGAGTCTTTGGGTGCCAACGGCAATGAGTAAAGAGAGTGAAAAAGTTGCAAATACATCTTTCTTGGTAAAAACTGAAACAATGAGCCCTAGCCAGTATTGCTCAACTATTAGAGTGTCAGCCTGTGTGCCAAAGAATCAAGGGTTAAAATCCTGGTCAAGGGCACATACCTGGGTTGCAGGTTCCATCCCTGGTCCCAGTCAGGGCTCCTGTGGGAGGCAACCAAACAATGTGTCTCTCTCCCATCCAAGTCTCTCTCTCCCTCCCTCCCTTCTGCTTTCTATAAAAATCAATGGAAAAAATATCCTCAGGTGAGTATTAACAACAACAAAAATTAAACAATGAGGCCATTTAATGCAGAATGAAAGCTATTGCACAGATGTTTAGAGCAATGGCAATCCTTTTGAAGTGGGTTGTTGCTGCTGTAAGTACAGCCTTTGTTTGCATGTGTGAGTTCTGGCACGCTATATAAAAAGACAAGTGGCACCTCTCCATAGCCACATCTAGAAAATGAGGACACTCCCAGCATGTGCAGCAGTCATCTGTTTTATTGAGCATCAGTGTGGGTTGTATGAAGCTTTGGTTAAAATGGTGGTGGTGATATCCCTCATGAATCGTACAGTTAGGATGCGGCAGGCTTAGCTAAGATATCAGCTTCATATTCGAACTCGCCTTTGCTAGCAGGTGGGGCAGTACAGGCAAATTCCTACGCTCCGGAGATAGACAGACCTGAGATGAAATATCTTACCACGGCTTATCCTCAGGGTCCACACATTCTACTCCGTTTCTGGGATTCTGAGTTGTCAATTCAGTTATGTGATTGGTCAAGAACCCAGCCTTTCTGAACCTCATTTCCTTCTCATTAAGTGTGGGAGGGACCACCCTGGCCCAGTAGCTCAGTTAGAGCATTGTTCCTATACACCGAGGTTGTGGCTGGATCCCCAATCGGCACATGCAAGAAACAACCAGTGAATGCATAAACAAGTAGAACAACAAATTCCCTCTCTCTCTCTCTCTCTCTCTCTCTCTCTCTCTCTCTCTCTCATATCAATCCATCAGTCGAGTAAATGTGGGAGGAAATAATGCTACCCTAGAAGGTCTTTTTTTGTCTTAAAATAGACATAAAATCTGTCATCTTAACCTTTTTTGTTGTTGTTAATCCTTACCTGAGGATATTTGTCCATTGATTTTTTTTTTTAGAGAGAGTGGAAGGGAGTGGAAGAGACAGAGAGAGAAACATCAATTGGTTGCCTCCCACACATGCCCAGACCAGTACCAGGGATTGAGACTGCAACCAAGGTATGTGCCCTTGACCGGAATAGAAACTGGGACCCTTGTCTGCAAGCTGATACTCTATCCACTGAGCCAAACGGGCTAGGGCCATCTTAACCTTTTTTAAGTGTTCCAATCTCCAGAACTTTTTCATCTTGCAAAGCTGAAACTCTGTACCTATTTAACAACTCCCCATTGCCTTCTCCCCAGTCTGTGGCAGCCGCTATTCTACTTTCTGTCTCATGAATTTGACTATTCTAGGTACCTCGTATAAGTGGAATCATATACTATTCTCTTTCTGTTTGGTTAATTTAACTTAGCATTATGTCCTCAGGATTCATTCATGCTGTAGCATGTGTCAGAATTTCTTTCCTTTTTAAGGCCAAAAAAATTCCATTGTATGTATGTACCAAATTTTGTTTATATCTTTGTCCATTGATGGACACTTGGGTTACTTCCACCTTTTGGCTATTGTGAGTGATGCTGCTATGAATCTGGGTGTACAAATCTACTTTGAGACCCTGTCTTCAATTCTTTTGGGTATATACTCAGAAATGGAGTTGCTAGATCATATGGTGTTTCTTTTTAAATTTTTTGAGGAACTGCAATATTACTTTCCATAGCAGCTACTGCACTACATATTCCCACCAACAGTGTACAAAAGTTGGAGAAATGTCTGTTCTGGTTCTTTTCCCATTTTTCAACTTGTGTTTTTGTTGTTGTTGTTCTTTTGGGTGTGTTTTTTATTGTTGAGTTGTAAGAATTCTTTAAATATTCTGGATATTAACAACTTATCAGTTCGTTTGGTGTCATATTCATGAAATTATTATTAAATCCCATGTTACAACGCTTTCTTTTATGTTTTCTTCTAAGAGCTTTAGCTTAGGTTTACATCTTCTACCCATTTTCAATCAGTTTTTGTGTGTGGTGTAAGATGAGGGTCTAATTTCATTCTTTTGTATATGGGTATACAGTTTTCCCAGCACCATTTGTTAAAAAGACTGTCCTTCCCCACTGAGTGGTCAAGAATTCATTTCTTGGATGAAATAAAGTACTATACACAAAGCACCTGATGACATGCCTAGCTGTGTCTTAAAAAAGTGATGACCCCTCTATTGCCCCCTTATTTGAGATGTAGTTTTTAACTACTGGAGTAGGTTTTAATAATTATGATAGCAACTGCCTAATAGTACTGACTCTGTGTGAGGTTCTGTTCCCTGGGCTTTACATGTATTAACTCACTGAATTGTCCTAACAACTCTGTGGGGTAGTGCTGTTGTTTTCACTATGTACAATGAGGGAATTGGACACTTTAGGAGTTAAGTAACTTGCCTGCGTCACATATCTAGTAAGTGGTGGAGCCTGTATTCAAACCCGGGTAGTTTGGCTCCAGAATTTGTGGGCTAGTAAACTTAACATCTCCCAGTTTGTTTGTTTGTTTTTCTTTCGGCTGGGTGCATAACAAGGTGGTGCTCTCTTAGCCCCTTCCCTTCTTCAAGGGTCTGAGATGGAAACGGTGGGGATCGGGAGATTCTCAGTGTGTTGGGGGATTGATCTGGGGCCAGGACTTCCCAGCAGCTGAGGGCCCTCTTCTTCTCGCTGGGGCTGGTGGTCCAGGGGCTCTTACTCCTTGGAGGCCATGGGGACCATAAGGTCCACCACATTCACTGTCAGACCAGGAAGTGGCCATCAGGGCAATGCCAGCCCCAGCATTGAAGGTGGAAGAGTGGGTATCACTGTTAAAGTCACAGGAGACAGCCTGGTCCTCAGTATAGCCCAGGACGTCCTTTTTTAAAAAAATAAATTTTATTGATTTTTTACAGAGAGGAAGGGAGAGGGATAGAGAGTTAGAAACATTGATGAGCGAGAAGCATTGATCAGCTGCCTCCTGCACACTCCCTACTGGGGATGTGCCCACAACCGAGGTACATGCCCTTGACCGAAATCAAACCTGGGACCCTTCAGTGTGCAGGCCAACGCTCTATCCACTGAGCCAAACCGGTCAGGGCTCCCAGGACATCCTTGAAGATCCCTCTGATACCTGTTTCACCACCTTCTTTTTTTTAAAAAAATTTATTTCAGAGCGAGGAAGGGAGAGGGAGAGAGAGATAGAAACATCAATGATGAGAGAGAATCACTGATTGGCTGCCTCCTGCATGCCCCCTACTAGGGATCGAGCCTGCAACCCTCATCACCTTCTCGGTGTCATAGTATTTGGCCACTTTCTCTAGGCAGCAGGTCATATCCATCACCAACACATTGGGAATGGGGAAGGCAATGTCAGTGAACTTCCTATGCAGCTCGGGGATGACCTTACCCACAGCCTTGGCAGCGCCAGCAGAAGCAGGGATGACGTTCTGGGCAGCCCCTCGGCCATCACACCACAGCTTCCCAGGGGCCATCACGGTCTTCTGGGTGGCAGTGACGGCATGGACTGTGATCATGAGTCCCTCCTCGATGCCAAAGTTGTCATGGATGGCCTTGGCCAGGGGGGCCAAGCAGTGGGTGGTGCAGGAGGCATTGCTGACAGTCTTGAGGGAGCTGTCATACTTGTCATGGTTCACCCCCATCACAAACATGGGGCATCCGCAGAAGGGGCAGAGATGAGGACCCTCCTGGCTGCCCCTTCCAGTGAGCCCGGCCTTCTCCCTGGCAGTGAAGACACCGGTGGACTCCACAGCACACTCAGCACCAGCATCACCCCATTTGATGTTGGCGGGCTCTCACTCCTGAAAGATGGGCATGGGTTTTCCACTGATGACAAACTTCCTCTTCTCAACCTTGACTGTGCCTTTGAACTTGCCATTGTTAGAATCATGCTGGAACATGTAGATCAAGCGTGTCAAACTCAAAGGCTAACACGGGCCAAATAAACAAGGTTTAAGTTTATGTGGGCTACACAAAAAAATAAAAGCTTCAATTTTCATAGAAACCTAGGTTTATTTCGATAGAGACATGCTGAATACAAAGGGCTGAAATAAATGAGTAATCGTTAACATAAAATAATAGAACATTTTAATAAAAATTAATATTTTTCTTGAACATGAACTTACCAGACACTGAATAACTGCACAAATTAATAAGCGTAACGCAAATAAACCTATACTTGTTCTCCAAAAGTGAAATATTTCCTGTTGCGCACACCCACCTAGTCAGTCCAGGACTAATGACGTGGCATTCGGCTGCTAAAATATTTGCTGCTAGTATTAGTGGAGAGAAATGGTGCGCCTGCGTGTAAGGCGCATAAGGGAAATGAATGCAACACGATTATAGTCATCAGTCATTAGTGAACGTTGTAGTTTGTTATTAATAATTATGTATAACAGGATATTGTAAAAATTAAGTTATGAAATTTTTATTAAAATGTTTCTTACATAGGTTATATTGGCTGGGCCACAAAAATATTCGTTGTGGGCTGCATGCGGGCTGCAGGCTGCGAGTTTGACATGCTTGCTGTAGATCACATAGTTGAGGTCAATGAAGGGGTCATTGATGGCAACTATCTACTTTGCCAGAGTTAAAAGTGGAGCTGGTGACCAGGCGCCCAATGTGGCCAAATCTGTTTACTCCGACCTTCACCATCGTGGCTCGGGTTGTGGCTGCTTTGACCTGGCTCTGCGCAGGAAGATGTGGCTGTCTGTTGAATGGGAGGAATTGAGAGTTTTGGGTGATTTTTAATAGCTTAGGCCTTCAAGAGCTTTTCAGACTGGAGTTTGGTGAAAGAAGGACAGTGTTATGACATTAGCCTCTGGGCCCAGATCTCTCTCTCTCTCGCTGGGTGTTCTCTTGTGAAAATAGAACCTAGAACTGCTCTGTTGACTCAGACCATCTGTTTGGGAGAATGTGGTGGTTCTGGTTCCTGCCAGAGCCCCTCGTTCAGGAGAAATGTAAACCTGCTTTCTCTCTGACTTTACAGAAAAGGCAACCGATGGCTCCCTGCAAAGCGAGGACTGGACATTGAACATGGAGATCTGCGACATCATCAATGAGACAGAGGAAGGGTAGGTGTGCTCCCCTCACCCTCCTGTCAGTTCCGGGGTGTCACTCAAAGCCTGGCAGGGCTTAACGATGTTGGGTGTTTTACTTTTTGTTTTGTTTTCCATCTGTTTGCCTTGGCATTTAATATGCTGACCTTTTTTAAAAAATTGAGAAGGGGAGGGGGAGGGAAACATTGATGTGAGAGAGATACATTGATCCATTGTCTCCTGTACATGCCCCACCCGGGGATCAAACTGCAACCTGAGTATGTGCCCTAACCTGGAATCGAACCTGTGACCTTCTGGGGCATGGAACAACACTCCAACCAACTGAGCCACACTGGCCCAGGCAATATGCTGACACTCTTTAATTATCTTTCCTCTTCCTATCCACTTTGCCCCCTCTTCCCCGATGGCAGTGCTGAGTCAGAGCCCTGGCAACCTCTTTTAATAACCTGCCTTTACTCATAAGTGAAAATGAAGTTGCTTGGTTACTTGGTTCCCGGTAGTCGTTGGTCTCCATAGCCAGATTATCACCGCTGCCCCCGTTCCTTCTTAACCTCTGCCTTCCCTTCACAGATGTGAGGCTGTCTCTGCCATGCTTTGCTGGGCTGGGGCCCCAGGGGTCAGAGAGAGTGCCCACAGAGCAGCCTGGTGTTTCCGCAGTGGGCATCCCTGAGCTACTGAGTCTGTGCTTATTGTTATGCATGATACAGAATCTTCTACTTCATAGCTGCATTCTAGTTACACTTCTTCCAAAGTAGTCTATATTTGGCCCTCTGCCACATCATAAAAATGGAATTTATTATTGCTATGTCACCTTGAACTGTCTCCAAAGTGGTAGGAGAATAGCCTGGACTCAGGCAGCCCAAGCTTGCACAGTAACACTGTCACTTACAGCCTTGTAATGTATAAGTTGGGGACCAGCCTCTTAAGGTTGGTTCTGCTTTCATTCAACAAATAGGCACTAAGTGATGACCTTGTGCTGGGCCGCGTGTGAGTTCTGAGGACACACCAGTGAGTAGGGCAGACAGATTCCCTCGCCTTGAGGAGCAGACAGGCCAGGGTGGGGCGGTAGGCCATCAACACAATGACTAGAACACACGACATGGTCAGCTGGTGATAAGACTATCGAGAGAAATGAAGCTGGGGATGGAGAAGGCTGGTAATTAGCAGTTTTAAATGGAATAATCAAGGAAAGCCTTACATAAGTTACATTGAACAAAGAATTGAGGTAAACCAGGGGGTGAGGGGTGAGGATTATACCAGGGAAGAACTTTCCAACAGAGGGAATAGCAAGCACAGAAGTCCTGGGACAGAGGGTCTCTGGTGTGTTTCAAGAATAGCAAGGAGCCCGGCCAGTGTGGCTCAGTGGATAGAGTGTCAGCTTGTGCACTAAAAGGTCACAGGTTCAATTCCCAATCAAGGGTACATACCTTCAGAAATTAAGCATACACTGACTGAAATCTATAATAATAAAAGCATAATATACTAATTAGACTGGATGTCCTTCCGGACAACCTTCCAGACAAAGCCGGGCTGTGAGGGAAGCCCGGGTCCCAGATGCCTGCCGGCAGCCGGACGGAAGCCCGGGTTCTGGGTGCCGGAGGGACGCTAGTGCCGGCAGCCGGGGAAAGGAAGGCCTACTCGTGCATGAATTTCATGCATCAGGCCTCTAGTAAAGAATAATATACAGGGATTCAACAATAGAGTAGAGGATTCCAAGAATCAAATCCACGATTTGGAATATGAGGAAGCAAAAAACACCCAATCAGAAGAGCAAAAAGAAAAAAGAATCCAAAAATATGAACATAGTGTAAGGAGTCTCTGGGACAACTTCAAGCATACCAACATTCGCATTATGGGTGTGCCAGAGGAGAAGAGAGAGAAGATAATGAAAACCTCTTTGAAGAAATAATGATAGAAAACTTCCCCTACCTGGTGAAAGAAATAGACTTACAAGTCCAGGAAGTGCAGAGAGTCCCAAACGAGTAACCCAAAGAGGCCCACACCAAGACACATCATAATTAAAATGCCAAGGGTTAAAGACAAAGAGAGAATCTTAAAAGCAGCAAGAGAAAAACAGTTAGTTACCTACAAGGGAGCGCCGATATGACTGTCAGCTGATTTCTCAACAGAAACTTTGCAGGCCAGAAGGAAGTGGCAAGAAATATTCAAAGTGATGAATAGCAAGGACTTACAACCAAGATTACCCAACAAAGCTCTCATTTAGAATTGAAGGCCAGATAAAGAGCTTCCCAGACCAGATAATGCCAAAGGAGTTCATCACCACCAAACCAGTATTGCATGAAATGTTGGAGGATATTCTTTAAGAAGAAGAAGAAAAAGAAAGAGAAGGAAGAGGGGGCGGGAGGGGAGGATGGAGGAGGAGAAGGGAGGAAGAAAAGAAGGAAGAAAGGAGGAAGAAGAAAGAAAGAAGAAGAAGGAAGAAAGATGAAGAGATAAAAATACAAACAATAAAATGGCAATAAATACATATCTATCAACAATAGAATCTAAAAAATAGAATCAGAGGCATGGAAGCATGGAACAAACTGACAAATCTCATAGGGAAGGGGGAGAGGAGGTGGGAAGAGATTAACCAAAGGTCTTATAATGCATATATGCATTACCTATGGACACAGACAATAGGATGGTGAAGGCCTGGGGCAAAGCAGGAATGGGGGGAGGGGCAATTGGGGGAAAGTAGGGGACCATCTGTAATACTCAACAATAAAGATTTAAAAATTTTTTAAAAAGGGTATGTACCTTGGTTGCAGATTCTGTCCCAGCCCTCTTGGGGTACATGTGGCAGCAACCAATCAATTTGTCTCTCTCACATTGGTATGTCTCTCTCTTCCCCCGCCCCCCCCCTTGTTCCACTCTTCTCTCTCTAAAAATCAATAGAAAACATATCCTCAGGTTAGGATTAACAAAAAAAATTAAAAAGAATAGCAAGCATGTATGGGTGTGGGGTGGGGGGGGACAATGGTAAGATATGTACACATATAATACCTAAATTTAAAAAAAAGTGAAAAAGAATAGCAAGGAGGCTAGTGAGGCTGGAACAGAGTGAGCCAGGAATAGGGTGTCAGGTCAGAGATGTCCAGGATCCAGGTGACATGGGCACCACAGGGCCTCAGGCTTCACTTGAGGTGGCCGGGAATCCCTTGGAGGATTTGAGCAGAGGCAGGGCATGGTTTGACTTTTATTTTGAAGAGATCACTCTGTCTACTGTGTTCAGAATGGCCTGGCTGGGAAGAGACCAAGGGCTGGCTCTGACAGGATTCCTCCTTGGGTTCAAGGAGGAAATGGGAAAGGGTCTGATACAGGGGGAACCGGTGACTTTTGCCCGTGGGAGTGAGAGAAGGGAGGAGTCAAGGTAGCAGGGATGGAGCCGACTGGGTGCAGTGGCGATGCTGACAGGGCGATGGCACGGAGGGGTCTGGAGGTGGGGGCGGCGGCCTGGGCTGGAGATGTGTTTGGGAGTCGTTGGTGAAAGTTGACCTATTTCTGCAGTCTCAATGGCTGATCAGCTCGGTGTCTGGCTCACAGACGAAATCACAAACTTGGGCCTCCACATGTCTAATGCCATAGTCACTGGGCTCTCCCTGCAGCCCTACTCGGGCTCCTTTCTTCTTTACGTCCACCCCAGACGCCACTCATTTACTTGTTTATCTAGCTGCTCAGCCACATTGGTTGGCCCCACAGGTGGAGGCCCAGATGCCACGGTGAGTGTGCCACGGCTGCTCTTGGGGCACTCACAAGCAGGACCAGCTGGGCTGTGGCAGAGAAGTGTGCCCATTGCTGACACTCAGAGACAGTGGGTGCCTCCTGGAGGGACAGGCTGTGGGCTGAGCCCCAAGGATGGCAGGAAGAGGAGAAGCGTGCTATGTAGCTAAGGTTGCATGGCAAGGGCAGCATGGGGCGCGGGGGGAGTGTACAGGTGAGGTCTGGGTGTGTAGGGAAGAAGTGGGGAGGGGATTTTCTGGAACAGAGGCTAGAGAGGTGGACCCAGTCGGGCTGGAAAGAGCTGTCTTCCTGTGCCATCCTCTAGGTTGGGCTGTCCCCATGGGTAGTCCCTCTACCTTGGCCTCTTCCCCTTTGTCTGTTCTCCACGCTGCAGGCAGAGGGGCTATTGGAAATGCAGAACTCACGAAGTTACTCCCTTGCTAACAAGCCGTCTCTTGGGAAATCCTTCACAGACCCTGTGGGATAACCTGGCCCTCCGGCCACTCCATTTGGGGTCCTGCCCTCTTGTCCTCACCCTTCAGCCCCTCGATCTTTCGGCCCCTTGAACTTTCCAGAGCCCTGTTTGCAATTCTCCACAAATGGGAGGGGCATACATGCCCGTGTTTCAGAATGGGCCTCTCCTTCCAAAGGGACAGGCCTCCTTCCAGGGGCTGCAGGCTTGTCCTCAAAGCGCTTTCTTCCTGAAGTGACCCGCACTCCTGTTCCTCTACTTCCAGAGAGCCCCCAGTGCTTCCTGGGGTGTCCTCTCCTTGCCTCTGCTATGAGGTCACTGCCAAGATCTCTCCGCGCAAGCCTGGCTAATGGTGGGTACCCTGACCCTTCTTCCTGCTTCGGGGCTCCAGGCCTAGTGTCCTTCTCTTCCCTCCCCACACCTCTCCCTCTCACTGACTCTTCCACTCACTTGTCTCATTGCCCTGACACCCCTCCCTCCTGATTGGGACAAGTCCTCGTTATGTGATTTCACAGTGCCCTGTTCCTTATGCACTCTCATCACAGCTTACACTTCCACATCTGCGGGACCTCTGTCCGAGGGCTGTCTCATCCCCACTTCCCCCTAGACTGCGCACTCCACTTGGTTGTTGTTAATCCACCCAAGGATATTTTTTTCATTGATTTTTAGAGAGAGTGGAAGGGAGGGAGGGAGAGGAGGTAGGAGAGAGAGGTGGGGAGTAAAGAGAAATGGATGTGAGACACAGTGATTGGTTGCCTCCTGCACATGCCCCCAACCAGGGGCCGGGGATTGAACCTGCAACCCTTGACTGGGAATCGAACCCCAGACCTTTTGGTGTGATGGCTGACGCTCTAATCACTGACCCACACCAGCCAGGGCCAGAAACTCTGTTTTGCCACCATTTCATCCCTAGCACCTAGCGTAGTGTGCACCCAATTGGTTCTGACAAACATTTGTTAACTAGGTGAACAATATAACCGTATCCACGTGACAGTGCTCTGGAAAGACGCTCACAGAGTTAAGGAGAGATACTAGAGCAGGGGCAGCTCGCCAGCCATGGGGCGTCAGCAGCAAAGGGTTCTGAGAGGAGGTGACATCCAAGTGGAGTCCTAGCTCAGCCAAGTGAGGGTGGATGGCAGGGGAAGGAAGTAGACCCCCTGGCTGGAGGGCAGTGTATGCAACATAGGAAAGGAGTGCAGTGGGGTTAGGGGCATGGAGTCTGGAGCCACCAGCCTGGGCCCGAGTCCTCGGTCCTCCACTCACTTGTCATGTGACCCTGGGTGAGTTACTTAATCTCTGTGTCTGTTTCCTCATTAACAAATGGGGGTGTCAGTAGTACCTGTCTCATGGGTTCACTGCCCTTACCTCGGCCATTCTCTGAGCACTTGCCACGTGCCGGATCCCCGGGCCCCCATGCCGTGCCCTGGATTGCACCAGCTCATGCAGCACCACCCCCAACAGCCCTATATGGTAGACAGTTTGTGTTAATGTGGAGGAAACTGAGGCCCAGGGTGGTTTGGTCATTGCCAAAGGTCTCACACCACAGCTATGAAGGGCAGGGTGTAAGCCCCGGAAGACCTGGCTCCAGCCACCAACACCTTGCCTGCACTTCTTTTATGTACTCACAGCGCTACCTCTGGGAGGCTGGGGTCCCGATGGGTGCCCCACAGGCCCCTCCCTGGGCTTTCCCCAATTTCCAGAGTTGAGGTCACCTCCAGCCTGAGGCCTTGTGTGACAGCCCCTTGTATCCTGAATTCTTGGTCATTAGCCAGGAATGCCTGGCTCAGTAGCTTCCCCAGGGAGGGTGCACAGCCTGTTTGCCAGGCCTCACCCAGTTCTACCTAATGAGGGCATAGGCACGTGGATCTGGTAAGTGCTCTCTGCTTCTGATGTGCAGCTCTGATGAGGACCCACTGACCTGGGTCATGTTCATGAATTTCTGGATCTTCCCAGCTCACTGAAGCTTTGTCTGTTTCCCAGCCTCTAAGCAGGAGGGGTGCAGAGGAGCAACTGCCGGGTCAGTGCCGTAGAGCAGGCCTATAGCGGAGTGGGGTTGGGGAAGGAGGGAGGGGAGGTGTTCGAGGTGAGTCATGGGGCAGCCATGTCCTCCATCCAGGAATAAGGAGAAAGCACTTTAGAAGTGCAGACAGGGTGAGTTCACGGTGACTGGAAAGGTCTCTTACTTCACTTCGGGGGCCCATAGGCCTGACCTGAGGCCCTGGGGCAGCCCTGAGGGCCTGGCTTTTCCTGCCAAAGCTGCCAGGGTGTTGGGACCTCTCACACCTGTCGCTGTCTCCTGATTCTTTCTGCTCCTTGGCTCTTGATTCTTCCCTCTCCCGTCTCCCTGTTCCTAGCTCCTTGCTGTCCAACCTGCGGCTGCTGCTTAAAACTTGGCAGTTCTGACACTTGGTACTCACCTCTGAAGCCTTCCCCGGGGAGGGAAATGCTTGCATTTGTGCTCACCCAGTCACTCCCAGGTAGTCCTTCTGAGGGTGAGTTTTCATTGTGGCTCCAGGGAGGGAGCCTGCTGGCTGCTTCCCCCAGCACATTCCCCCACTGGGAGCTCTGGGGTGCTCTGCTCCTGAGCTCAGGGAGCGCAGCCTGGAGCTTGTTCCCATTCTTCTGCTCCATGGAAGTTCAAGAGAAGAGGAGTGAGATTGGACTGAGAGGGGCGGCTGCCATGGGCCAGGGCTAACCGGGCTGGGCAGAGCCCTGGAGAGAGGAAGCCACTCCATGCTCTGGCCAGTAGCTGTGGACCTTCACCAGCTCAAGTCCACAAACAGCCCTCGAAGCTGAGAGCTTGTCAAGTCCCACATTTGCAGAAATCAGCATTCCTGTGTGGAAACAGCCATACTACAAACACTTGCAAGGACACATTCCCCAGAGAGCCTTGTCCCATCAGCCCCTGGACTCAGAGCCAAGGCTTCCTGCAGGCAGCCATTTTTCAAATTGGGAGGGGGAAGTAGGTCTCAGGTACTTTTAAATTTCTTCATTCTTTCCCCATTGATTTATTTTAGAGATTAGAAGGGAAGGAGGGAGGGAGAGGGAGAGGAACATCTATATGAGAGAGATACATCGATTAGTTGCCTTCCACACATGCACCCTGACAGGGGCAGGGGGATCAAACCTGCAACCCAGGTATGTGCCCTTGACCGGAATTGAACCCGTGACCCTTCGGTCCATGGGCTGACACTCTAACCTCTGAGCCACACCGGCCAGGGCTTTACATTTCTTCTTGAAGCCTTGCCTTGCTGTATTTCTGTTTAAATTGGGCTGATTAGCCGAGCTTCCACCTCCCCCCGCCCCCCTTCCTCATACACATATTAAAGGACTTTTTCATTTGGTAAGTGGATCATAAATATTTCAGGAGGAATAGAAGGTTTCTGACTTACCAACCTTCAACTTTGGAAAGATCAGATGTATTGACACGTGAATCTGTAGAAGGCTGGTGCCACTTGTGAGAGCAAAAGGCAGGCCTACAGCTGGACTGGGACTCCCAGAGCTCAGGTGATGGGGCTTCCCCGGGCCAGCCAGCAGGGGCTCCATGCCGAAAGTGCCTCCTAGGTCCACACCTTTGTTTAATCCTGACATAGAATAAATTAAATAACATGTCAGACATAAGGACTGTACTTGTTAGGGAGCTGCTGGGGACTCTAACTCCCAGTTCCAACAGTGATTAAGGAAGAATGTGTTTCAAGTTCCAAATAATCAACTGATGAGTGAGCTTTTGAACAGGCCCACTGTAAACAGGGGACTGCCTATAATTCTGTGAGATTCTCTCTGGGGATCCACAGCAGATCCCTTACCTAAAAGCGCACAGTTCCTTGGGTTTTGAGGAGACTAAAGTTTTCTCAGGGAAAAAGGGGTTCCATGGAGCTGGGGAGGAGCTGAGCCCCAGGCCTATGCAAGGACCTGGCCATTCTCTCTCTGTGGTCTCCTCAGTGCACCCACGCGCAGTGGGCTGCTTTTGTTTTGGACAAATACTTGCCTGTGATACAAAAGTCAAAAGGGCTGCAAATAGACAAAGTGAAAAACCTCCCTGTCCTCTCTGGCACCCAGTTCCCTCGGAAGGGGCAGCCGAAGTTACCAGCCTCTGTGGCTCTTTCCAGAGATTCTCTCCCCTGGCCGGTGTGCCCTGTGTCTGTGTCTTGTCCTTGGGTAACTCAGACAGGAGCACATCTTATGCCCTGCTCTGCAGATGACTGTTCACATTGTTTGCTCCATGGTGATGCGCAAGGAGTGTATTCTTTTGTGCAGCTGCACAGTATTCCATTATATGGATAAACAAGCTTTAATTTACCCTGTTTCATGTTGATGGGTGTTTAGTTTGTTTCCAACCTTTTACAATTACAAACATGCTACAGCAAATAACTTTGTAGATATGCTAGTTCACAAAAATGGCAGTGAATCTGTAGGACAGTGTCCCAAAATGTAATTTTTAAGGATCTTAATATGTCCTTTTCTCCAGGCCAAAGGATGCCATTCGAGCTCTGAAGAAGCGGCTAAACGGGAACCGGAACTACAGAGAAGTGATGCTGGCATTAACAGTGAGTACTGTCCTCCAGTGGATGGGAAAGCATCTTGGAAAATCCATGCTCCCGACCTTGCCTCACTCTCAGGGCTTTCCCTCTGTCCACTCAGCACAGCTTCCAATGTGTGCCATTGATGGCATGGTGTGTGTGCCACTAGGGCCTAGTGGAGCTTTCCCATAGCACCCTTGGGTGCCAGTTTCCTGTATAAACTGCTGACTTCCACCCCAGTACCTGCCCTGCTGCTGAGCTTTTCAGATGTTAATGCAAATGTTTACAATAACCTTCCCAAATAGGTTTCATCATCTCCCTCACTGGGGTGAAAACACCGAGGCTCAGAGAGGTCTAGGGGTTTACCCAGACTTCACAGCTAGTGAGGTACCCAGCTGTGGATTCTGGAGTAAAAAGTGATCATCACTGGGAGGTTCTTGAAAAAGTCAGCCAAGTGACTCCTGTCAGGAAGAAACAGACAGATTTCTGCCCTTCTTTAATATGTCAGAAAATTAAAAGGGACAACTTCCGGTATTACTTCTGTCTTAGAAGCTGAAAAAATCTGGGCCACAGTGAATAAATTATTTTAAAAAATATATTTTTTATTTTTAAATTATAGTTGACATACAATATTATTTTAGTTTCAGGTGTACAACCCGTGATTAGACATTTATATAACTTACAAAGTTATCACCTGGATAAATCTAGTACCCATCTGATACCATATATAGTTACTATAATATTATTGCCTATATTCCCTATGCTGCACTTTACATCCCCATGCCTATTTTATACCTACCATATTTTCTGGCGTATAAGACAACTGGGTGTATAGAAGATTTTCCTGGGTTAAAAAGTCGTCTTATACGCTGGGAAATACGGTACACCTTTTTCACCCATTTCCCCAACACCCCTGCTGCCTCCAATCTGGCATCTATGAGAATGTTTTCGTATCTATGAGTCTATTTTTGTTCTGCTTGTTTGTTTTTGTTTTTGTTTTTGAGATTCCACATATAAGTGAAAACATATGGAATTTGTCTTTCTCTGTCTGACTTTATTCAGCACAATACCCTCTAGGTCAGTGATGGGCAACCTTTTGAGCTTGGTGTGTCAAACTTCGCCAAAAAACTGAGCATAACTCCGGGTAGTGTGTCACTTTGAGGAAAAAACATTATTTCGCGATATTTATAGTTTAAATAACATAAATGTATAATTGTTATATATAATTGTATTTAATAAACCAAAAACTAAATATTTAACTTACCTGCTTAGTGACTTCTTTGTTCATCCGTCAGTCGGTTTCCTTTGTTGGTCTTGATATTATTTAGCTTGTGTGGGGTGCCGTGAACTAAGATAAGTGCGGGGGCGGGGGAATTCTTTAACCTGCCTATTAGTGACTTTTTTGTTGCTGAATTTCATTGGCTAAATCTTCAATTGAAGGTTGGTATTTTGTACACTTCAGGCCCAAGCAAGCACTACTAACTTCATCTGTCAATCTGTTTCTTTTGTTGGTTTTGATATTATTTAATGCTGAGAATAAGGCCTCACAAAAGTATGTAGAGGGAAAAATTGTGAGTAAAGCCATTGCTATATTTTTCAGGGTGCTAAAAGTGTCTGGTAGTCGGTTCCAGGCACTCCAAATTTCCTGTTCGTAGTGGCACTCCTCTTGATTCTCTAAGCGGCACCTTTCCAGATTCTCAAGCTTTGACCTCAAGTTGACAAACACCTGAGCCCAGATACTATCTTGAAATTCTGCAAGTTGCATCTCCAAATCATCAGTTTGCATCCATTGGAAACCATTTAATTCCAAACTACTGTAGACTACTACATCAGGATACTTAATTATTTTCACGTTCTGTTCTAGACTTCTAAATTGACTAAATCTATCACTAAACTGGTCAAGTAACGAGTCTAAAACATGCTGGTACTTCATATGCATAAGCAAGAGTTCCATTTCATTTTGTACAGCTGCACTGGCCTTCTCAAAATACTTTGTCACTCGAGGAAAATACTTATGTTTTAGTTTCTACATCTCGCTTGAAAATTTTAACTTTACTTTCAAAAGCTTTTATGTATCCAAACACAACGTCAATACTTTTGCCAAAACCTTGTAACTTTAAGTTCAGTTCATTAATATGAACAGAGAGATCTGTAAAAAACATCAGGGTGTTGACCCACTTACCATCATTAAGCTGAGGAAAGTTTCCCAGATCCTTATCATCAAGAAATACCTTAATTTCTTCAAAGCACTCCACAAAGCTCTCAAGAACTTTGCCTCGGCTCAGCCATCTTACATTATTGTACATCAGCAGTCCACTGTAGGTGGAATCAACCTCCAGTAAAAGTGCCAAAAATTCTCGCTTGTGAAGGGGGCGAGCAGCTATTAAATTAACTATTTTTGTAACAACTGACATTAAGTCATTTAAGTCAGTGAATCCTGCCTTGGCACATAAAGCCTCCTGATGGATAATACAATGAAAAGGCACAATCGGATGTCCAATAACTTCTGTAAACAATTTGACAAATCCGACTTTTCCCCCCACCATATTTGGTGCCCCATCTGTCATCACTGACACAACTTTAGAGATATCAATGCTTAGGTCACGAAATGTTTGTATAACAACCTTACATATTTCACTTCCTGATTTACTTGTTGACACTGATACTAACTTTATCAACTCTTCTCTCATTGTGAGACCATCAGAATATCGACCAATAATGGCCAACTGAGCATGTGATGTGACATCAGTAGTTTCATCAAGAGAGATTGAAAAATATTTACACTTCCTTATGTCTCTCTTTAATTGATGTTGTACGTTTGTGTTCAGTCTCATTATTCGGTCTTTTATGATATTTCTACTGAGTGGTAACTCAGATATTCTCTTAATAATTGCATCTTTATTCTGCAAATCGTGAAATAGAACTGGTGCACATCTTAGGAGAGTTTCTTTAATAAATTCCCCCTCACTGAGTACTTTTCCATGCTGAGCTATAGAGTGAGCAATGCTCAAACTTGCAGATGTTAAATTTGTAGAGCCTTTCATAAATTTAAGGATGGAATTAGCTTGGCTCTTATAAAGGTGTAGCTGCCTGGAAATGTATTCCTTCCTTTCATCCTCACTTTTTTCCAAGAGCTGGGAATGATTAGTTTCAAAATGTCTATTTATATTCCATGTTCTGCTTACTACCATTTCAGTACATAGAACGCAAAATGATCTGCCATTTTTTTCTATAAAGCCATACATCTCGGTCCATGTCTCTTGAAAGGGTCGGCCACTGCTACTACCACTTCCTTTACTTAACCTTAGTTTTTTATTTTTTGGGTTCTCCATCAGGGGGGCAGTGACAGAAGATAGAATTATAGATAGCTTGTTAGGCCTGCAGGCAATTAGGAGTTAACTAGCCTAACTAACCACGAAATGGTGCATATAACTGTCTTTTAGGAAAGGGCAGGGTTAATAAGCAGAAATAGGGGTTAATAAGGATGCACAACAGTAATAGTGGTGAAATGGAGTCTGCACTATGGAGCAAGGTGGTGTTCCTTATGTGAATTAAAACGGCTGCCGCTATTTCTAATGGTGGGAAATGGCACCCATAGCATGCCACAAACCCTCGCCTCTCCCAGCCTCCCCCTCACTTATCTCAGTAATGATGGATTAGAAATCCATGACACCCCAGAACAGTAGGTAATGGTTGCTGTGGTTAACTGTTATTTGGTTACTGGTAATGGCAGGGCCCCCAGAGATGCGTCCCCCGCTGCGTTCTGCTGCTCCCTGCTCTGCCAGCGGAAGTGAGGGCAAAGATCCCGGCTTAACCGGAAGTCCCAGAACTAGACGCTCTGTGCCAGACTTCTGTTGTTTTGGCCTACAGACCTCCAGCACAGAGTGTCTAATAGGGGAGGATGAAACATTTGCGTCTAACTCCAAGACTCCAGTCACAAATGTTTCATCCTCAGGAGCAGCAAATGTTTCATCCTCAGGAGCAGCAAATGTTTCATCCTTGGCATGTGGCCGCCTTAGCGGTCGCGTGTCATCAGAAATGGCTACGCATGTCAGTGCTGACATGCGTGTCATAGGTTCGCCATCACTGCTCTAGGTCCATCCATGTTGATACAAATGGCAAGATTTCATTCTTTTTCATGGCTAAGTCATATTCCGTTATATATATGCACCACTTTTTCTTTATCTGTTCATCTATTGATGGACACTTAGGTTGCTTCCATGTTTTGGCTGTCCTATATAATAAAAGGCTAATATGCAAATTGACCGAACGGCAGAATGCCTGATCACTATGATACGCACTGAGCACCAGGGGGCAGATGCTCAATGCAGGAGCTGCCCCTGGTGGTCAGTGCACTCAGCCAGAAGCCGGGCTCACGGCTGGTGAGCACAGTGGCAGTGGCAGGAGCCTCTCCTGCCTCTGCGGCAGTGCTAAGGATGTCTGACTGCCGGGGAGTGGGCCTAAGCCATCATTTGGACATCCCCCGAGGGCTCCCAGACTGCGAGAGGGTGCAGGCCGGGCTGAGGAACCCCCCCACCCCGAGTGCATGAATTTTGTGCACCAGGCCTCTAGTTGTAAATAATACTGCAATAGACATATGGATGCATATGTCTTTTTCGATTTAGTGTTTTGTATTTCTTCTTATAAATACTCAGAAGTGGAATTGCTGGATCCTTCTTTGTCTCTTTTTTTTTTTAATTTCTTTATTGATTAAGGTGTCACATATTTGTCCTCATCCCCCCATTCCCATCCCACACCCCTCCCCACGGATGCCCCAACCCCCCGTTGAACTTCACCATTGGTTAGGCTCATATGCATGCACACAAGTCCTTTGGTTGATCTCTCCCCCCTCCCCCCACCCTCCCCTATCCTCCCTCTGAGGCCCGATAGTCCGATCGATGCCTCCTTGTTTCTGGTTCTGTTCTTGTTCATCAGTCCATGTTGTTCATCATTTCCCCTAGATGAGCGAGATCATGTGTCACTAGAGATATACTTATATGAACTGAATGTGAGATGAGCAATAATAGTTATGCTGACAGGCAAATGAATCAGTCTGTAGTGAGTTTCTTTCTGGACCAACAGTTCTTTTGAGACCCAATATCAATGTCCACCAGTTCCTTATGTGTACATGTCGGCACTGACCCCTCTGCTCTGGATGGTGGACAAATGGTGGTAATGCAGGTTTGATTCCCTCTGGTTGGGTCTCGGCCGGACCCAGGGGCACGGCTTCATCCGGACCCAGGGGCACGTGGCCTCACCCGGACCCAGGTGCGCGCGGCTTCCCCCGGACCCGGGACCCAGCCTCACCCGGATCCAGGGGCACATGGCCTCACCTGGACCCAGGATCCAGCTTCACCCGGACCCAGGGGCGCGTGGCCTCACCCGGACCCAGGGGCGCGTGGCCTGACCCGGACCCAGGGGTGCGTGGCCTCTCCCGGACCCAGGGGCGCGTGGCCTCACCCGGATCCAGGGGCACATGGCCTGACCCGGACCCGGGATCTAGCTTCCCCCGGACCCAGGGGCACGTGGCCTCACCCGGACCCAGGGGCGCGTGGCCTGACCCAGACCCAGGGGCGCGTGGCCTCTCCCAGACCCAGGGGCGCGTGGCCTCTCCCGGACCCAGGGGCGCGTGGCCTCTCCCGGACCCAGGGGCGCGTGGCCTCACCCGGATCCAGGGGCACACGGCCTCGCCCAGACCCAGGATTCAGCTTCCCCCGGATCCAGGGGCGCGTGGCCTCTCCCAGACCCAGGGTCGCGTGGCCTCACCCGGATCCAGGGGCCCACGGCCTCACCCGGACCCGGGACCCAGCCTCACCTGGATCCAGGGGCACACGGCCTCGCCCAGACCCAGGATTCAGCTTCACCCGGACCCAGGGGCACATGGCCTCACCCGGACCCAGGGGCGCGTGGCCTCTCCCGGGCCCGGGACCCAGCCTCACCTGGATCCAGGGGCACACGGCCTCACCCGGACCCAGGATCTAGCTTCCCCCGGACCCAGGTGCATGTGGCCTCACCCGGACCCAGGGGCGCGTGGCCTCTCCCAGACCCAAGGTCGCGTGGCCTCACCCGGATCCAGGGGCCCACGGCCTCACCCGGACCCGGGACCCAGCCTCACCCGGATCCAGGGGCACACGGCCTCACCTGGACCCGGGGTCCAGCTTCACCCGGACCCAGGGGCGCGTGGCCTTATCCGGACCCAGGGGCGCGTGGCCTCTCCCGGGCCCGGGACCCAGCCTCACCATGATCCAGGGGCACACGGCCTCGCCTGGACCCAGGATCTAGCTTCTCCCGGACCCAGGGGCGCGTGGCCTCACCTGTATCCAAATGCGTGAGGCCTCACCCGGACCCGGGATACAGCTTCACCCGGACCCAGGGGCGCGTGGCCTCACCTGGACCCAGGGGCACGTGGCCTCTCCCAGACCCAGGGTCGCGTGGCCTCACCCGGGTCCAGGGGCGCACGGCCCCACCCGGACCCAGGTACCAGCCTCACCCGGACCCAGGGGCGCATAGCCTCACCCGGACCCAGGGGGGGCGGCCCCACCCGGACCCGGGACCCAGCCCCACCCCGACCCAGCTCCCAGCCCTACCTGGACCCAGGGGCGCGCGGCTTCACCTGGATCCGGGACCCAGCAGGGTCTCGTCTTCTCGATCCCAATTCCCATTGGTCAATTCCATCTCAGCAATTCCTTCTGCCATCTTCTCAGAGCTCCAGGGCAGCCGCCGCAGAACTCATTGGGCGGCGGGCTCAGCGAAGCTCCGGCGTGCCCGGTGCGCGGCGGCGGGCTGGTCCGGGTGGCTGCGTCGGCCCCCGGGTCCGCAGCGGTGGCCGGTCGCCGAGCGCGCGCACCCGGCCGCCCCCGGGGCGCTGAGACTCCTGAAGGACTCGGAGGTCAGCAAGCGCGGAGTCTCCCACCCCACGTCCCCCAGTGGCTCGTCTGTCCGTGCTCGGCAGCGAGTGGAGCCGGAGACCGCTGGGGGAACTGCGCCGAGCACGTTCCAGGCCGCCATTGTGTCGCCTGAGCCGTAGTTCTTATAGTGTGATCTTTGGGTCACTGGCATCAGCATCATCCCACGTACCCCTCTCTTTTATTCTAGTTGTAGAGCATCTGCTCAGCCAGCCCTCCGGTGGTTCTGGATGGTGTCTGCTCTGCTCTCCCGTCGTAGACTCAAAATTGTTGTGGTAGGCAACAATCAGGCTTCCGCCCTATGCCTCCATCTTGGTCCTCCTTTGTATAGTTAAGTCTTGATTGTTGTTGGTGTCACTGGGAAGAATTGTCCTCCAGGCCAATTGGCCGTGTGGACCCTCTGTGTCTATAAAGGAAGAGTTGCTGTGCAGGAGACACGTTTATGGGCCGGGTCTTGGTGCAGCAAGGCTTTGGCGCTCACTGAGTCTGCCTCTTGAATGTGTCCCTTATGCGAGTGGTTGAAATCTGGTGTCATCTCACACCGACCACTAGATGCCCTCGTTTCTGGGTCTCCAATGGAGTGTAGGTCAGCTACTGCCTGAGGCCACTCAGCAGGAATTATAGCAAAAACTGCAGTTTCCTCCTTCTGTCTGAGCGGCCCTGGAGCAGTCCGACTAGAACCGCAGTTTATCTGGTCAAGCTGCCATAGGGCAGGCCACCCACATGCAAAAGCCGTTGCTTGGAGCCCAGGTGGGCCTGCAAAACGTGCGGGGCGGGTCTGCAAAACGTGCGGGGTGGGTCCCAGGGCGGGGCGGGTCTCAGGGTGGGGCGGGGCCTCAGGGCGCCACCAGGCCATGGCGTGGCGAACCGCACTGGCTGCAAGTCTGCTTTTTCTGCTTTCCACGTTTCTAAGCCCCCTCGTTCCGCACTCCAGCGCAGCAAGCACTGATTGCTGGGCGCACCTCCACAAGGAAGTTACTCCCACTCTCCGACAGGATGGCCGAGAGTCCAGCCTCTCCCCGCAGGCGTCTGGGTCTCCCGCGCGTCCCCAGAAGCTGGATTTCAGGGTGATGGGGAGCTAATCTCCCCTAGGGTTGGAACAAAAGCCGCACGTCCCTTCCCCCACCACCAGCCCGACCCACGCGCCTCCGCACCTCATCCCCTCCGAGTTCGCTCTTTCCTCTTCCCTCTTAGCTGTAAATCCACCATTCAGCCAGCTCTCCTGTGGTTCTGGGTGGCAGACTCTCCGTTCTCCAGTTGTATCCTTGAAATTGCTGTGTGCGGCGAAGTTCCTTTGTTTAACTTTGCTGACTTCTTGGTTCTCCTCTCTCAAAATGGCTAAAGGACTTGAATGTAAGACGGGAACTCCTAAGAATCCTCTGAGTCTGTGTTGGCGGTCTCCGGGGCCCTGAGGATCTCACTGGGCAGGTCGGCCAGGTCGGTGGCGCGGATGGGCCCGTCCTGCAGAAAGATGGTCTCTTCCTTCACCGAGAGCCGCTGCCGCGGCCGCCCACGAGCTCATGGCCCTGGCTGAGGTGCTGACTGAGAGGAGCAGCCGCCCGGCCTGGGGAGATGCGAGCAGGAGTCGCCGCGCTCACCAGTCCATCTTTTAGTTGTATTTCCGAAACTGCCATGCGAGGCAACAGATCAGCCGTTCACCTCCGCCGCCATCTTGGCTCCTCCTTCTTTGTCTCTTATTATAGCTTTTGTTTTAAAGTCTATTTTGTCTGGTATAAGTATTGCTACCTCAGCTTTTTGTTTGTTTCCATTTTCATGAAATATCTCTTTCCATCCCTTTACTTTCAGTTTGTGTGTGTATCTTTTAATGTGAAGTGAGTCTCTTGTAGATAGCATATGTAAGGGTCTTGTTTTGTTATCCATTCAGTCACCTTATTTTTTTAATTGGAGCTTTTAAAGTAATTATTGATAGATATGTATTTACTAGTGGCCTGGTGCACGAAATTCATGCACGGGGAGGGGGTGGTCCCTCAGCCTGGCCTGCATCCTCTCCAATCTGGGTCCCCTGTGGGATCGGGCCTAAACCTGCAGTTGGACAAACCCCTCACAATGTGGGACTACTGGCTCCTAACCGCTCACCTGCCTGCCTGCTTGATCTCCCCTAACCACTCTGCCTGCTGGCCTGCTTGCCCCCAACTACACCCCTCCGCCAGCCTGCTCACCTCCAACTGCCCTCCCCTCCTGGTCTGATCACCCATAACCGCTTCTGCCTCAGCTCTGCCACCATGGCTTTATCCAGAAGGACATCTGGAAGGTCTCATGGTCTAATTAGCATACTACCCTTTTATTAATATAGATAGGATATGACATACTGCCATAACTATAACATATCTACCAGTATTACTCTATGAGAATACATACTTCATCCAATAGGAAGGCATCTAATACATTACATTGTATATGTTGTAAGTAGTAGGAAATACTGTATTCGTAGCAATAATATATACCCTGTGACTTCCCTTCCTGATCTGGGAATGGTTCCCCAGTTCTTTTGACATTTCCTGGCCCCTAATGTATTTTTTTTTTTTTTGGTCATTCAGTGTAACTTTATTTACTGTTTATTGCACATGATTTGAGGTCTTTAATTTCTAACCACCAAAGATTCAAAGGATTATTTTTTCCATGAAATTTAACATTAACATTAGTGAATTCCTGTATTCATGTGTTTTTATTGTAAACATCTGAATTATTCACATTGTCATAGATCCTGAACTCATAAGCGTGGACCATGCACAGGCTGGCAGCAAGCCAGGAAGCCACTCTGCAAGCAAACAGATACTTTGCATAAGGAGAAAAGTCATAGCATAACATTTAATGTCTAACCTGAGTCACCTCAGAATGTTATATATATTGATTTCTTAATTCATATAGTATTGGGAACTCAACTGCTTGGTTGGTGGTGGGGTTGACCTGGTTTTGGGAGGATTATTCCTGAAATAATTAAGGAAAGGGGGGCTCAATCTTTCTTCTTGGTTGCTTGCTCCTCCCCAGCACCATCATCTTTCTTCTCGTCCTCAGCTTCTTGGGCATCTTCTCCTTCACCTTCACCTCCTTCTTCCTCCTTTGCATCCTCAAATTCTTCCTTGGCACCTTCTTCCTCTTCCTCTCCTTCCTCTTCCTCAGCCTCTTCCTTCTCCTTTTCCTCCTCTTCAGCTCCTCCTTCAGAAGGGGGTTCATCCTTAGCTTCCTCGGCTTTTGCAGCCTCAATGGTCTCCTTCACCTCGATCTACTCCTCCTGGATGTGGCTGGTGTATTAAGAAGGGAAGGAGTGAGCAGACATCAAGTAGGAGCTAGTCTGTAAACCACCGTAGGCAGATCACCAAAGACCTGGGAACTCTGGTAGTAGCTGCTGGCTATGCTTCCCACGCTGGTGAAACTGAGCCGGTCTCCTCACCTTCCAAGAGTTTCCTGTAAGCTGCAATGTCAATATCCAAAACTATCTTCACATTGAAGAGGTCCTGGTATTCTTTTAAGTATCCTGCCATTTCACTCTTTGTGGTTCTCATCTCATTTTCTAATTTGTTGATTGTGTCCTGCATAGCACTAACGTCAGAGTTCTGCTTATCCTCCAGCTCTTGTAGCTGCTTTCCCAGCGCTTTGTTCATGCCCCAGCTTGCTTCAATCTCCAGGGTCTTGGCCTTGAGCAGTTGCTGGCCCGCACCACGTAGGTGCTCTTGGCAGTGCTCTCTGTCAGCATGGTGAAGCGGCTCTTGTACCATTCTTCGGCATTCTGCATGTTCTTGGCAGCCAGCTTCTCATACTGGGTGCGGATGTCCTTGAGCATAGTGGAGAGGTCGGACTTGGAGAACACGTCCATTTCCACGGAGATCTGAGCATACTGGACATGCACCTTCTTCAGAAAGGCGCTTTTGTCCATCAGGCTTTCGATGCACTTTTCCAGCTCAGTGCTGGCAAGAGCCGCCTCATCTGCATCTTTGCTCACCTCCATCAGCCAGCCCTCTGCATCCTCATGGTTCAGCACCTCTTCCTGGTAGCTCGCCTGCAGGTTGTTCCTAGCCACTTCAGAACCCCGGTGCCTCCTAACTGCCCACTTCCCTCTCCTCTCCAGGGACAGGGCGCGGTGGGGCAGGGCACAGGCATCGCATTTTCATTAAAATGTTCAACCCTGGCCTGCTCCACCGGTGTCGTCAGGTGGCCCGGGGCAGACAGTGATCCCGGAGACCCTGGCCACCTCCGCCTACGGAGCCCGCAGGCAAAGTCAGGCACTGACCACGCTACCTGCCCAGTCCTGATTGCACCCTGGACCCCGCGGGTGACATCAGGTGCTGTCCATGCCGCCTGCCTGGTCCCGATAGCTCCCTGGATCCCGCAGACAGCATCAGGCGCTGCCTGCTAGAACTGCCTAGTCCTGATCACCGCCTGCACCCTGTGGGTGATGTCAGGCGCTATCCATGCCGCCTGCCAGGTCCTGATCGTCCCCTGGAACCCACAGACAGCGTCAGGTGGTGTCCATGACGCCAGCCAGGTCCCGATCGCTGCGGGAACCCTGCGGGCAGCGTCAGGTGGTGTCCATGCCACCTGCCCGGTCTCGATCACCGCCTGGACCCCGTGGGTAGTATCAGCCACTGTCCATGCCGCCTGCCCAGTCCCGATCTCCCCCTGGACCCCGCGGGGAGCGTCAGGCGCTGTCCATGCTGCCTGCCTGGTCCCAATAGCACTCTGGACCCCACGGGCAGAGTCAGGTGCTGTCCATGCCACTTGCCAGGTCCTGATCTCCCGCTGGACCCCGCGAGCAGCCTCAGGCGCTGCCTGCTGAAACTGCCAGGTCCCTATCGAAGACTGGACTCCGTGGGCGACGTCAGGCGCCATCTGCCGGGCCAGCCCAGTCCCGATTGCCGCCCGGACCCCGCGGGTGACATCAGGCGCTGTCCATGCCGCTTGCCCTACCGGATCGCCCCCTGGACCCCGCGGACAGCTGCCATGCTTAGTCCCAATGGCTTCCTGGTCCGCGGGTGATTTTGGGCGCTGTCCGCTGGGCCTGCCTGGTCCCGATTACTGCCTGGACCCCGTGGACAGCGTCAGGTGCTGCCTGCCGAGTCTTCACGGTCACTATCATGGCCTGGACCTTGTGGGTGACATCAGGTGCTGCCCACCAGGCCTGCTGGGTCCATGGCGGCCTGGACCATTCGTGCTAAGTCAGGCAGCACCGGCTTGCCTCCCTTCTCCGGTGCCCTGCCTGCTTGCTTCTTTCTATGCTGTCTTGATATGCAAATTAACCGCCATCTTTGTTGGGTTAATTTGCATACTCACCCTGATTGGTTGGTGGGCGTGGCTTAGGCATAGCGAAGGTGCGGTCAATTTGCATGTCACTCTATTATTAGGTAGGATTGCCATTTTATGATTCATTTCTTCCTTCCTTCCTTCCTTCCTTTCTTTCTTTCTTTCTTTCTTTCTTTCTTTCTTTCTTTCTTTCTAAGACCCTTTAACATTTCTTATGATGCTGGTTTGGTGGTGATGAACTCCTTTAGAATTTTCTTGTCTGTGAAGCTCTTTATCTGACCTTCAATTCTAAATGAGAGCTTTGCTGGGTAGAGTAACTTTGGTTGTAGGTCCTTGCTTTTCATCCCTTTGAATATTTCCTGCCAATTCCTTCTGGCCTGCAAAGTTTCTGTTGAGAAATAAGTTCAGAGTCTTATGGGCGCTCCCTTGTAGGTTACTAACTGCTTTTCTCTTCTTTTAAGATTCTCTCTTTGTCTTTAACCTTTGGCATTTTAATTATGATGTGTCTTGGTGTGGGCCTCTTTGGGTTCATCTTATTTGGGACTCTCTGTGCTTCCTAAACTGTATATCTTTTTCCTTCACCAAGTTAGGGAAATTTTTTGTCATTATTTTTTTTAAACAGGTTTTCATTTTCTTGCTCTCTTCTCCTCTGGTACCCCCATTATGTGAATGTTGATACTTTTGATGTTGTCCAAGAGGCTCCTTAAGCTATCCTTATTTTTTAAAATTCTTTTTTCTTTTTGTTTTTCTGATTGGATGTTTTCTGCTACCTTATGTTCCAAACCGCTGATTCTTTCCTCTGCTTTATCTACTAAACTGTTGATTCCTCCTAATGTATTCTTCATTTCATTTATGTAATTTTTCATTTCTGATTGGTCCTTTTTTATGTTTTCTACATCCATTTTTATGTTTCCTATCTCTTTGTTGAAGTTCCCACTAAGTTCCTCTACTTTTTCCCTAAGTTCATTGAGCATCCTTATAACAAGTGTTTTGAACTCTGCATCTGGTAGATTGCTTGTCTCCATTTATTTAGTTTCTTTTCTGGAATAGTGTCCTGTTCTTTCATTTGGGATGTTTCTTTGTCTCCTCATTTTGGCTTTCTCCCTGAGTTTGTTTCTATGTATTAGGTAGAATTGCTACATCTCCGGAATTGTTGAGTGGCCTATGTAGTAGGTGTCCTGTAGGGCCCGGTGGCACAGCCTCCCCCCTCACCTGAGCTGGGTGCACCCTCCTGTTGTAGTTGAGCCTTGATTGCTGTTGGAATGTCAGTGAGAAAGATTGATCCATAGGTCCTTTGGTTGTGAGGACCAGCTGTGTCCACAGAAGAAAATCAACAGTGCAGAGGCCAACCCCATGGAGCAGAACTCACTTCAACGGGGCTCAGATACCCACTGAGTCCATCCCCTGAATGTGTCACTAGTAGAGGTAGTGCTTCCATGTGATCTGAAGCTGTCCACCACATGCAGTGGCTCTTGGGCCTTTAGGAAGCTGCAGGCCAAGGTCAGCCACCACCTGTGACCTGCCTGAGGCCACTTGGCATGAGCTACAAAGCTATCTTCAGATGGCTTGGAGGTGCCCAGGAGAGGCTAAGTTGTGAACCAAGGCTGGCTGCTGCTAGTGCTGGGCCTGGGGCCACATAGCAAGAGGTATGGGGCTTGCTGAGACCAGATGTTACTTGTTTACGAGATTTTAAGAAGGTCAGCAACATGAGCCAAGATAGTCTCTTGGTATGGAAAATCCACTGGAAAGGCTTGGGGGGACCAAAAAATTGGGTGGGGTGGGGTCTGAGGAAATCCTCAGGATGGAAACTCTGATATGGAACCCGTCTGCTGGCTCTGGGGAGTGGTTGGGGCGCTCAGCAAAGGAACAATTGTCTCTGTCAGCACTTGTCTGGGAGAACGCTGCCCTTTAGCCCTTGCCCTGATGCCAGTAATTCAGTTCCTCCCTATGTGTCCCTGGCACCTTTTGAACTGCTGCCCCTATGCTGGAGCTCAAAGTGAGTGAGTCTGAGTTAGTCTGTTTGGGCCCTTTAAGAGGAACATCTGGGATTCCAGCAGCCTCCATGTGACTCAGCCACAATCCCTGATGGTTTTGATAGTGAAAAGTTATAGGGGCTTCTCTTCCCGGCACTAGACCCTGGGCTGCGAGGCCTGGTGTGGGGCTGGGACACCTGGCTCCTAAGGGGAGACTGAAACTGGGTGTGGAACCTGCCCCGTCTGCATCTCCACTCCCCCTCAAATCTTGATGTGGCTTCTTTATATCCTTAGTTATAGAACTTGTGTTCAGTTGGGTTTCAGGCATTCTGAATGATGGTTGTTCTTTAGTTGTAATTTTGATGTGGTTGTGGAGGTTCCCGGTACCCCATTTGCCTACACGCTATCTTGACTGGAGACCATCTAAGGCAGTGGTTCTCAACCTTTCTAATGCTGCGACCCTTTAATACAGTTCCTCATGTTGTGGTGACCCCCAACCATAAAATTATTTTCGTTGCTACTTCATAACTGTAATTTTGCTACTGTTAATGAATCGCCAATGTGCCCTTGACTGGAATCAAACCTGGGACCCTTCAGTCCGCAGGCGGACGCTCTATCCGCTGAGCCAAACCAGCTAGGGCAGCACTGGGCTTCTCTGTAGGCTTGAACAGTTTGTTATTTGTCCAGAACTGCTGTCACATGTTTCCTTCTAAAACAGAGAAACTGTTTAGATTTTTTGCCCAAGTGAAAACTCAAGACTTTAGGAGTGTTCTTTCTTCCAGGGAATTGGGATTTGGATGATAAAGGAGAAAAAGACCATTGAGAAACAGGAAGTTGAAAGTTCTGGGTTTTTTCTCAGAAGTTGAGCCATGTCATTCATTAAATCCAGAGCTTGCCTAAAATGAACTGTTTTCAGTAACTAATCGCCAGGTAGTCACTCTAACATGCCAGGACAGTTCCTATCCTTTATGTGCCCAACTTAATGGGAACCACACTGAGTGGAAATCTTTCTAAAGTGGCCTCTGCCTTTATTTCCTTCCTGCAGCAGAACAGGCTGAGCGTTGTTTAACCTTTCCTGATGGTCAGGTCTCATTTAGAATTAGTATTTTCCCCCAGCATTATTGAAATGTTATTCACATATAACACATGCAAGTTTAAGGTGTACGTTGTGATGATTTGATATACATATATATTGCAAAGTGATTACCACAGTGTTAGTTAATACTTCCATTCCCTCACATCATTACTGTTTGTGTGTGATGATAGCATCTAAGATCTATTGTCTTGACAATTTTCAAATATATACTACAGTATTGGTAATTATAGTCACCATGCTATATATTGGAGTCCCAGAACTGACTCAGTTATAACCAGAAGTTTGTAACCTTCCATGAACATCTCTGCTTTTCCCCCAGCCTCTGGCAACCATTGTTCTACTCTCTCTACAAGTTCAGCTTTTTTATATCTGTATATAAGTGAGAACATACAGTATTTGTCTTTCTCTGTCTGACTTATTTCACTTAGCAGAATGACCTCCAGACCCATCCATGTCACAAAAGGTAGCATTTCTTCCTTTTTATGGCTGAATAATATTTCATTGTAGTATATAGTACATCCAACAATTTCTTTTTTCTTTCTATTTTTTTTAATCCTCACCCGAGGATGTTTTATTTTCCCCATTGATTTTTAGAGAGAGTGGAAGAGAGAGGAAAAGACAGAGAAATATCGATGTGAGAGAAACACATTGATTGGTTGCCTCCTGCACGCACCCTGACCAGGGCCTGGGCCAGGGAGAAGCCTGCAACTGAGGTACATGCCCTTGACTGGAATTGAACCCAGAACCCTTTTGTCTGCAGACCAACACCCTATCCACTGAGCCAAACCGGCTAGGCCTCCAACATTTTCTTTATGCATTCATTCACCAGTGAACACTTAGATTGTTTCCATGTCTTGGCTATTGTGAATAATACTGCAATGAACATGGGGGTGCATATATATTTTATTTTTAATATTTATTTATTAAATTGATTGGGGTGACATTGGTCAACACGAACATAGGTGTCAGGTGTGGGTTTCTATGTTATAAGATCTGTATATTGCTCCGTGTGCCCACCACCTACAGTCAAATCTTCTCCTGTCACCATGTATTGGGATCTCCTCCTCCCACCCTCTTCCCTCTGGCAACCACCATACTGCTGTTTGTGTTCATGAGTTTCGGTTTTATATCCCACATATAAGTGAGATCATATGGTTCTTAGCTTTTTCTGACTGACTTATTTCACTGAGCATAATGTTCTCAAGGTCCATTCATGTTGTTGTGAATGGTGTTATTTCATCCTTTCTCATGGCTGAGTAGTATTCCATTGTGTGTATATACCACATCTTAAACTTTTTTTTTTTAATCCTCACCTTAGGATATTTTTCCATTGATTTGTAGAAAGAGTAGAAGAGAGAGGGAAAGACAGAGAGAAATATCAATGTAAAAGAAATACATTGACCGGTTGCCTCCTGCATGAGCCATGACCAGGGCCCAGGCCTTTATTAAGTTGAGGTACTTTCCTTCTATTCCTATTTTATTGAATATTTTAATCATAAATGGGTATTGTATCTTATCAGATGTTTTTTCTGCATCTCTTGATAAGATCACATGAATTTTATCCATTCTTTGGTTAATGTGGTGTATTCTGTTAATTGATTTGTGTATGTTGAACCATCCTGGTGCCCCTGGAATGAACCCCACTTGATCGTGATGTATTACTTTTTGGATGTACTGTTGTATCAGATTTGCTAGTATTTTATTTAGGATTTTTGCAGCTGTGTTCATCAGAGACATTGGTCTCTAGTTTTCTTTTTTTTATCATCTTTGCCAGGTTTTGGTATCAGGGTTATATTGGCCTCATAGAATGTGTTAGGAAATATTGCCTCTTCTTCAATTTTTGGAAGAGTTTGAGGATAGGTTTTAAACCTTCTTTGAACATTTGGTAGAATTCACTGGTAAAGCCATCTGGTCCTGGACTTTTTTGGGGGGAATGTTTTTGATGGTTGTTTCAATTTCCTCACTGTCAATGTTTGTGTGTTTTTTTTTTTTTTGCTATGGGTTATTTTGTATAAGATATATATATGTACACTTTTTAAAAAGTATATTTTTATTGATTTCAGAGAGGAAGGGAGAGGAAGAGAGAGATAGAAACATCAATGATGGGAGAGAATCATCGATCAGCTACCTCCTGCATGCCCCACTCTGGTGATCAAGCCTGCAACCAAGGCATGCCCTGACCCGGAATCAAACTATGACCTCCTGGTTCATAGGTCGATGCTCAGTCACTGAGTCATGCCGGCCAGGCCCTTATGTATTTTTCACATTAACCCCTTATCTGATAGTTTGTAAATATGTTCTCCCATTCTGTGGGTTGCCTTTTTATTTTCCTGATTGTTTCTTCTGTTATGAAGAAACTAGAGGCCCAGTGCATGATTAAATCATGCACGTGTAGGGTCCCCTAGGCCTAACCTGCCATTCAGGCCATATCCACTGCCCCGCAAAGCCTAGCACGCTCCGCGGACACTGCTAGCCTGCTCCCCGCTTTTGATGGCAGGGGGTTCTCTGGTGCCAGAGCGGACACACAGCTCCCCGCTTTCGATCGTGGGGGAGCTGGGTGCCTGTCCTCTGGTGCACCAGGCCTTTCAGAAGCCTCCTGTGTGGCGGGGGCTTCTGAAAGGCCTGGTGCCGGAGCTGGGTGCCTGTCCTCTGGTGCACCAGGCCTTTCAGAAGCCTCTGGCGCGGCGGAGGCTTCGGAAAGGCCTGGTGCCGGAGCGGACAGGCACCCAGCTCCCCCGCTTTCGCTTTCGATCGCGGGGGTGCTGGATGCCTGTCCGCTGGTGCACCAGGCCTTTCAGAAGCCTCCGGCACGGCGGAGGCTTCTGAAAGGCCTGGTGCCGGAGTTGACAGGCACCCAGCTCCCCCGCTTTTGATGGTCCGTGGCGGGACGTGGGCTCGCTGCCCCAGAGGCCCCTTCTGTGCCTCAGCACAGCCATGGTGCAGACACTGAGCTCGTGCCGCCGCTGGCGACACGAGCTCAGCGTCCCGCCGGCCACCCCAAGCCCCACCTCTCCACGCCTCCTGGCCAATCGTGGGCATAGTGAAGGTATGGTCAATTTGCATATTTGTCTATTATTAGGTAGGATGTTTTAGTTTGATGTAGTACCTACCACTTGTTTATTTTTGGTTTTGTTGCCTTTGCTTTTGGTGTCATATCCAAAAATCTTTTTCAAAATCAATGTCAAGGAGCTTCCCCCCTATTTTTCTTTTAGAAGTTTTATGGTTTGAGGTATTACATGTAAGTATTTAGTCCATTTTGAGTTAGTTTTTGTGAGCGGTGTGAGTTAGAAGTTCATTTCATTCTTCTGCATGTGGATATCCAGTTTTCCCAGCACAGTTTATAGCAGACTGTCCTTTCTCCCATTGAGTCCTCTTGGCTCCCTTGTCAAATATTAGTTGACTGTGTATGTATGAGTTTATTTCTCAGCTCTTGATTCCATTCCATTGATTTGTGTTTATTTTTATGCCAGTACCAGACTGCTTTGATGACTGTAACTTTGCAATATAGTTTTACATCAGGCAGTGTGATACTGTCAGCTTTCTTCTTTCTCAGCATTGCTTTGCCTATTGAAAGCCTTTTATAGATCTGTATGAATTTTAGGATTGCTTTTTCTATTTCTGTGAAATATGTAGATGGCTTTGGGTAGTATGAACATTTAACAATATTAATTCTTCCAGTCCATGAACACAGGATATCTTTCCATTTATGTGTGTCTTCAGTTTCTCTCCATCGATATTTTATAATTTTCAGGGTACAGTCTTTTACTTCCTTAATTACATTTATTTCTAAGTATTTTTAAATTTTTAATATTTTAATTTTAGTGATCAGGTCTTTGCTGCCAACCCAGCGATGCCTTGGGGGACTGATTAAATGTGCAAGTCCCTGCCCTGCCCCTGCACAAGGCCCTTGTCTGGTGCACGAGCAGGGCTCCATGTCTACTTCCATGGCTTCACTCTTTGTCTTATCTTACCCTACCAGTCATCTCAGTTCTGCTCCTGTGGGCCTTTCCTCACTTCATAGCTGTACACTCAAACACTGTTCATAGTTACCCCAAGTAGGATTTAGGCAGAGGCCCTGAGGGGGCTCTCTGCTTGGGCCTTAGTGTATGAACTGGAAACATCTGTTTCTGATTGCTTAGAGGCACCTTCTGCTTACTCCTGGGCTTTGGCTCCATTCTAGAAAATTGCTGCTGTGTACTTCATGCCCTCCAACCCACAGAGACAGTTTTCCAGGGGCCTTTTTGGCAGAGTGGCTTGAAGTGGGTCCTTGCCAGCCAGGGAAGACCTCCCGCATCTCCTGCTCTGCTAGGCTGTGGGCTGCTCTGTAGCACATGCCACTTCTGCCCAGGGCATTGCCAAGCCTATGTAGCTGAGCCTCGGAGTATCTGACTTTAAAGTCTGCTCCAGGGAAGGAGAATCCAAGATGGTGGCATAGGCAAACACCTGAACTTGCTGCCTCACACAACCACTTCAAAACTACAACTAAAAGACAAAACGGACATCATCCAGAACCACAGGAAGGCTGGCTGAGTGGAAATTCTACAACTAGAAGGGAAGAGAAAAGCACACTGAGACTCAGAGGAGCTGCAGAAGTAAAGTGCAGAGGTACGGAGATGTGCGTGCGGAAAGGGCTGGCAACTGAGGACGCGGTTGACTTTTTCAATCAGGAGGAAAAAAACACAAGCTCCCAACTGCTCTGAACTCCGGTTCCGGGCAAGACTTGGGGGACCCAGACTCATACGGGGAGAAACTGACTGTCTGGCATCGGGCGGAACTCGAGGGTGGCTTTCTCTCAGAGGTGCTTGCAGCGATTACCGTGGGACACTGAGACCCAGGGGCCTCTTAGGGCAGGGCTGAGGATCAGCCATAGCTGTTTGCTCTGCCCTGTTGATTCCCTGAGACCCCGCCCACCCAAGGTGTGCGCAGAGGCTTTTGCATATGAATGGCCTGGCCCTTTGAAATCTAAAATTACCTAACAAACTGCACCTGGGTCAGAGAGACCCAGAACATACAAAAGAAGGCCCAAGGCCCCACAGCAGCTTGCATTGCTTCACAGCTGGGCCTCATCCGGGCACCTCCAAACCCCAAACAAAGAAGAGGAATCTGAAGATCTCTCTGTAGCTCATGCTGGGTAGCCTCAGGCAGAGGCTAAATTAGCACCTCCTTAGAGATCCAAGAGCCAGTGTACCCAGTGGTCAGAGTGGGACCATACAGATTACAACTCCTCAGATCCATAAGGGACACACTCAGGGGGCAGACTCAGTGAGCACCAAAGCCCCACTGAAGCAAGTCTTGCCCCATAAGGGTGTCTCCAGCACAGAAATTTTCCTATCGTAGACACAGCTGATTCTCACACCCAATTGGCCTGGAGGTCAATTCCTCCCAGTGATGCCAACAACAATCAAGGCTTAACTACAACAAGACTGTGCATACAGCCCACAAAGGGGTGCACCAAGAGTGTCCACCTCAGGTAACTGGGGAGGCTGAGCCACTGGGCCCTATAGGACACCTAGCACACAAAGCCACTCTATCAACACAGGGAAGCAGCCAAAATGCGGAGACAAAGAAACAGGTCACAAATGACAGAAATGGAGGAAAGCAAACTACTGGATATAGAGTTCAAAACCACAGTTATAAGGTTTTTCAAGAATTTTCTAGAAACTGCCGATAAATTTAGTGAGACACTCGAGGATATGAAAAAGGACCAACTAGAAATTAAGCATACACTGACTGAAATAAAGAATAATATACAAAGATCCAACAGCAGATTAGAGGATCGCAAGAATCAAGTCAAAGATTTGAAATACGAAGAAGCAAAAAACACCCAACCAGAAAAGCAAAAAGAAAAAAGAATCCAAAAATATGAAAATAGTGTAAGGAGCCTCTGGGACAACTTCAAGCGTACCAACATCCGAATTATGGGGGTGCCAGAAGAAGAGAGAGAGCAAGATATTGAAAACCAATTTGAAGAAATAATGACAGAAAACTTCCCCCACTTGGTGAAAGAAATAGACTTACAAGTCCAGGAAGCGCAGAGAACCCCAAACAAGAGGAATCCAAAGAGGACCACACCAAGACACATCATAATTAAAATTCCAAGAGCAAAAGACAAAGAGAGAATATTAAAAGCAGCAAGAGAAAAGCAGTTAGTTACCTACAAGGGAGCACCCATACAACTGTCAGCTGATTTCTCAACAGAAACTATGCAGGCCAGAAGGGAGTGGCAAGAAATATTCAAAGTGATGAATAGCAAGAACCTACAACCAAGATTACTCTACCCAGCAAAGCTATCATTCAGAATTGAAGGTCAGATAAAGAGCTTCACAGATAAGAAAAAGCTAAAGGAGTTCATCACCACCAAACCAGTATTATATGAAATGCTGAAAGGTATTCTTTAGGAAGAGGAAAAAGAAAAAGGTAAAGATAAAAATTATGAAGAACAAATACATATCTATCAACAAGTGATTCTAAAAATCAAGTGAATAAAAAATCTGAAGAACAGAATAAACTGGTGAATATAATAGAATCAGGGGCATAGAAAGGGAGTGGACTGACAATTCTCGGGGGGGGGGAAAGCAGTGTGGGGGTGCGGGAAAAGACTGGACAAAAATTGTACACTTATGGACGAAGACAGTGTGGGGGGGTAAGGGCAGAGGATGGAGTGGGAACCCGGTGGAGGGGAGCTATTGGGGGGGGGGGGGGGAGAGGAACAACTGTAATAATCTGAACAATAAAGATTTATTTTTTTTAAAAAGTCTGCTCCAGGGAAACATAAGGATGTGCTCCCTGAAGACGAAGTGTGTCCTGGCTGCTGCCCTGGCCCCTCAGCCTCCCTGCTCCTCTCTTCCCATGACCTTTCCACCTCACCTGCTCTTCCCCGGCCTGCTCCTCATCACATAAGCCATCCTTCCTGCCGCCTACCTCAGCCCGCAGCCACTGCCTGTGCAGTAAAGTTGGAGGAGGTTTTCTGAAGATCCTAGAAGGAAGGGCGACTGGAAGCTCCTAAAGGCAGGAAGACCCTGTGGCTCATCTTGCAGCCTGCACAGGTCCCTGTGGGAGAGAATGCTGTACCTCATAGCTACCTAGAGTCCAGCATGAGCAGAGGCTAAGAAAGAGAGCACCCTCTTTTTTTAAAAAAATATATATATATATTTTATTGATTTTTACAGAGAGCAAGAGAGAGGGATAGAGAGTTAGAAACATCGATGAGAGAGAAACATCGATCAGCTGCCTCCTGCACACCCCCCACTGGGGATGTGCCTGCAACCAAGGTACATGCCCCTGACTGGAACCGAACCCGGGACCCTTGAGTCCGCAGGCCGATGCTCTATCCACTGAGCCAAACCGGTTTCGGCGAGAGCACCCTCTTGACTGAAGAAAACCTTAGCAGCCAGGGACACTGAGCTTCGGAGTCTCCCTCAGATGCCCAAGCGGAGCCCGCTGCCTCCCGTGGGGCTCAGTGTACCTGCCAGCTCTGGCATCCTCTGGGAATGACTAGCATCGCCACACCACGGCGCTCATCTCTGCAGCGGGTGGTCCCCCTTACAGGGCTATTTCAGGGACCACATGAGGGAGCAGGAAAGCTGGCACATGCTGCCTGTGGTCTCCTGGGTGTAGGGATGAGGACTTCAGAGAAGGCTGGTTGGAGTTCCCATCCTGAGCCTGGCACTGACCAGCGACTTTCCCTAGACCAGTCTCTTCACCTTTCTAAGCCTCCTAAGGGTAAGAAAGTGGGATAACAACATCCACGTACAGAGAATTAGCTGTGAGAACAGAGTGCAATTCTGTATAATGGGAAAGAACCCTTCGCAGTACCTGGCGTCTGCCTGCATTCAGGGCACGTTAGCTTGTGGGCCTTTCTGCATGGCCATGCTTTGCCGGGGTGCTGCCCCAGTGTGTGAACCGGGCTCTGGAATGACGGCATGAGGTACCCCGTGGTCAGGTTAGTTTGGGCAAATGAGGGGGTCAGAAATGCCCCCTGTTGCTGGAGATGTCCTTGCAAGGAGGCATTCCCCACTAGTCGCCCGTGGCTTTGGGGACGCTGACGTGGGAAGGGTCAGAGTTGGTTTCCAGAGAGCTAAGGGATTCAGAAAGCTGTGCTCCAGGCGGGAGGGGGCCTGCAGTTGACACCTCTGGGCTCCAGGGCCTCGCCCTGGTCCTGCAGGGACTGAACTGTCCCGTCACTTGAGTATGCACTGCAGCCTGTGGAATGGCATCCGAGCATCAAAGTTCTCATTTGCTGGCTCCTCCCCTGTGCAGGGCACTGTGCCAGGTGCTTCCGTGGCAGCCTGACTACAGTTCTGGAAGGGAGTGCTCATGTGCCCACTTTACAGATGGGGAAGCAGAGGCTCAGACAGACTTGTCCTGGACCATTCAGAGAGAAAGTGGTGGAGCTGAGATTCAAGCCCACACTGGCCATCTAGCCAGAACCCACACGCATCTGTGCTTTTCCGATAGGCTCAGGCCCGTGTAACTGATTGTCCCAGACAGGGGAGGAGTGGGCAGGGTTTGAAGGGTACATGGACCTTAAAGCCTAATGGCAGCAGAGGCCCACAAACCAGTTATTAAAGGTGGAAAGTCATTTTCAGTTTTAGTTGCAGAAGCAGAGGTGTGTGGTGTGTGTGTGTGTGTGTGTGTGTGTGTGTGTGTGTGTGTGTATGTGGTGTATGTGTGTGTGTGTGTTTGCTTCCTCATATAACTAGGGCCAACAACTCCCTGGGCAATTCTTACTGTCACGGCAGCCTTCCCTGTGACAGAGCATGTGTCCCGTTGGCTAACGCCACACATCCAGAGGCCCAGAGGGAGGACAAAGTGCTGATTTTCAGAGACCGCTCAGTCATTTCATTCCCACTTTCCCTTCTCCGGTGAAAGTGATGCCTGAATTAACAATTAATGACCTGATTTCTGTGCGGGGCAGTCAGCAGGGGACAGCCTCACCCCTGAGGGACGACTGGATTACAGGGTGAGCTGCCGGTGCCGGTTAGGCGTGGTTCTAAGGAGATTGTCGGGAAGATGTTCGGGAGGAGGAAAAGGGGTGGACACTGAGCCGCCGTCCTCCGCAGGCCATGTGTGGACCTGTCCTCCCTCCACATCAGGTGCTGGAGACCTGTGTGAAGAACTGCGGCCACCGCTTCCACATCCTCGTGGCCAACCGAGATTTCATCGACAGCGTTCTGGTCAAAATCCTCTCTCCCAAGAACAACCCGCCTACCATCGTGCAGGACAAGGTGCTGGCCTTGATCCAGGTAGGTCAGCTCCTCTTGGCTGTTTGTGGGGCCCCTCGGTGAGTCCTCATGCTTGGCCATCATTTGGAAGAAAGAATGGAGGTTTCTGGGTTTCGATGTTGGTTGCACAATGCTTCCTTTCTACACTCATCCACTGGAATGAAACCTTAAGTGGCGGCTCTCCAGCCAGTTGACAGAGCTTCACGGACTGGGTGCCTCGCCCGCTGCGGCCCACAGGGGCAGGTAGGGCCTTGGCAGGACGCTGTCCCTCAGGGACAGTGTGGAGTAGGCAGGGCCATGTCAGAGGAGCGTGCAGGCTGCTGCATTCCAGGGGCTGCAGGGAGGAGGGGCCGATGGTGTTAGGAGTGACTCGCTGAGGAGAAGTCTCCGTTGGACCCTGCAGGATGGTGAGGAACTTGGTGGAAAGGTCAGAGTGGGAGAAGCATCGCAGGCAAAGACAATAGCAAATACAAAGGCCCAGATGCATCAGCGAGGGCAGGTGACACATTTGGGTGTATTGTTATTATTTGCTCTGTAACAAACTATCCCGAGGTGTAGCCATTTAACAATGGATGCTTATTGTCTCCTGTTTCTGTGGGTCAGGAATGCAGGGAAAGCTCTCTGGCGCCTCTGGCTCGGGGGCCCTCGGGAGGCTGCAGCGAAGGTGCTGCCAGGACTGCCTGGTCCAGCGCAGTGGGAGCTATAGGAGCCCGGCCTCGGGGCTCCCCATAGGGCTGGGCAGGAGCTCAGGCTCTTGCTGACCGTTGGGAGGAGGCCTGAGTTTCTCCCATGTGGACCTCCTGAGTGTCCTCGTGACATGGCAGCTGGTTTTCCCCAGAGCAGATGACCAGAAAGAGTGAGGAGGCTGTAGTGCCTGCTGGGCTGTGTCTCAGAAGTCACACTCCACCTCTGCGGCCAGTCTGTTTGTTAGAAGGGAGTCATCAGGTCCAGCCTCAGGAGTCGGGGAAGTTAGCTGTTCCTCTTAAAGAGAAGAGTGGTTCCACACGGCCCCACGTAGAGTGTAAGGAAGTACGTGTGGGGCCAGGAGATAGGACCAGAGATAGTCAGGGCTTATGGGCCACATCATCCTGAGGAGCTTGTGCCTTATCCTATAGGCAGTGGGGAGCCCTTGAATGTTTCTGAGCAGGATGTACAGTCAGATCTGGTTTTAGACCGACACCATGGTGCCGGTGAAAGGTATGTACTGCGTCAAAAAGCACATCCAGTGCGGGGCGATTGGTGCTGTAGTGGAGGAAAGGTAGCCTGCCAACGCCATGAGGAGAGGGAAGAGCAGCCGCAAGGAGGGCTAGGAAGGCCGGGGGCAGGGTGAGTAGGGGCGGGTTTTGGAGGCAGTGGTGGCAGCTGAGGAGAGAGGGGCCTGAGCCAAGGAGTGCTGGCTCTGTCCTTCTGCCTGAGCCTGTGCCCGAGCCTCCTCCCAGCACTTGGAGCAGGTGACTCCATCACTCCGTCCCCAGAGGCCTCCCACCGTCTGGTGTGCAGGACACATCACCCTCTCCCATCACTCTCTTATGCTCTTCAAGTTCCTCTGTGCCAGCTTTCCCACCACCTCTCCCCTGAGCTCCCCGAGAGCCAGGCCACTTCATCCCCAGGGTCTCGAGCACTTGACTGTGTTGAGCAGGTATTCAACACATTGTTGTCTTTCTTCCTTCCTTCCTTCCTTCCTTCCTTCCTTCCTTCCTTCCTTCCTTCCTTCCTTCCTCCCTCCCTCCCTCCCTCCCTCCCTTCCCTCCCTTCCTCCCTCCCTCCCTCTCTCCCTCCCTCCCTCCCTGGTTAATCCTCACCTGAGAATATTTTTTCCATTGATTTTTAGAGAGTGGAAGGGAGGGAGGGGGGGGAGAGAGAGAGAAACATCAATGTAAGAGAGACACATAGATTGATTGCTTCCAGCACGCACCCAGACCGGGGCCAGGAATTGAATCCACAACCCAGGTACATGCCCTTGACAGGGAATCAAACCCCCGACCCTTTGGTGCGTGGGTTGACACTCTAACCACTGAACACCACCGGCCAAGGACATTGTTTTCTTAATGAATGGATGAATGTAGTTTGCTGAAGCTCTAAGGAAGGGAGGAGTGTGGGTGACAGCAGAGCCCCATCACATGTGTTCTTAGGTTATCCCTGTCCCTTCATCTGCCACCAGACCCCCCCCCTCTCTTTCTCTCTCTCTCTCTCTCTCTCTCTCTCTCTCTCTCTCTCTCTCTCTCACACACACACACACACACACACACACACACACACACATACACACACAGAGAGAGAGACACAAATCATTTCACCCTCTAACCTCCTCACCCCCACCTATGCCCCCAAACCCTCATTCTGGGATGCCCCAGCTCACTCCCTTGCCTCCACACCCCCAGTATTTGATATCAGGAAAATGAATAGGGACTTTTTCTTACAAAAGATAGGACATCCCAACCTAAGCTGTGCAAGCCCCCAGTGACCACAGGGGAGGTCTCTGGAGTCAGACCTGGAGTCCTTCCTGCGGCCAGGCCCAGTGGTTGTCAGCTGCCCCTGGCAAGCACAGCATGGTGAGGTCATGATCCCCACTTCCTCTGCTGACTGTGGGGGCCCTGATGAGAGCAAAGCTGTACTGTCTGTGGCCCCTGGCTCTCCCTGGGGACACCGACCCGGCACCCCCACCCCTGCACTGCAAGGCTTTCCCGCCAGACTCACCGCCTCTCCCAGCTCTGCTTCTTCCCACCGGCAAACCTCTACCTCCTGTGTGTAAAATGGGGGCCTGCGTTCCTGCCTGTGTACTCCCAGCCCTGCTCTGGGAGATGGTCCGGAGCAGCCCCGTGGCCCACACCCATGCTCCGAGGACGCCCCCTGCTGGCCTGGCAGCAGCATGTGCTCCAGCCGCCAGGGACTGCATGGGATGGGACCTGGAGGGTCCAGCTGAGAAAAAGCAAGGGGCTTTAGATCAGGACACATCCGGTGGGCTTCGTAACCTTACGGGCAGCGTTCTCCTGCGCAGGTTCTGAAGCTTCCTGAGAGCTTCCGTCGCTCACGGCTAACTAATCGGAGAGACGCGGGCAGCATTCGGAGTGGTGGTGGCTGTGCTTGTCCTGGGTAGACAAAGGGATAAAAAGATCAGCCTTTTCTTTTACTTTTTATTGATTGGTACATTCAGGAAATCACATATTTAAAAAGCATATACAGCTTGATAAATTTTTATAAACTGAACATACCCATGTCAGCAGCCGTGGGGAGTCAGGTGGGGCCGTCCCAGGGTGTGGGGGCTTTGTGGGTGTGCGTCATACTCCGCTTCACAGCATGGGGCATAGATGGGCTCTTCCATGGACCTTCACCTGGCAGTCTCTGTGCCAGCGCTGTTGTGTCTGTGTGTCTGGCCGTGCTGCCTTTGAGGGCCTCACCGCGCCACGGAGTGGCCACGGAGTGACCACGGCCTCCTTTCCCACTGCACACCTTGCTGCGCTGGGCCTGCGGGGGGGCCGTGGTTCGTCACCCTCCCGCTGCGGGGGCACTTGCTGTTCAGGGGCTGGTACGAAAGATGCTGCTGGGAGCCTCTAGCACGTGCCCTTGGGTGACATAGGTATCACTTTGTTGGGTATCTGTGGGTCGAATGGGTGAAACTGCCATCTTTGTTGGTCAGAATGGTAGAATATTAGCAACTTCAGAGAGTTCAGCCTCACAGCTAGGCGTGCAATCGCTGGTGGTAGGGAGTGCCCACGCACCGGGTCATAGTGCTATGACCTCTTCACGCCCTCACCAGTGGGCGGCATCTTCTTCATCACAGCGCATCTGATGAGCATGCAGAGGCTGTCAATCATTTTTAAGCCTTTGAAAAGAAGGTGATTTTATTTGCATATTAAAGGTAAATAAAGCCTCCCAGAGAGTCTGGTAATTCCCCTGGGAGAGCAAGTGCTGCTCCCACCGAGAGACAAGGAGGGGCTGGGGGTGCCAGACCGCTGCTCTCTGGCCAGCTTGGGTGCGCAGCAGGCCCTCATGTCAATGCAGCTAGATGGAGTGTGGGTGCAGAGCTGTGGCCAACTGGCATTGCTTTCTGCTCTCAGCGCCCAGCTGCTGGGAAGTGGGCTGGCCAGTCCCCGTGTGAATGCTCAGTGGGCCCATCCCCGCTGTGGGGCGGTGGGCTTTGCCTTTCAGGAGGGAGCCCGTCTCCCTGGTCGCCTGGGAGGAAAGATGCTGAGAGCAGAGTGGCCTCCGGAGCAGCTTGCCAGCTCCGTCACTCCTGCCTTTGAACTTGCTGCCACTCCAGCTTTTCCCTCCTCATGATCCATGGCTGGCCTTCTTGTGGCTGCGTTTCTTTCCATTTCATGCCACCCCTCAGCCTTCCCTCGGTGCTGTTTGCAGAAACAGCAGTGAGATCATCCTCTAGCGAGGGTCGCTGAGGGCATGCCTCTGCTGCTTCTCCGCCCCGCCCCGCTGCCGCAGCAAGGGTCTGAGAGCACAGCGGGACCTCGGTTCTAACTTAACTTGTTCCAGAAGGCTGTTCGAGAAGCAATTTGTTTGAAAACTGAATCATTTTTGCCATTAGAAATAATGTAAAGTGAATGAATCCAGCTCAGTCCGCCATATGATTCCGTTTTAACCTTTCATATATACAGTACATGCTTATATACAGTACTGTTTAATCTATAAATACTTTATAAACAAAAAGGACATTACAGTTTAACAAAAAGGAAATGAAATTTACAGTAAAAAAATGAAACTTTACATGCACACTAGAACTACCTTTAATGTTGCCGCTATCGATGACTGGATATGGAGGAGGGGTGGCGAGCTGGAGGGTGGGGCGATGGGGGGTGGAGGGGTGAAGGGAGGAGGGATGTCCTTGTTTGGAAGGGGAGCTCCTTCCATAAAAACGCCAGGTGGCTATTCTCCTGGGGTCCTTTCTCTTTGCCTCTTTGCTCCACTAGAACTTGCTTCAGGCTCACGGGGCCTCTGTCCCACTAAAAACCATCCAATGACTGTGTTGCCTGTGTTGTCACACTTGCCTGAAGTGAAACACGGCACTGTCGCTGAACAAGTTCATCGCACAGTTTGCCACTTCTTTGTCAGTTGTATTTCTCAGTAAAACTGCATTTCTCCCCATTTCCCAGCATTCCCTTGGTGCGTGGAGGAGGAATAGCCTCCCTTTCCCCCCCCTCCTCTGAAGACCCCTCAGCTGCCGTGGCTGCTCCTCCGAAGGCCCGGAGTGGTCAGCTCAGTGCTGTGTCCTCCCCACCTCCTCCCCATCACCATCCACTCCAAGCCATGGACTCGCCCAAAGACAGTGTCCCCCACAACAGACAGGCTCCCCTCACAGCCCTCACAGGCTCTTTCGGCACAGGTTCTTCCTGGCTGGTTGTGTGGTTCTGGAACACACTCCCCCATGCTCTGTCTGTGATCCTCAAGCGAGTGAGGATATTCAAGTGTTCCTTTCAGAACCTCCTGAGGGTTAAATCAGTGTCAGAGGTCACCTCAAACACCTCTGGAACAGGGCCTTTGTGTAGAGTTCCTTAAGTTAGAAATGACCTGCTGGTCTGTGGGCTGGATTGGAGGAGTTGTTAGGTGGCGGGGACCCAGCAGGGGTGAGGCTGTGGGTGGTGAGGACCCAGCAGGGGTGAGGCTGTGGGTGGTGAAGACCCAGCAGGGGTGAAGCTGTGAGGACCCAGCAGGGGTGAGGCTGTGAGGACCCAGCAGGGGTGAGGCTGTGGGTGGTGAGGACCCAGCAGGGGTGAGGCTGTGAGGACCCAGCAGGGGCGAGGCTGTGAGTGGTAAGGACCCAGCAGGGGTGAGGCTGTGAGTGGTGAGGACCCAGCAGGGGCGAGGCTGTGGATGGTGAGGACCCAGCAGGGGTGAGGCTGTGAGGACCCAGCAGGGGTGAGGCTGTGGGTGGTGAGGACCCAGCAGGGGCGAGGCTGTGGGTGGTGAGGACCCAGCAGGGGTGAGGCTGTAGGTGGTGAGGACCCAGCAGGGGTGAGGCTGTGGGTGGTGAGGACCCAGCAGGGGTGAGGCTGTGAGGACCCAGCAGGGGTGAGGCTGTGGGTGGTGAGGACCCAGCAGGGGTGAGGCTGTGGGTGGTGAGGACCCAGCAGGGGTGATGCTGTGAGGACCCAGCAGGAGTGAGGCTGTGGGTGGTGAGGACCCAGCAGGGGTGAGGCTGTGCGTGGTGAGGACCCAGCAGGGGTGAGGCTGTGTATGGTGAGGACCCAGCAGGGGTGAGGCTGTGAGGACCCAGCAGGGGTGAGGCTGTGGGTGGTGAGGACCCAGCAGGGGTGAGGCTGTGGGTGGTGAGGACCCAGCAGGGGTGATGCTGTGAGGACCCAGCAGGGGTGAGGCTGTGGGTGGTGAGGACCCAGCAGGGGTGAGGCTGTGAGGACCCAGCAGGGGTGAGGCTGTGCTCCTCCAGCAGCTCGGCTCCCAGCCTGGAGGCGGGCAGGAGCCTTGTCCATGACAAGAAGTGCCCTGAGTGGCCGTTGTGTTTCCCGGAGGTATTTCTTCACACTTGGGGCCACACTTCATGAACCCACTCAATAAAAACGGCCTGGTCACCCATGCTTTGCTGCTAGCCCTCCACATTCCACTTGTTTTTCACGGCATTATTTTTCTTGAAAACTCGGAGGTTTTCGGAATGGTGGGCGAGTAGAGGCTTCAATTCCCACACAACAGTAACATCAGCCGGTCCTTCACCGGCTGTGTCCCGGCGATGACTTCCCCTGCGTGGTGGGTCCTCGGGCGTTTTCTCCCAGGAGAGGCCTGTCTCGTCACAGTGGAACACTTGGGCACAAATCCCTCGGCCTCCACGTATTCTAAAAGTCCTGTCAGGAAGTCAGGAGCAGCTGCTTTGTTAGAGCTGGCAGCCTCCCCACGCTCCCTCCACCGCGAGTGCCCCTTCTCCCCTAACTTTCCCGGCAGCCCTGCAGCCTGCCGCAGCCTCAGCCCTGGGTCCGGGGTCTTTCGGGAGGTCAGTGTGCAGCGGCTTCGCTTTTTCACACATCTTGCCTTTGAAATGTTATCACTGGCTAACTGCTTTTTGTTTATCCAAATCAACAACAATTTTTCTAACTCTTTAGTTGCCGACAATTGTTTCGTGAGCACTTTCACACCCTTAGCAACATCAGCACTCTTGATGGCCTCTTCATGTTTTAAAATTGTGCTATTTGCCCTGCCATACTCGGTAACCAGGTCAGACACATGAATACCTCTATCATACTTCGCAATTATTTCTTTTTTAAGCTCTATCGTTGTTCTCACAACTTTTAAAAACATATTTTTAAATTACTTTTAGAGAGAGAAAGGGAGAGGGATAGAGAGATAGAAACATCGATGAGAGAGACACATTGATCGGCTGCCTCCTGCATGTGGGGGATCGAGCCCATAACCATGTGCCCTGACTCAGAATCAAACTAATGACCTCTTGGCTCCTGGGTTGATGCCAGCCAGGCCTCACAACTTTCCTTTTTACTTTGCTGCTATCACTCACATTCTTAGCACCCAGGATAATTTACTGTAGGTGTTTAATAATAAGCAGCCACAAAACAAAAAAAACCTGAAGATATTCACAGCACAATTTCCTGAGATGTTAACAACACAAGGTTAAGCAGTCAGCTGACTCATACTCGTGCATTCTCTCCTTTGTTTGTTGCCTGGGAAACATGTGACTGACCATACAGGTTATTGGGTCAAAAATTGAAGTTTTGTTCAACAACCAAGATAATGTTTCCGTGAACAACTTGGTCAAAAACCGAGGTTTGACTGTACTCCCTTTCCACTGACGAAAGTGAGCTGATGGGGCTGGGCTGGGGCGGGAGGCTGTTGTGTTCTTAGAAGGTGTCAGAGAACTGATGGCCGAATCTGTGTGGACGGCAGCTCTCCAGACCCTGCCACTGGGAACAGGAAGTTTGGTTCAGGGGCAGAAGCAGAAGATGACAGACGCTTTCTTTTGTCCAAAGCATAGAACCCATAGTTTAAATCAGTAATCGTTTATTTATCTGTAATTTGATGATTTAAAACTGTCAAAACTTGAGGGATACAGAAATGAATAGGATATGGTTCATGTTTTATAAGGTTTTAGTCTGGACTTTGGCGTACAATCCAAAGGAACAAAGGAAATAAAAGCATAACTTTCTTTTTTCCCCCTTAATAGACCTTGCTCTGGGTCTTTCAACTCCTGACACTGTAGGTGCACAGGCGGGAAAAGGAAGAACTACGTGAAGAGCAGGGAGGCGGCCACTGAGTCACTAACCAGCCAGGGCCCGTCCGGGGGCCAGCGCTGCCGGTCACTGCTCCCTGGTGGCTTTCCACCGCCTCTGCCCCTGGCGGTTTCCACCTCCCCTGGAACAGGTTCTCCAGGCCCTGGGTCAGAGGGGCCCCTGCTTATCGCGTCACCACAGTCTGTTGCCAGCCGAAGTGGCCACCTTCCTCTGTTCTCTGAAGTAGGACACTAAGGTGCTTAGTAACCACGAGGACAGGGTTCAGTGCTGGCTGCTCTCCCTGAGCAGGGGCGGGACTCAGTGTGTGCCTTCAGAGGTGTGACCTGGTGGGAAGGAGACAGGAACACAGGTATTTGGTCGTTGACCCAACAAGATACTAGAGGCACAGAGCATCTCTGGATGTCCCCCTCTTCTGTGTTTCCCCATGGGGCTGTTCCTTTACAGGTGCCCCGCCCCCTGCCCATGCCCTTTGGCACCAGAATCTTGCTCAGTAGAGAGTGCACCTAACCTGCTCAGGGGCCCCACAGGGGTGAAATAGCAGCAGGTGGGAAGGGTGGATTAGCCAAGGCTGCTTGGTTGCCAATAACAAATGCCAACTCCAGCTTGTCTAGGCAGAGGAAAGTTTGTCATGAAGAGGCAGGGCTACCTACAACCCTGGGGGGTGTGGGGCCGGGGGAATGGACAGAAGGGATCAGAAAGCCCTCCAATCTCCTGCATGTCTCACCTCTAGGCACACCTGCGCCTGCTCTGTACGCAGGCTGGGGCTGGCACAGGACTGACTCCCAGGGCCACATCCACGGACGGTCTCAACCACAGGCCCCAGGCCCAGGCCAGACTCCTGGGAGGGGAGAAGCTGATGGGCCAACGTGGGGTGTGTCTTTCCCCTCCCTGCCTGGGGCCATGGACGGGGGTCTGTTGGCACGCTGTTTGGGCAGATGCCCCAAGAGTTCTCAGCTGACTGGAGAGAAGAGTGATGGTTTTTTAATCTTCATTCTTCTCGTCTCGTAGTTAGCTGGATGGAAAGCGACATGAATGACAAGGGTTCCCTGAGCTGGTTGCCCTCCCGTAGAAACAGGCCTAGCGCAGCCCCAGGAGGAGCTGCCGTGCTGCTTCTCCCGCTCCCTCGGCAGCTGCGAAGCAAGGCATGGGCGCTGGCGGTTAGGCCCAGACTCAGTTGCCAGTGCATGGGAAGCCAGGTCACGGGCCTCAGCTGGAGTGAATCCGGTGGCTGAGGCCAAAGCAGCTGGTGGAAGATGGGGCTCGGGGGCACTTCCCAGGGGGCGGGCCTCTTGTGACTGCTCCCCAGCTGGGATTCCAGGCAGGCCTCAGCAGGCACCTCTGCCCAACTCAGAATCCTGAGGGAAGTGTCAGCCAACCCAGCAGGGGCTGTCCTGATGCAGGGTTCAACCCGAGTGCAAATTAAATAAGCGGATCAAGGAAGCCAGACTGACAGTATGTTTCTGTTAAGTGAGATGCATCACTTGTAATTAAGGCATTTTGGAAGCTGACCTTTTCACTTCAGGTGGGTCTGCTGGTAAGCGATGGCGTTGCCCTGGCTGCCTCGGGATTGGTTGGGACATTGCTGGAGCCGGGAGGCAGTTGAATGCTGGAGACAGCAACAGAATTAGCACAGGCCCCTGGCCCCTGAGGCTCCGCCTTCCCCTGGGAGTTTGTAAGGTGATGAGCTGAGTCCCATTTTGGGGGAGCTGTTTGGCTATACTTTTTAAAAATGTATTCTGACCCTAGCTGGTTTGGCTCCGTGGATAGAGCGTCAGCCTGCGGACTGAAGGGTCCCCTGTTCGATTCCGGTCAAGGGCACATCCCCGGGTTGCGGGTTCAATCCCCAATAGGAGGCATGCAGGAGGCAGCTGATCAATGATTCTCTCTCATCATTGATGTTTCTATCTCTCTCTCCCTCTCCCTTCCGCTCTGAGATCAATAAAAATATACTTTAAAAAATAAAATGTATTCTGTAACTTGCAAAGAACAGATTTTTCTTAATTTTTAAAGCGTTTCATGAATCAGTGGTAAGAGGCAATCCATTTAAATCTGTGTTCTTTCCTCTCCGTGCTGTTTTCATGTAAAGGAAACTAGTGCTCATGCTTTCCTGTGTGTTTCTGTGCGAGCACGGGTGTGTTGACATTGTGGGCAGCATGGGCTCCCCTCCCCACTGAGCCCCAGACACCTCTCCCAGGCGAGGCCGGCTCAGCTGTAGGGTCCTCGCATCTGCTGAGGAGACCTAGAGGGGCCTTTCCCAGCTACACGCCACTGTCTCCTTCCTGTCGATTTGCCTGTGGTTCCTGCCTCCACTGACGAGAACCCCACACAGCAGTGTGGGAAACGGTGAGCGAGCTTGCGGCGTGGTGGTGGCCTCTGCTCACCCTTCAACTAAACTCACCAGGAATTGATTTCCTTGCAAAATGCCTGCATGTTAGGATGCACTGCAAAGCTTACGTGTTATTTCTCTCTCTTCTCCAAGAAATACAGATGCTGAATTAAGTTTTATGTTTTTGTTCATGCTCAACAGCACTATTGAAAAACCAAGATTTTGCCACCTGTCTTGTGGCAGCGCTGGCAGGGGGAGAGGGACAGGATAGTTAGCCAGGGCAGTTCGCTTTGGGGTCCAGGGGAGCACTGGCCTCTGAGAGAGCAGCTGGGCTGATGTGGGTGTTCAGGCACCGTGACAGCCCTCGGGAGACACGCTTCCTAACAGGCCTCCTTTATCCTTCCAGGCGTGGGCCGATGCCTTTCGAAGCAGTCCTGACCTCACGGGTGTTGTGCATATATATGAGGAGCTGAAGAGGAAAGGGGTTGAGTTTCCTAATGCAGATTTGGACGCTCTGTCTCCCATACACACACCGCAACGGGTAAGCTCCCAGCTGGCATTTTCTAGAAAGGCCTATTGCAGAACAGGCAACCATGGCCACCGCCCCTCTGCTGCTCCATTTGAATTATTCAGCTTGTCATCACGCTGTCTTGAAGCTCGAGGGCATTTCTCTTTAATAACAAGGGGAGTGCAGGAGAGAGACAGCTGGCTAATAGTGATTAAGTGGCTGCAGTGTCTCCCCCAGTTTTCATCCTGCCTGTGGAAGAGCATAATAGAGGGATCATTTCAGACGTTCTCATGGAAATGGCTGCTGGGGGAAGCCATTCTCTGAGGGTCATTAGCACCTGCTCTTCAGAGACCCCAGGATTGGGTGGGGCCAGCATCCCCTGGAGAACAGGAGCGCCTCGGTGTTGGCAGTGCAGAGAAGAGTGTGCTACTGAGCTGGCAGAGAGCAGCTTGGGGTTTCCCAGCTGTACAAGCTAGCAGATGCTCTAAATGGATCCATTATCAAATGGCTCTAAAATTTACTGAGAGCTGGGAGCGTTCGGCATCAGCCCAGACACCTTGGGATTCAAAGCCCATGGAAGGCATGTAGAGGCCTGCCACGGAAGCCCTCAACGCGGCCCTGTGCTGCAGAATTAAAAGCCTGCAGGAGAGGCTGGCCACCCTTCCCGGGAGCTAGTGTGCACCCTGTGGGCTGGGATCTGTCCTGCCTTGGGGAGCCAGGGCTCAGGACACTGCCTTGCTGGCCCCTAACACCCCATCTCTGAAATGGGGCGAGGAGGGCATCAGCCGGTGCAGGTCTTGTCGTGTGAGCACCGTTCATGCTCAGGAGGTTATCGGAGATGCCCAAAGGGAAGCACGAGGAATGGTATTTTCCAGAGCAGTGTTTTCAGAATGACCTTCCAAACACTGTGCCTTGTGGAATAAACATAACCTGTTTTATTCTTCTAATAACTAGTGGCCCGGTGCACGGATTCGTGCACATTGAAAGGAAATTAATTAGAAGAAATATTTTAATGTTGCTATTCACCCTTTCTCTATAATAGAAGTGTCAACCAACTTCACGATCGACAATGGCAGATTGAAACACATGCGTGCGATTGGCGCCAGCGAGAGCTTTATATGTATCGCACATGCATGAGTCAACTTAGCGTTTTATATACATAGAATAAACTTGCTTAATTAAACCTGCTTTCTGATGTAGCTACACTTATTCCAGCCCAGTGAAGCACCCCAACTTCTCTTTCAGGTAATTGTCAGCAACACAGCAGTAAATATCAACACGAAGCAGATTATAATTGTAGATCATGCAGGGAGAACAAAGGGTAAAATATTTAACTGCAGCAGTGTTTGACTATATTCTGTGCAGTGAGAAAACCCGAAGTCATTTTCAAGGTCCACCATTTCTTACTTCTTTTCAGTTGGGTCAAGTTTCTAAGCTTTCTTAATCTGTGTTTTCCGGCTAATGAAAAGGAAATAGGATTCCACCAAGTCTCCTATCTACCTACTCCAGGACTTCTGTGAGGATCAAATGAGATGAGGCATGAGAAAACGCTTCACAGACATTTGGTTAAATTGTGAAATGTTTGCACCTGGCTATAAAGCAAGTCATGTTCCTGAGCTAAAGAAACTGCAAGTCGTTGCTAGGGAGAGGAAGCCGGGCATTGCTACATGATGTCATTACCCGGATGGAGGGAAGGGCACTTAGCATATTAGCCTTTTATATAGATAGATGATACAGAACTATGTTGTTGTTCCTGTAATTACAAAGAACGTTCAGTAAATTGCATAATTACTATTTATATTAGTCTACTTGTAGAAGCCAAAACGTAATCTTCTGGTACCAACTAAGGATCCTTAGGTGGCCCTAGTAATGGGCTACAGAGCGCTAGGGCTCTCCCTGCCACCTTTTGAGGGGTCTGGGCTTGGCTGTGGGGGAAGCAGAGGGAGGGGCCGTTGGGAGGGCTCAGAGGGAAAGACCGGGAGCAGAGGGCCCCCTCTTCACAGGTGCTGCAGCTAGTGCTGCCCTGGGTGGGGCAGGCGCCAGGTCCCACTGCGCTGGCAGCCCCAGTGAACAGAGGACTCTGTCGTTGCCATACCAGAGTGTCCCTGAAGTGGATCCAGCCGCCACCGTGCCCAGGTCCCAGGCGCAGCAGAGGACAAGTGCCAGCTCCTTTTCCTCGCCTCCTCCTCCTCCCTTCTCCGCGCCGCAGGCCCCGGCTCTGAGTGTGACCGGCCCCATCACAGCCAATGCAGAACAGGTACTTGCATACACTAGGCACAGGCAAGCCAGCTCTGCCCTCATTCGCCCTCCCAGAGACAGGGGAGGTGTCAGTGACACAGAGGACAGGGCCCGTCCCTCTCCTGAGGACTCGCAGTCCAGGGGGGACAGGTGCAAAGACAGTCAGGCTGTGGTCATGCTGAGGTGGGAGCAGTGTCCAGGTGCTGAGCCCAGAGCTGAGCAGTGCCTGGAAGGCAGCCTGGGGGGTGTGGGGGCTGCTGCTGCTGAAGGTCTTGAAGCTGGAGAGGGGCCTTGCCAGGCACCGTGCGGGGCAGGGTTGGTGTGGGGCGTGGGGCGGGGGCAGAGGGGGTGAGGGATGGGGGGCTCGGTGGGGGCCAGGGGCACTGTGTGGGGTGGGCGGGTGGGGGTGGTGCGGGCCAGAGGAAAGAGTGCACAGCAGGCGGCGGCTGGCGGATGGGCTAGTGCAGGGTGGGAGTGAGGAAGAAGCCGGGGCAGAGGCGAGGCGGAGCACAGGGATGGACGGAGCTGTGAACAGCCTGTGTGCATGCAGAGAGGGTGGACTTCTCTTGTGAGGCAGAGGCCGGGCAGGGAGCCTTTAGGAAGCCTCTTCCTGCTTCACCCCAACACTGCCTGCCTCCCTGAGTGACCTCCCGGGAAGCAAAGCCCTGAACCCAACCTGGGTTTCTTGGTGAAATGTGGAGACTGATCTTTAGGTGAATCTCTAGCATTTCCATTAGTTAAAATTTGAGAATCGGTCAGACTTGAAAAAAAATCCATCCAGTGTTTGTATTTTTAAACTCCTCACAGCGTATCTGTGACAGTGTCATCATTCTGGGGCCTCATTTAAACAGAGGGCCGATGATTCTGCCTGGTTTGTGGGCGTGCTGTGCCAGGGCCCCAGGAGGGAGCGGGCGGGAGGAGGGAGAGGCCAACTAGGAGGCACCGTCCTTTAGCCCTCAGGGTGCCTCCTGTCTGTAGAATGGGCCCGTAGCCCTTCCCTCTCACCCTGCGGGGCAGTCATGGGCCTGAGGGCAGTTGAAGGATATACGCACCCAAGTTCTGTGTGCTGTGCTGAGGAGACTGTTGAAGCCAATAGCTGAAACGCGTTTACATTGACTGTGGGCCTCGCTTCACTGAACTGTGCCCTTTTTCATCACCTACCATGACCAGGACCTGCCCCCATGGGCAGAACTGTGCCCCTTCTGCTCAGAGGGAAGGCAGCCATGTTTGAAGTTGGATGGCCCAAGGCCCTCCGCTGTCTGTGCATGGGAGCTCGGGGTGAGGGGAGCCCTCAGCAGCCAGAACAGTGGAGAGAGGGTTTGGAATGCATGACGGGCATGAGTGTTGCCCCCGGGGAACGAAAGCAGAGGCAGCAGGAGACCAGCCGGGCCTGGAGGACCCAGGGCTTCAGAGCCCATGTGGCTTCTAACCGTGCAGTCCTGGGCCTCCTGGTCAGAAGCCTCTTCTCAGCCAAGATCTGGGCCGTCCACCCATCAGGCAGAGCCCGAAGCAGAAAGAAGCCTGCCAGCACCTGGCCTGCCCCCCTGGTGGGCCATCCCTCCCTTCTGTCCAGCCAGTAAACATGCATTGAGCCTCCTGTCCCTGTCCCTGTGCCAAGGGCACAGGCCTCAGTGCAGCAGAGGCCCTGTCCCAGGCGCTGGGCACAGGCCGGGGGGTGGGGGGGGGAGGGGGCGGGGCGGGCCTGTAGGAAGAGGTGGGGAGGCTCAGGGGAGGCCTCTGAGCAGTGTCAAGTGCAGGTCAGAGTGCTTGTGGTCCAGCTCTCTGCACATCCCAGCAGTGTTGGGTATAAGTGTGCCACACCAGGCAAGTGTGAGTAACACTGGCCAGCCTCTCAGAAGAACGTAGTATTTCGAGGATAAGCTGCTGGGAGCCAGAGTCTATAACTATTGGGTTCCTCAGCAGGGCTCCAGAGCTGAAGGGACTGGGGACCACACCCCCCACCTTTCCCTTGAAAGAGCAGAGGCAGAGGCCTGAGGGTGAGTCCCTGCCCTGGGGGCTGCAGACCAGCTTGGTTCTGTGGGCCCAGAGCACTCTCCTTGCCCAGTGCTGCCTCCCAGTCCTGGGCAGAGTCAGGGGCCAACGGTGACCGGGCTCTCTGGGTGGCCTCCCTCCCCCGTCAGTGCTCTCTAGCCCAGAGGGAGACAAGAGGCTGCTGCGCTCCTTCCGAAGCGCGGCCTGAGGGTGACGTCCCCGCCAGGCGCAGTGACTGACCTCTCCCTCCCGCTTCCCTCCTCTGGGCCAGCAGATCGCCAGGCTGCGGAGCGAACTGGACATTGTTCGAGGAAACACAAAAGTCATGTCTGAGATGTTAACGGAAATGGTCCCCGGGCAGGAAGATTCATCTGATCTGGAGTTGCTACAGGTGAGGGGGCCTCATCTCGGGGCTCTGGGCCCAGGGGCACAGTAGTGAGAGGGGCCGAGTCCATGTAGGCCCAGACCCAGCCTCACACTTCCTAGAAATGACAGAGGCCAGTACCAGGCTCTCTCTTTTTTATTTTCCTTAGTAACATTTTTTCCTGATTATAAAATGCCAGTTGCACAATCCATGCTCATCTAAAGAAAAAGGAAGTTCAAAGGAGAAAAGAGTCATTTTCTCTGATGCCGCATCCACAAGTAGCCATCGTCAGTGCTTTGATGTTTATTTCAAATGTGGTTGAGATGTTGTTACGTGTACGATTTTTGTGTGTTGCTTTGCACCCCTAACATCATCAGCCTCCCCTCCTCGTCACGCCTTCCCCGGACCCCCAGGCCACGGGCAGCTGAAGCCCCTTTTCTTCTCCTGGACACTGAGCCCCCCTCCCCAGGCGGAGGCTGTCACTAACGGGCCTCTCCTCCGGCCGCTTGTGGACCTGGCAGTGTGCCTGAAAGGGGTCTGGGTGCAGGGCTGGCCTGCGGGGGCCCTTGTGAGAGAGCCAGAGACCCCGCCTCGGGCCTGTTTCCCGGCCCGCCACTCCCGTCTCAGGCTCTGGTACCGCCTTAGAAGCAGTGCCGCTCTGAAGGGGTGGAACGAGGGTGCGGTAGACTCCCAGGGGCCAGATCTTTTCAGTGGGAGGCAAGATGCTTGAGTCAACAAATCAGGAGCCAGCCTGGCCTGGCGAACTGGCGTGAGTGCACAGGCAGGCCTCGTGTTGCTATTCTCGTCTGCCCTCGGGCCGTCGGTCTTGGCCCCCTAAGTGCCACACATCCCACCTGCTGTTGGCACCCACTTGCAGCCTGTGGAGGCTCGGTCTGATGGCCGGCCCTCAGGAATGCACACAGCCATCTCTTGCCGTGCCCCCTTCATCCTTCGAAGCCATCAGCTCCTGCGGGGTGAGCAGGGGTGGGAGCCTGTTCAGGGCCAAACACAGAGCAAAGCCCAAGAGGCACCGAGATGCTGTGCTGAGACCTGCTCTGAGGAGCTGGCCGCTGAGCGCTGGAGACACGGCTCATCTCCACGAAACTGTAGCATCAGGCAGCTCTGGAAGCCAAGATGAGTACCCTCTGCCAGCCGAGCAAGGCGACCTCACTGAGACCTGCGGCAGACCGGGCTTGCCTCATTGAGCAGGTCCAGCTGTCCACATGCCACACTCCAGGGGACCCAGCACCCATTACTGCGTATTGGCCTCCACTCCCGCCCGGGTGGTGGGTTCTTCCAGGCATACCCGGAGGCACTGGGATCTGCGATTAGTCCGGAAGCGACGGAAGCTGAGGGGGCTGCTTGAAGGAGCTCTGCGCTGTGTCAGCATCAGAATTCCTGCTGACAAGGGGTTTGCAGCGGACAGAGCTGAGCTCCTGGCAGCGGGGGTGGGGGCTGAACAAAGCCAGCCTGCTTCCAGACAGCCGAGCAGACGCAGACAGCAGGGATGTTCTGTGTGCCAGTGCGTGTGTGCGTGTGTTCTAAAACAAGCCCATGAGCCAAGACAAACAGAACCTAATCTCCTGGTGTCAGCTCACAGTCTTCAAAAATAGGTTGCTTCCTATGACGTTTTCCTTCCCTCTGTTTTGTTCCAACTCTGAGCCTCCCAGCCTCGCTGCTGTCTTTAAATCAAACGGAAAGAGCGGCTCTGGTACAGCGGGAGGCTTCGGGAGTCAGGCGCTCTGTGTGCACAGACATGGCCCCGGCTGCCGGCCAACTCTTCAGTCATCCCTGACATCTCTCCTCCTCTTCCTCCCCATCTATCAGAAGCCAGCCAGGCAGGGTCTCCCAAGGGCCGAGGTCAGACCAAACGGTGAGCATTCCATGTGGGAAAACGGCACAGGCTGCTTGGAAAGTGACAGGATCAGGCCGTGCCCAGGACTCCTTAGTGGAAGTGGAGGGCAGCCAGATGGCTGAGTAGAAGCTGTCAGCTCACAGTACTGGCCAGGGCCATGGAAGTAAACGCTTTTGTCACCAACCCAAATGTTCACGCCAACAAAAGCCACTCGATCTCGAGTGTAAGCTGCTGGGTAGGAGGCGGAGGAAATGGGGAGAGAGGAAATTGGAGGTGTCAGCCCTGGACGCACTGGGTGACAGACCATGATGATGGGTGGGTTTGGTCCCGATCGCTTCCTGGGGGTCACAGAGCCGTTCTGGTGCAGCCTCGCCGCAGCCCTGCCGAGGGCAGAGCCGCCGGGAGCGCTGGGCCTGAGGACTTCGGCGGTTCCTGTGGTTGAAGGAGGCTGAGGCCACTTCACTCCCCTGCACTGTCAGCCTCTCGGGAGCTCCCGGGAAAGTAAGCCGCCGAGGGACCCAGCAGCTCCTCAGTGTGTGGGGCCCTCTGCTCCGGGCTGGAGACCTCCAGGCAGCAGCCAGCTCCACACCTCCGCTGAGTCCCTCCCGCCTCGTTGTTCTTATCAACGGCAGCTGTCAGCCCGTGGGGAGCAGCACAGCAGGGCAGGAAGGGCGAGGGCCGAGGCGCCACTGTTCAGCCGCGGTCTGAAGAGCTGCTGATGCTCACAGGCCCCAGCCCATGGAGCGTGGAGGGATCACCATCACCAGGGAAGGATGGGGATCCTGTTTGAGTGCTGCCCAGTGCCGGGCGCAGGCACGGCGGCCACAAGCGGGAGCTTCTGTGGTTCTTGTCGGCACATCAAGCTCCAGCCTGTCTCCCTGTACCTGCTGCCCTGTCCGTCCCTAACACCAGCAGAAACACACTCCACGTTCACACGGCAGGACCCTAAATGCTTGAGACTGCTGCGACCCAGTCTCGGGGTACAGGTGAGGCTGTGGACAGTCCACCTCGAGGATGGCCAGGCAGTTCTCAGCGGGGGACGGACGTTAGAAGTTGAGAGCTCCATCCCCTGAGAACCCTCATCTCTTTCTCCCGTGCTGTTGGCCGTCTCTGCCCCCCGCCCCCCCCCCCCCCACGCACGGGCACTGCGTGGGGCCTGGCGCGGGCTGCACCCACGCTGCTGAGGTCCGCCCTTCTCTGCGGGCTGGAGGCCCCACTCTGGACTCTAGTGAGCCTGGTGCTGTCGTTTGGTGCCTTCTGTCTCTTTCACATTAGCTTTCTGAACTATGTCTCCAGTTAATAACTTTAAATTAATTCAGTGATGCTAACAAGGGCATTCCTACGGCCAGCCACCGATGGTGGAAAACCTTCTTGCACGCTGTCCGCGAAGAGGAGGTATAGGCATCGCCCTCTCGCTCCCCTCTTCCTGCATCTCATTTCAACAAAAGACTGGGTGGCCAGGACCGTTTCCTCTGGAGAAATCTAGTTTATTCTACACGTTTAGCTTCATTATTCCCCTTTCTCTTCAACAAAGAACTTCTTCTCACACCCTCCCCCGCCCCCCCCCCCCCCCCCCCCCCGCACCGCAGCTCTAGGAGCAGGTTTTCGGGACCCTGTTCTATGCTCCCAGGACCAGGAGGAGGTTCGGAGGACACCCAGAGCGAGGACCTAAGAGTTGTTTTGTGAGGTGGGGACGTGCATGCCCTTGAAGAAAGGATCAAGTCATTGGGAGCAATTAGACAGAAAAGCGGATGTTTTAATAAGATGCTCTGACAGGTGAGGGCTTTGCACAAAGAACAGTAACAGCTGTCCTCCCTCTGTTGAGAACCAGACCCAGAAGGAGGCCAAAGCCCAGATTGTCCCCTTTAAGAACTTCATCCCAGCTGTTGCTCAGCGGGAAGGCTGCCCGAGCGAGCGAGCAGGCGGGCTCCCTGTGCGAGGACGGAGCTGCTCTGTCTGGAGGTCTGGAGGCAGGGGAGGCAGAGCAAGGTCTCCCACCGCACCGGCGCAGCCTGGCTGTGGCTGACCCCGTGGAGACCATGCAGTGCTGGCTGGTGCTGTGGTGGCAGAAATCTTACCATTCTAGTCCTCCTCTCACCATCTAGCTCTTGTCTTTTCCTGTTTAATTTTGTTTTAAGACAGTAACTTACAAGGTGAAAGCATGGACATGTAAAGCTTTCTCTCTGACTCAGACCCCGGGCCGGACTCCTGGGTGCTCCCTGGGGTCAGGGAGGGGAGGCTCTCCTGGGGGGTCAGGGCTGCTTCCCCATCACCCCCTGGCGGAGGAGGGGGCAAGGCAGCAAGTGCAAGGCCAAAGCAGGTGTTTCTGTTGCTTACAGCCCTGCCTCCCGTGTCCAGGGTGAGAGCTAGCAGAGGCCTCAGAAACCACATGCCTCTTCCCAAACATTTCTGTCAAGGATTGGAACTCTTCTCCACAAATAAAGTCCTCCAGAGAACCCGAGTGTTTAAAACAGACAAAGCAGAGCTGCCCTGGCTGCCATAGGGTGGGTTGCCCCAAACCCCTGCTGTGAGGCTCTCAGAGGTTCACCATTCCTGCAGCCCCTTGTCTTCCCCAGGGAGACAGAGGCCAGAGAGTGCCGGAGGCCTGGGGCGCTAATGCGGGTGCCGGTGAGGACAGTGACGGGAGCTGGTGGTCTGGGCAGATCCAGGGTTCAGAGCATTTTATTTATTTATTTGTTTTTACATATTTCTACTAGAGGCCTGGTGCACAAATTCGTGCACAGGTGGGGTCTGGCCAGCCCGCCCTGATGGGGGCTGATTGGGGCCGGGCCGGCAGGGGGTGGGGATGTGGGAGGTTGGGGGGCAATTGGGGCCTCCACCGGGCCTGTTGGCTGCCGCAGTGTGTATCATAGCGACTGGTTGTTCAGGTCGCTTGGCTTTTATATATATAGAGAGAGATTGATTTCAGAGAGAAAGGAAGAGAGAGAGGTAGAAACATCAATGATGAGAGAGAATCATTGATCAACTGCCTCCTGCAGGCCCGCTGCTGGGGATGGAGCCCGAAACCTGGGCATGTGCTCTTGACTGGAATTGAACCCGGGACCCTTCAGTGTGCAGGCTGACGCGGGTTCAGAGCATTTGAAATCAAGGTCCTCCTCCTGCCTCTAGCCCAGCCTGGTGCTGCTGGTGGGATGGTACTACCTACCTGGACTGGTTTGGCCCAGGTGCAGCTGGTACAGTTTGGGGGGAGAGAGAAAGGGGTTATGAGAATCTAGTGATTTGCTTAAAGCCCTCCTCTTTCCAGGAATGTAAACCTAGAATGGTAGTCTTAAGAGAACCAAGAATGAGAATCTGTTCAGAGAAAAACCCAGAATATCCAGACACTGGACTTGCTTCTGTCCCTGTTGACCAAGAAAGACTGACAGCAGCATCCTGGCTGTGCAGAGGGCTGGCAGCAGGGCAGAACCGAGACAGAGGCCATGTGTCCGTAGCCAGCTGGACAGGGCCCAGGACCCCACAAGTCAGAGCATCTCCACAGGAAGCTGCCTTTTATACACAGCTGCCCAATATAGGTACTTCTGTCTTGAAAAATACAGCTGCGCTACGGTGCTTCTGGGCTGCCCCCATGGGCCAGGCTTCTTTCCTCAACTGCCCCTGCTCTCAGGAAGGAGCCCCAGGCTGAGCCGCCTGGGAGAGTGCCAGCATAGAATGGCCCGGATGTGCCAGCAGCCCTCCATTCACCGGGTCTGCTTGCTCTGTGGTGAGCTGGCCTGGGCACTCGTCCCCTTCCGCAGTGAATAGCTAATGGTGTCGTAAAACACTCCGGCCACTGCTGCGAGTGCAGACACAGATCTCATCGTTGAGCAGCGTCTTTTCCTGTGACCAGCCAGCGTTCCACATGGCCACCCCGTTCAGCCAGCAGCTCCACCCGTGGGACGTGGTCCTGTGCAGGTGCATAGCAGGCGTGTACAGTGTTCGCTGCTGCACCCACTGCGCTGGCCAAAAAGAGGCCACACCTGAGTGTGGCCAAATAGGAGAATGGTGCGGTACGTTTTATACACACACAGGGATGAGCCTGAAGTGGCGGGAAAGTTGTCTGGAACATTCTGTGAAAGAGAAAAAGCCAGCTGCAAAGAATCCTCTCTTCTATTTTAAAACTGGTTTATACAGCGTGTGGCTGTGTCCGCCCACAGTCTGCAGGCCTGGACATTTGTCGGTCTAGGGAACAGGCGCGGGTTTCCTTGGGAGTAAGGGGGCAGTAAGGGAGGGCTTCCGCTTTGCATCCTACACACCCCTGGCTTTATGAACAAGAATGTCCTCCCTGTCTGACGTAAGGAGCAGGACACGTTTTCCCAGAGGAAATAGATGTGGCGAAGGCCCAGCCAGGCTAGCCGGGTGTGTGTCCCCAGGAGCTGAACAGGACCTGCCGGGCCATGCAGCAGCGCGTGGTGGAGCTCATCTCGCACGTGAGCAACGAGGAGGTCACCGAGGAGCTGCTGCACGTCAACGACGACCTCAACAACGTCTTCCTCAGATACGAGAGGTGGGCGTGGCTCCTTCCTTCCCCTCGGAAGCTGGGGGCCGGAATGGGTTTCTTTCATGAACAGAAGGGAGAGAGGTTAGATTTGGAAACTACTCATCAGAGATGCTAATTTGCTCCAGGCGACAGGGAAATGGCTCTTGTTCCGGGAGCCCAGCAGCGGGAAGGCTGGCAGATGAGTCTCTGCCCTTTGCAAGCCTCCGGCTGCTCTGCCTTCCTCACCACCCGCCCCAGGAGGGGAAGGACCGGCACCCGGGCTTGGAGCTGCTGCACCTGCCTCTTTAAAGATCCTTTGAATTTGAAAAGGATTAAAAGGAAAAATATTCACTAAGGAAAAAGACTTTTCTCTTTTCCATCTTTAAAAAAAGGAGATTTTTCCTTTCCTTTGCAAATGTCAGGGAATCTGAGTGTCCCGCAGGGGCAGGAGCGCCGGGGGCTGCGTAGGGAGCACATGTTCCTCTGGGTTCCTCCTGCAGCCGGGTCACCCTCGGGTTTGAGGTAGCGGCCTTGCAGGTTCTTCTCCCTTTCCAGAGCCTCCGGGAAGGCAGCCCTTCCGCAGCTGCGGGAGACCTGACGCCAGCAGCTCCCCCGTGGCTCCGGCTCTCCGGGGCCGCCCGCCTGCAGGCCCCTCGGCCAGGCCTGCCTTCTTCTAAGTTTAAGCCCCAATTCCCTGGAGACTTGGGGTCCTGGCCCTCACTGACTCATGGCATGACGGTCTGGCACCCGTTAGTCAATGTGACAGATACTTCCATTTGGGATCTGAGAGGGTGATTTTGCTGTAGTTGTCACAACCCTGGGCTTTGTCTCAGCTTCAGCTGAGGCAGCAAGGAAGGTGGCCCTGTCGGCTGACAGGTGAGACGGTCTCCGCAGAGGGCATTGGGCCAGCAGGGACGTGCCAGTTGGGGACAGGAGCCAACCTGAGTGCCTTGACCCTTGGCCTTGCCTTGTGGTCCCAGTTTTAAATGGGCCTGACTTTTAACCTGTCGGGCTCCTTCCAGCCCCTTCTAGAACAGGTGGCAGGAGCTGTGTGGGCACTTTCACTAGCCTGCCACTCCCGGCCAACCACAGACCTGGCCAGGTGGTGGGAGAGGCTCCGGGCTGGAGACTCCGAGGGACTCCACTCCTGAGAGACCAGAGCTTGGAAAACAGCACCATGTCCTCACCAGTGCCCCTCGTGGGGATCCCTGCTCACAGGCGCTGGCCCCAGCAGCCGGGACCCAGTGAAGTCTGCTTCTCCGGGTCCAGCTCAAAAGCGTCTGAGCCACCCCTGCCCGTGGCATTTGGGAGCTTTTAAAGGTCACGGCAGCCGCACGCCCCTCAGTCGCTCTTGTTTCCCACCCGGGTAGGAGAGGAGGCTTCTGTGGCTGCTCTGAGCCAAGTCCCATCCTGGGCTGGCGTGGCCTGGTCGCAGCCCCCAGGGACCCTCTCATGGCAGAGGCGTGCCTGTCCTCCAGGGCCTGCCCCTGTGACATAGGGCTTTAGCCTTGCAGCCCCATAAAATGGTTGGCCCGACCTCCCCGTCCAGTGACAGGAGGAGCACCTAGCCCAAGGTCTGAAGGGATGGCTGGGGTGCTTACAATGGCCCGCGGTGCCAGCCACCACCCTGCTCCTCACCTCGGGGCCCATGGGTGAAGCCCACACGGGGGAAGGCGTGTGACGTGCGTGTGTGGGCTGCTCTCCCAGCCCTAACCTGGGCCTGGTTGGTCTCCTTTCCTGGAACCTCGGTCCCCAGAAGCTCTTCCCAGGACCCATGGGTATCACAGTGCCACACCCTCCCTCACGGGGCTCTCCTTCCCGATAGGTTCGAGCGATTCCGGTCCGGCCGCTTAGTCCAAAACGCCAGTAACGGGGTAAGTACGCCCTCAGCATCCGCGCGGCTCTGGGGCTGGAAGGGCCGCCTCGGTGGTCTCAGCTGTTCCTTGACCTGGGATGCAAATATCTGGTGAACTGAGCAGCTCGCGCTGTTGACAAGCTGCTGAGGAAGAGCCAGCAGGCACATCCTGAGGGGCAGTGGGCAGGGCTCCCCGGTGCCAGGTCCACAGTGGGCCCCTGGCTCCTGTATTGGTGGGCGCTGAGAGCACACTGTGCCTGCGGGCTTAACCTCAGCCAGGGCCCCAGGGCTCACGGGCTCACTGCACCTCCTGCTCCCACAGGTACTGAGTGAAGTGACCGAGGACAACTTAATAGACCTGGGGCCGGGGTCTCCTGCCGTGGTGAGCCCCATGGTGGGGAGCACGGCACCCCCACCTTCCCTCTCATCCCAGCTTGCTGGCTTGGGTGAGTATCTCATGGGGGTGAAGGACCTCCTTCGCAGGCCCCTTCCTGGCTGAGTCGGGGCAGAGGCCCTCTTTCTGTTGGAAGGCCCAAGAGCCTTTTGGGGAGCCCGTGGAGAAGTGTATTCCTGAATCCTGACCAATTGCACCACCTTCAGTGCATAACTTCTTCCCCTAACTTAAAGCTGTAACCTACATTGGAAAGCAGGGGTTGGGGGCGTTCCAAGGAACAGGAAGGAGTTTGCTTTTTAAAGAAAGATGGCTGCTGTGTTTTATCTGGAATATTCCTGTGGTCGAAGCGCTTTCCTTCTCAATATCGACTAGGCCGGCCAAGGATGGCAGACAGGTTTCAGCTCACAGGCAGCTTGGAACACAGGTCTAAGGGGGTGCTGTCGCCACTTCAGGGCTCGGAAGATGAGTCTGGGATTGATCGGTGATGTCTGCCACTGGCTTGGAAATAAGAAGGGACTGCACTGACATACTTGCTCTTGTTGAAGTAACGTCAGCTAAAGTATTCTATTGTCTGAAATCTGAAACAAGAAACACTACTTTTCCACAGTTCATTTGGTTTAAATATGACTATAGTGCTGCAAATACACAGTATGATGCCAATTTATTGTATTATAATATTGAAATAATAAGCATGGCCCTCTCAAAATTCTTTTATTAAATTTGATTTGAGAGAGAGAGGAAGGGAGAGGGAGAGAGAGAGAAACATTGATGGGCTGCCTCCTGCACATCCCCCACTGAGGATCAAGCCTGCAACCTGGGCATGTGCCCTGACCAGGAATCGAACCGGCACCTCTTGGTTCACTGGACGATGCCTAACCAACTGAGTAACACTGGCCAGGCTCAAAATTCTTTCTCCCACCCTGCTGTTCTGTTTTCTTATCCTATATGATAAAAGCCTAATATGCAAATCGACCAAAAGGCAGAATGACCGGTCACTATGACGTGCACTGACCACCAGGGGGCAGACACTCAATGCAGGAGCTGACCACCAGGGGGCAGACGCTCAATGCAGTGTGCTCCCACAGGGGGAGCGCTGCTCAGCCAGAAGCTGGGCTCATGTCTGGCAAGCTCAGCGGTAGTGGCAGGAGCCTCTCCTACCTCCTCTGCAGGCAGCCGGTAAGGAGTGAGGGGTCCTGGACTGCAAGAGGGATGCCTGTCTGCCGGCTTAGGCCTGATCCTTAGGGGGATGGGCCTAAGCCAGCAGACAGACATCCCCCAAGGGGTCCCGGACTGCGAGAGAGCGCAGGCTGGGCTGAGGGACACCCCCCCCTCCAGTGCACGAATTTCGTGCACTGGGCCTCTAGTTTCTTAATACTTATCTTTATAACTTCATTTTATTTCAATTAAATTGAGCTTTTATTTTTGGCTTTTCAGTATCTCATATTTGTAGCCCCTGTTTCTCTTTCAGAACAGGTTCCTCTCCTTCAGTCCATCCAGCATATGGCCACTGGATTCTCCCAAAATTCAAATTGAATTATGCTGCCTCCCTTCTTTAAAAAGGTCTCATGTTTTTCATCCACTCCTTTCTTGGCATTCGAGGCTTTTCCCAGCCGTCCCCACCTGCCTTGCCAGCCTTGTCCTCCGTTAGCTCCCAGGGCATTGCTTACTGCACGCGCCCTACTGCCAGCCTGCACCTGCCTGTGTCTCCCCTCCCCCACACAGAGTCCACTGTCCCAAGTATTACTGCTGTCTGTCTGTCTCTCACCTGCTCTGTGACTCCTTGAGACCAAGGTCCACATCAGATTCAGTTTGGTTCACTCAGGACCTAGTTCTGAACATGGTGGGTATCTGTAAAATGTTTGTCAAATAACTAATTGTCCAGGTCCTTAGACATTGTGATTGAGGTAATGAAGAGCCCCCGACACAGAGGCATCATGGGAAACCTGAAAGGGCCCTGGCCCCGGGCGCCACCTTCCCACTGCCAGTGCTCTCCCTGCCATTCAGAATGACTTCTCCATCTGGACCCCACCCGTGGCCCCTCCTGCACAGGGTGACCTGGGTGTGCCCCTTGCCCTCCCCCCAGAACTTTCACCTGCTCACCTGGCGTCTTAACTTTGGGACCCCTGAGAGGTCCATGACCCATTTTGTTCTCATCCCTCATTTCTCCTGTTGCCGCAGACCTGGGGGCAGAGAGCGTCAGCGGCACCCTGAGTGCACTCCAGCAGTGCGCCCCTCCGGACAGCGCGGGCACGTGCGCCCAGACCACAGGGAGCTCCTCAGCCGAGCAGCACAAGGCGTATGTGGGGATCATTCCAGTGGCTCCTGGGAGCTATGTGGGGAGATTGATCCAGGCCTGGTCATGGGCCAACACAAAGAGGCCTTTTATTTACCATCCAGGACGGCCAGGAGCTTTGAAATATGGCTGAGAGGACTTGGCAGTAGACACAGATGTTGAATGAGCGAGCGCCAGCCCGCTGGCCTGGGCGGCTGTAGTTGGAGGCCCCGTCAGTCCGAGAGAGCCCTGCTGCTCTCTGCTTCTGGTGCGGCTGCTGCCTGGGCTGTAGGGGAGGCAGCCAGGAGGGCAGCGGCAGGACGCCTGCTGGACTGAGAGGCTTCCCGCCCACGAGTGTGCGTGGGGCTTCCCTGGTAGCAGCTCTGGCCAGGAGGAGCCAGAGGGAACTGGGGGAGTTCATTCCAAAATAGACAATCCCCTGTGTCATAGGGAGGCCCAAGGACAGCCATCCCAGGCCCCTGTTCGCTCGTGGGTGCACTGAGCTGCTGCTGGGACCTCCCTCCACAGCCTCGGGTGCGTCCCACACCCTGTCCTCGCGCCTAGAGGTTTAGAGGTGCCCCGTGCTGTTACTCCAGAGGGTGACGGAGCAGTGCCGAGCCCGGGGGAGAGGCGGCCGAGCTAGTGCTGGAAGGCAACGCCTCCCAGCCTCGGGCAGGCAGACCAACAGCTGAGCCGTAGCCTCTGCCCATGCCAAGGCTGCGGGACGCTCTAAGGGCCTGTGAGGAAGGTGCCACGGGTAGGAAGGGACTGCAGTCCACCCCCACCCCCGTGACCCTGGGGCACTGACTCTGCTTGTGCTGCTTCGTCTCCAGGGTAACCTGTGAGGACCCCCAGGCTGCCGGAGGACTCACTTCTGCCCTAGACAGTCGGAAACAGATCTCCGAAGTGGTAGGTCTAGCCCTGCTTTTCTGCCTGGACAGTTTGGTAGAGCTGGCGAGGGGATGAAGCAGACGCTGGCTTGGTGGAGGGCGGGAAGGACCAGAGATAAGGCAGAAGTGGAGGATGGTGCTCGTCCGGCCCCAATGCACCCCGGTTTCTGTAAGTCTCAGATCATCGCAGGGAAAAGGAGTTGTGTCTTCATGTTTCTCGTGAGATTGTTCCCTCTGCCTAAGCGGAGTGTGGGCGAATGTTTGTTTGCAGGGGCAGGGAAGGGGCGGGCTGGGCCTCCTTCCAAGGCCCCCAGCTGGGCTGGGAAAGGGCGTGCCCGTTGCCCCTCTGTCCCCCACATGGGAGTAGCTTCCCAAATGCCAGTGTTGGGCCTCCTGCACCTCGCCTTGGGAAGGGCCTCCTCCTTCCTCCTAGTTGGCCAACTGCGTCCCTCTGCTCTGGCCACCAGGAGGCACAGAAGAGCCAGCCCAGCTGCCTCCGTCTCAGGCCCCTGCCTTGCACAGAAGGGTGGGCAGTGGTACCCACACCTGAGACCAGACTCCCAGAATGTGTGCAGCAGCCACGGCTCCGTTTACCCATTATTTAGAAGGTCCTCCCTCCTGGCTCCGGCAGGGCGTTTAGGAGCTGGGCTGAGGCCCTGCCGCGTGAGGGTGCCCCTCCTCCCGGCCCTCCCTGGCCTGGCCTGCAGCCCCGTCCCTCAACCAGGCTGACCTGGTTTGCTTCCCACTCCGTCTCCAGGGCCTGCCCTGTCCATGCCAACCTGTACCCTACCACACCTTCACCATTATCATGCCCACGCCTGGGTCTGAGCTTAGGACATGTGGCCAGCTTCCCACCCTTCACCCTTTGGGTGTGTGGCTTGGCCAGCCTCAGCTTTCAAAGGCCTTGCTGAGTCCAGCATGTCTTCACGTCCTGGTGGCAGGCTGCTCTCTCTCTATGCTGACTGCTCGGTGGGCGATGCGGGGAGCAGGGTTCCTGTTAGCTCTGCATGTGTGTGTGTGTGTGTGTGTGTGTGTGTGTGTGCGCGCGCGCGCGCGCGCGCGCGCGCGCGCGGCCCCTGTGTCTGTCTCATCTCTCTGTGTGTCTGTGTGTCTATATATCTGTATGTGTGTCTGTGTTTATCTCTGGGTGTATCTGTATATTTGTGTGTGTGTGTCCGCATACCTATGTGTGTGTGTGTGTCTCTGTGTGTCTGTGTGTTTTCATGCCTGTGTGTGTGTGTCTTTGTATCTGTGTCCTCACACACTGGCTCGCGTGCATCTGCAGGCCAGGGCTTCAGGTCATGTTCATACACTAACCCACACTGGCCTGGGAAGGAAAACTGGGTCAAGGGAGAAATGAAGAATACAGTAGGGAGGGGAAGATGTATAGCCACGCCTCCACAGTGCAACCAAATCAGTTCTTACTTTTATCATTTAAAAAAGGTAACACACCCAAATTTAGAGTTTAAACTAAGGTTTGGAAAATGAACACACAGGTAACTGAGAAGGAGGAAAAAGGGAAGGAAAAGCAAAAATAAGTTAGAAAAACGTAGGAATGATTTGTAAAGGCTGCTTCTTCAGTAAGCCGCCCCTTGCTGCCTGGGAGCCGTCCCTGGGAGCAGGAGCCCCGGGCGGACTGTGGCTGGGGGCGCTTGCTTACTAACCTCTTCACAGGTAGGTAGGGGGCGTGGTGGGGAGGCACCTGGGCCAGGGCCTGACATGACACGTGATCACTCTGAGCGGCCTCTGTCCCCTGGGGTGTGCTGTTGCTTCTTGATAATGGGTCTCGCTGTGACTTTTCTTTCTGGGACTTTCCTGTCCTCCGTCCAGGAGAGAGTTAAAGGTGGGGACGCTGACCTGGAGCCCATAGACAGCTGGCTCATGACCCAAGGAATGGTGAGCGGCCACTAGCTGAGCAGAGCGCCGTGTCCCCCAGCGCTTACCTGTGTCCCCGCTGAGCCTGTGAGTCAGACAGCACAGGCCACTCTCCCCTTCCGGCTGGGTGCCAAAGCGTCTCCTGTCTGTACAGTCTCCTTAAGCCACAGACCCAGCCTCCTCTGGTTTCTGCTGAGGCCCAGGCCCGGGCCTTTGGGGTCTGGAGCCTCTCCAGGAGGAGAGGGCCCTTCCCTCCTTTTACTGTCTCTGGGGCGCTCAGCGGTATTCCCTCTCCAGGGTGAGCGGTCACTGTGGCTTTTGCTTCCAAGAGAACAGACTCCAAGCCTCTGACCAGCTGGGAAAGCCCCAGCCTGTGAGGGCAGCGCTAGGCGCTGGCTCCGCTGTACTCCGTAGGGTCAGGGTTGTGCCCACTGAGCCCCCAGAGGCTCTGCGACCTCTGACAGACACACACATCGAGCAGGACAAAAGAAGCAAAGCCGGCCGAGGTCAGCATCACACATGCAGTTGGTTCTCAGGAAGTAAAGCCTTTCTGCACGGGACCTGGGCGGGGCTCTCGGGCCTCACCTGGCCAGGTGGGTCTCTCTTCCCTCTCCTGACCGGGTGGCCCTGCACCTGGTGCATGGAGAAGGTGACCTCATCCGGCTGCTTGCCCTGCTGGGAGTGACCATTCACCTTGGGAAGCCACAGCCCTCAACAAGATCTGCACCTGCACGCCGAGCAGGGAGGGTGCGAGAGGGCAAGGCGAGGCAGGCAGGGGATCCTGGGCCGCTCTCTGCAGCTGGAGGTGCGGCACCGGGTGCACACAGGGGAGACTGTAACTGACCTGGGACCGTGCCAGGCTGTGGCCAGGGGAGGGTGTCTGTCTGCCACCTGGCTGGAGCAGGCGACCCTGCACGCCATGCTCAGGTGGGGCCCAGCCCTCTACCTGCCGTGCAGCAAGCCCTCTCCTCGCTCTGTTTCTGCAGACCTCACAGCCCATCTTAGAGAGGGGCTGCCTGGGCCCCTCATTTGCTGCTTCAGGGGCAGGCTGGGGCTCTGGCCCACGTGTGGGTGGCTGTAGAGCAGGACCCCTGCAGACCGTGTCCACTCCATTGTCCAAGTTGGAAGGACCCAGGCATGTGTCCTTGTGCCTTTTCACCCTGCAAGAAAAAGGACACCGCCCACAAAATTACTCTGAGCGTGGCCTTGGCAGCTGGTGGTGGTGCCGGCCTCTGCCACGGGGCCGTCGCAGCTGCCCTGTCTCCTCCCGGAGCTCTGGCTCCGGCTCCCAGAAGCAAGCCCCGCTAACAGCTAACAGCTAGCCTGGCCTCACCGCCTGACGGCCGTGTTTTTCCTTTTAAACGACGCACATTAACTGCTTCGCCTTATTTCCCATCGTGTAGCGCCCTGCGTCTGTCCACACCTCCCAGGTACAGATTCTTTACTTGGAAGCTTTTTGTACTGCTGAGTGCGACCACAGGCTCGCAGGCCACTCCTCATGTGGGGTGCGGGGGCCCGTCGGGAGGAGGTCTCGCTTCTCTGCAAATAGCACAGCTGGGCTATAGAATTGTGCCTGTTGGTGGGAAGTCAGACAGTTGCTCCCCTGTGGGCTGGGCATTGGGGGACAGACCCTGGCTCCTGGGACTTCAGCTCCAAAGTCAGCAACCCCAGGCTCATCAGCAGTTGAAGGAATCCCTGAGAATGCACCGGCCAGCCTGCTGGCCCGAGACAGTGCGCGTGCTGTCCCCCAGCCTGTGACCCGGGAGGAGTCCCCCGCACGCTGGGCAGCCAGCAGCTCTCTGGATGTGAATGAGTCTGTCACAAGAACAGAAGTAGGTTAGAAAGGTCTGCTGCTGCCAAAGCCTAGGTTTGGGGTGGGGTGGGGGCTCCCTACTCAGACCCGGAGGACCCCGGGCACAGCAAGCCCGACGTCCCGAAGAGCACTGAGCCCAGGACAGCCTCTTCCCTGTGGACAGGCCGCCCGCTGCTCCCTCGGCAGAGCTGCCTGCCTGCAGCCAGGTGAGGGCCCGCTGACAGCAGACCGCCCACCACCCCCGCAGCCAGGATCTGCCACTGGCACCGCCTGCAGTTTCTGTTGGATTCTGAGGACAGGCCATTGCCTCTGCCAAGCCAGCCTGGCCACCTGTCCTCGGCGGGTTAGCTCTAGCCCTGGTCGTTATTGGATGGTGCGGCCCAAGTAGCTTCTTTTATCTTTCTCTCTTCATGTCTCTTTTCCCCTTTCTCCCTCCTCCAACTCACTCTTCTTCCAACCCCTTGGGCCAGCCTTTGACTGGATAATTCCCCAAGAAGATGCTAAACCACAGCAGGACAGAGCCCCAGTCCCAGGGTAAGCTGGGCCAGCCCTGGCCTCTCGCGCCCTTCCATCAGCCTGGCGGGGCCCTGCGTCCTCCCTGAGCTGCAGGCCCTGGTGTAGGGCAGGCACAGGCTGTCGGAGGCAGCACCCACGGTGTTAGAAGGGAAGTCACTGATACTTGAGGCACCGATTTAAGGTGTTTTGGCCAACCAGAGCGGATGAACCCCTGCTTTCAGATGAGTGGGGCTGCTGGCCCCGCCCAGCGCCACGGTGAGTCGTGCCTGGAGGCCAAGTGCCTTCATAGTAAGGAGCCGGCGCCAGTCATTTCTGATGTCCCTGGGTTGGTTTGTTTCTTTCTTTCTTTCTTTCTTTCTTTCTTTCTTTCTTTCTTTCTTTCTTTCTTTCTTTCTTTCTTTCTTTCTTTCTTTCTTTCACAACTGAGAGTTTATTGAGAAGATGGATTTATGCATCTGTAGTGATGACTTCAACCCTGACTCCTGCTCAGGACAGGCAGGAGCGATCTGCTCAGTCTCGGAGGCCATGCAAGTGGGTCCTCGTGGGAACCTCCTAGCACTTCCCCAGGGAGCTTTCCCCGCAGCGACCCCAGAGCTGCTGGGCGTCTGCACTGGCCTTCACCTGGAGATTCTCTTCCCGGGCGCCTCCGGGCGGCCCAGCGCGTGCCCTCTCCAGAGTGATGGGAGCGGTGTTGAGGTGTGACCTGTGAGTCACCGCAGGTCAGAGTGATCCCAGTCGGGTGAGGCGGCACGTCTGGTCCCGGGACCTCTGAAGGCTGCAGCTGCGCGGCTTCTGGACGGGCTCCTCAGAGGCTGTCCCTGGGCTTTGGAATTCAAAAACCAGCACACCAACCTGCAAGTTAAGGGTTTGGAATCGTGAGCTCAGCCTGTTTCACAGAGGAGGAAACTGAGGCCAGAACTGTCCAGGCCTCGGCCTCTCCATGCAAGCGCAGGCTCCTTAGGGAAGTGGAGGGTCTGCAGCAGTGAGCTGGGCCGCCCGCCCCCCTCCCTGTGCCCAGGCGCCTCAGCCCAGGGCCTCGCCTGGAGGCCGCCTCTCCTTAGCGCACCGTGCAATGGAGGCGTCGGGAGAGGGCAGGAGTGTTCCCAGGACCCAGCCTCAAGGGCTTTCAGGGGTGCGTGTCTCAGGCAGTGTTTTGTGAGCATGCTCGTTCTCGGGGTCTATCAAAGAAGAAAACCTGGGGCGTGACGCCCAGCTCGAGGGCCTTGTTCTGAACAGTAACGACTATAAAATTACAAGCACAATCTAAAGGTTTAAGGCCCCGATCCCCCCCGTGGCTTTTCGGGCTTCCGTGCCACGTTGGAAAGCGTGTCCATGAAGCCAGCCTCACCCCCGCAGCTGCGCCCGGGGTCCTTGTTAGTCCCGGGCACCTGGTGGGCATCTCCCTGGGCCGGCCTTCCAGCGGAGGAGCACCAGGGTGATGGGAGTCGCTTTGTCATGGAAACGCGTCAGGGCGAGCCCGCCGCAAGCTGAGCAGCTCGTGCCTGTGCTTTGGGGGGCGGGGTGCCTGCAGCATGGCCCCTGCGGCCTTGGGCACGGGGCCCTCGAGGGACATGTCCTTTGTCCCTAGGAGTCATTTCAGGATGATTTGAACTTGATAATTTTTCATTCCAACTTTCTTAAGTCCTTAGTAAGTCAAAGAAATAAAGTGAAAATGGCGAGTCTTACTCGTCTGATCAAGGTTGGCTTGAGCCTTTATGAAAGTGTGCGTGCACGGCCCACGCTGGGCCTGTGGCTCAGCAGAGCAAGGGTCTCCGCGCTGAGGAGCGTGTGCGGGACGCGGCCAAGTCAGACCCCTGCTCCGTGCGCGGCTTCAGCACCCTCACCCACTGCCCCGACCGCTGTGGCGGGCTTCTGCCGTTGGAGCGGCTGTCACATCGGAGCAGGGTTGGTGACAGGGTCCCTGTTCTCCTTAGTTGCGTTCATGTCGTTGTGTAGATTCGGCAAGCGCTGAGACAGCCCTCTGACTGCTTATTTTAACTTCATCTCAGCCTAGATTGTGGCATTGGGGTGAAGCCAGCTGTGGGTTCGGGGCTGCAGTTTTCCTAGAAGTAGTGGGCTTGTGAGCGAGCCGCTGGGGGGTGCTAGTGGGGAAGGCGGGTCCGCCAACTCCGAAGTCCAGGCTGGGCGCCCACGTTCCCTTACCGAAACCTCTAGAGGGGCAAGGCTACCTTTACTGACAATGCTATAGCTGACAGCCACTTAAATCGTCGTCGCCCAGTGTGTTTTTCAGAACCCAGCCCCCAAGGCCTTGGGCTGGTGGCCCTGCGTGGACACTGCACAGGCACCCAGGAGGTGCGTCCGTCTGCTCGGGGCCCGGGTTCTCCCGCCACCACTCCCCAGATCTCTGACTGCGGGAGCGGGAGCGCTGCCCGCCGTGGGAAGCTAGAGGGAGGGTGGGGCCGAGGGAAGCTCTGCATTCAGGCCTACGTGGTCTCTAAAGACACAAAGGGACTCAAGCCCACAGGCCCTTTGGTCCTCACAGCCTCTGCTCTTGTTCTGTTGGTGGTGAAAGGTGCCTGCCTTCTACAGGCCGCCCGGCCCCTGGGCTCCTTCCCACTAGGATGTGCCACATCGTGGCAGTGAGCGGCCGCGATCGGGCGGCGGCAGTGCTGCCTGGCCCCGGGGCCCTGCTCTGGACAGACGGCCACTCGGTCTCCCAGTGCACCGGGCCCAGGTGGCTCCTCAAGCAGAGTGCTCCTCCAGTTGTCATCGCCGATGAGTTCAGTCAGCCTGCAGGGCAGCGCGCCTGAGACTAGCGGGTGCTTTGAGCCTGGGCCGAGAGGCCGTGACGTGAGGCGCGAGGCCTGGCACTACAGTCAAAGAGTTCTCCATGTCAAGGACACGTACTGCCCCCCCCCCCCCCCCCCCCGCTCTTAGACCTGCTCCTCACTGCTTCCCCGCCTGCCATTGCACGGCTGCCTCGCTGCCCACGCCTGCTGTGCTGATGGGTTTTCTTTGCTGTGTGTTTGGTTTCATTTGGGGGTGTGTTGATGATTTACTTTGGTGTTCTGTCTCCCCTCGCCTGGCTGTGCGGCTGCTGGCCCGCTGCTTGCCGCCTCCATAGATCCCCGTTGCGCAGCCCTCTGTCATGGACGACATTGAGGTGTGGCTCAGGACGGACCTGGTGAGACTCGACTTTTCTCTCTCAAGTGTGGGGTGTGGCAAGGACAGGCCCAGGGACAACCCCCAGGGCTGCTCCCCGGGGGCAGGGGAGGAGGAGGGAGGAGGGCAGGTGTGGCTCCTGCAGCCACCAGATCCTCACAGCTGGCGTGCCCTCTGCTCTGTGGCCCGCGGAGGCCGCCGGCCCAGACAGAGCTGGCCCTCAGCTGGCCCTCGCTGGCTCCAAAACACCCTGCTGTCTCCCCGATACTTTTCGTTCAGGTTTGTGTGCTTGAGTTCTTTTGCTTTTTTTATTTTCTGCTTGTTTTTTGTGGGGTTTTCTGTTTTGAGGGTTTGTTTTTTGGTTTTCATTTCTTTTCATTGTGACATATACACACAGATGAATGGGGTGTTGTTTTTTTTGTTTTTTGTTGTCGTTTTTTTAAACCTCACCCGAGAATATTTATTCCATTGATTTTTAAAGAGAGAGTGGGAGGGAGGAGAGAGAGAGAGAGAACATCAATGTGAGAGAGACACATTGATCAATCGCCTCCCGCATGAGCCCTATCCTGGGCCAATCGATCCTGCAACCCAGGTACGTGCCCTTGACCAGGAATCAGTGCACAGGGCAATGCTCTAACCACTGAGCACACAAGCCAGGGCTGTTTCCATTTTAAATCCACTGTCACCCTGGCCAGTGGAGCTCAGTTGGTTGGAGCATCCTCCCGTGCACCGAAGGGTTGATGGTTCAATTCCCAGTCAGAGCACATGCCTAGGTTTCGGGTTCAATCCCCAGAGGGGGTGCATATGAGAGACAACCATTCAATGTTTCTCTCTCTCTCTGTCTCCCCCTTCCCCTCTCTCTAAAACCAGTAGAACAGATCCTCAGGTGAGGATTTAAAAAAGGAAAACACACTGTTGCCTCCCTTCTCTAGTATCTTCTGGCATCTTGCATCCAAGAAAACACCTGCCCAGAGACCGTTGTCTGTCCCAGAGGCAGGGCAGAACGATGAGGACCGGGGCACCTGCCCACCCGCCCGCCGCCTTCCTCACGGAGCACTTTTCCTCTCCGCAGCCTCTGGGAGGCGGTGGAGGGTGTGGGCGGAAGACTGATGCAAAATGCACTGTGGCAGGGAAGTGGCTGCCCAAGGTCATGAGCTGGGGCTGGCTGGACCCTTTCCCAGACCTGGAGACACCTCATCCCTTGCTCCTAGTGACCCCCTCATCGGGGCCTTGGTCCTGGAGTGCAGATGCTCTTTCAGCGCAGGTCGCCGCTGGCTGTGGGCCACCGGTGTCCCTCCCACAGGGGATGGAGACCTGAGACACGCCTTCCCAAGCGCCGGGCCCCCTCCCTGGAGGCCAGGTGTCCCAAAGACACTGTGGCCGCCCAGGTGCCTTGCCTGGGAGGAAGAAAATGCCTCATCATGTCTACCCTCAGGGAACGCCCAGGAAAGAAATAGCTTCTCTCCCAGAAGCCCTCAGCTCCTAAGGGGACCCAGGGGCAGAGGGGCGGCTCTCCAGCAGGACTGCGGGCAGAGCCGGGCGGCGTCTCTCGCCATCCACTCCCGCCGCTCTCCTCTCCTCCGCGCTGTCTGCGTAGTGAGTTCCAAGTGCCACCACGTTCTCCAGACAGAACCAAGTCTGACCCGCTCTCGCTGTCAGAGGTCACAGCGCCTCAGGGCGCCCTTGCCCAGCACTGCCTGGTGGCGGGCCCTGCGCCGTGGCTTCATGGCTCGCCACTTCCCGCCTCCTGTGGCCCCACTGTGGGCAGGGACAGCACCTTCCCGGAGCCCTGAGCTGCGTGGAGAGCTGCTGAGGGACCCGGCGCCTGGGGGCGGAGGCCTTCCTGGGCCTGCACGCATCACAGCCCCAAGAGCCAGCTTGCACCTTTTCTGGATTTTTCTTTTGGGCCCTCCTAGAGGGTCAAAACCTAGAACCTACTCAAGCGGTTCATGTTTTTGCTTCTTAAAAACAAAGTTTCTGTTTCTCCGAGAAGATGAGCAGTACTTTGCTGTCACAGAACCCTGGGGACAGGAAGTAGGAAGCATTGCTGGGACAGCGGGGCAGTGGGGGGTGGGGGGCCTGGCGCGGCGGGGACGGAGCCTGCTGAGGCTGACCTTGCTCTGCTCCTCCCGCAGAAGGGCGACGACCTGGAGGAGGGCGTCACGAGCGAAGGTACGGCCTGGCCAGCCACTTGGCAGCTTACCCCCCAGCCGGGCGCACAGGGCCTGCACCCCACCGCCTGGGAGCCTTCAGTCTGGAGCACTTTCTGGTGCCTGGCCTAGGCCGGGCCTCTGGGACCGGAGCTTCTTGCCTCTTCATCCAGACCTCGTGCTGATGGGGACGGTCACACAGCCGTCCCAGCCAGCGTGGTGCCCACCCCACGTGCTCAACCCGCAGAGGCAGCACAGGGCACGCGGGCCTGGTGCCCCATGGCCTCACTCCTGGGGGCAGCGACACGGGTCCTGTGGGGAAGTTCCCAGCACGTCCCTTCCCCTCTCCCTGTCCCCCCTCCCCTTCCATCTTGCCTCCTGGACCTCCCCTTGGGCCCAGCAGCCTTTCCCTGTGCTGATCCCTCCCTCACAGACCCCTGCTCAGACCCCTGCCGGCTTAGACCCCTGCTCCTGGGGGGCTCACCACCCCCAGCTCCCTGCCCTGCCTCCAGGGCTGGTCTGGAGAGTGGAAAAGCGGCAGCTGGGAGGGACGGATCTGAACTGTCACCGCCACCCGCCCTGCCCCTGCGGGGGAATCTAGGCTGGGTTCCCAGGCGGCGCCGCCCCCTGGCTCTGGCTGTGGGCCCCTGTCACTCCTCCCTCCCTGGCAGGGACCCAGGGGCACGAGTGAGTGGGCTCCGGGGTGCAGGTAGGCATGGCTGTTTGAGCCCCCACCAATCCTGGCTCCTGCCCTGGTTTTGTTTGCAGAGTTTGATAAATTCCTTGAAGAAAGGGCCAGAGCTGCTGAAATGGTTCCCAACCTGCCCTCGCCCCCAGCGGAGGAGCCCAGCCCAGCCGCCAACCCCTCCAGCCGGAGGAAGCCCGCGCGCTCCGAGGACGCCCTCTTCGCCCTGTGAGCTGGTCTGTGGGTTGGCTCCCAGATGGCAGGTCACCTGTCTCCCCCCATCCAGGCACCGGCCACTCCTCCCGTCCCCAGCCCCACTCAGTCCTCAGTCCTGCACTGCTGTCTCCATGGAAATGCCACTGTGTTTGCTCCCAGGCCTCCCGCGAGTCAGGACAGCCTCTCTGAGGAGGTGGGACAGCTGCAGCCAGAGGCCCCTAACTGCCCGCCCACACTCCCACCACAGGTTCCCCTCCACTTCCTGCCGGAGGGCCAGGGGGCAGGGCCCGCCTCGGGCCGGTCGTGCCCTTGGGACTGGCTCCTGAGCAGACACGGGGGCTGTCTCCTCCAGTTGCTTTCATCCCTCAGCAGCGAGCCTGGACCAAGGCGCCGCACGGCCCACTCTGCTGGCCTGGGGAGCCAAGGCTGTGGGAGGGCAGCCCAGACCACTGGGCAGTGGGCACTGGCACCTGGTTGGCTCCTGTGGGATTGCACTCCGCTGCAGCCCCGTGTGCTTCCCTCACGCAGTGCCCATCTGGGGAGGGGGGCACGGGTGGGGTCGCTCTGCTAGCTTGGGCAAGCTTGTGGGCGTGTGAGCATGCCGTGCTTGGGGCTTTGGCCTTGGCAGCCTCTGCCCTGCTCCAGGCCCCACTCCAGACGGTTGTGCCAGGCCTGCAGGGCCCGAGCAGCACGGAGGCCCCTGCTCTGCTCCTGGGCACAGCCCCAGCTCTCCACAGGCTGTTCTGACATCCTGACCCCCCTCCCCAGACCCCTGGCCACGGATCTGTATTCTCTCCCAGCCAACAAGCAGCTAACAGCCTGGGGCTGAGTCCTCGCTGGGCGTCTCCTGGCCCTGGGTGAGGCACGCCGAGCACGGACCTCGGCGCAGCAGCTCAGCACCGCCCCGTGGCCTCCGGGCGCAGGTCAGTGTCCGGCGGGCACTGCCCAGGTGCTCGGGCCAGGCATGGCCAGGCCCTGTGTGTCCCCAGCCCGGGGCGCGGCAGCCTTTCCCGCCTGGCCTGCAGTGGACCTAGAGCCGCCGCTCGGACCAGCCCGGCCACGCTGAACGTCACAGGAACCGTCCTGGTGAGAAGCAAGGTGTGCCCCCCAGAACCCAGGCCCAGTGTGGCGGCTACCGCCTCCTCCAGAAACGGCTTTGGGGCCAGGCCGTGGGCCCTCTGGCAGGACCAGCAGGGGACGCCCCACTCCAGTCCTCAGAGGACACCCAGGAAGCACTGGGAGCTTGGCTGCAGCTTCCAGGCTGCATCTCTGGCAGCACGGCCATGCCTCACCCTGCACCCGGCGGCACGGCCTCTCCTTGTCCGGAGGGAGAGCTCCGAGGCCAGCCTGGAGGCCACATGCCGGAAGTCCGCTGGCTGGTGGCAGTTGTGCCCTGAGCACAGTCCGCAGGATTGTCTGAGAGCCGGGGGCTCGGGGCCACTCCCGCGGGAGCCACAGCACCCGCGTCCTCGGAGCAGAGCCAGCCTCCTGTCTTGCCGATGCGGGAGTCCCCACAAGACCAGGGGCTGAGGGGCTGAGGGGCTGAGGGAGAGGAGGCTGCGGGCCGCGAGGGGAGCGGGAGCACGCACCTGCCTTGGGAGGCGCAGCCCTCACAGCGCGGGCCAGAGCGCCCCTGCAGCGGGCGGCGGGTGTGGGCCCCTGTGGGCAGCAGGGCGGCGCTGGCCCAGCAGAGCAGTCACCAGCCCCGGCCTGGAGCCCCCTCCCGCTCACACAGCATGTCCAGAGCGGAACAGGCCGGGCGCTTCGAGGGGCCGCTCAGCTCTCCTGTGCCCCCGCAGCTTCTGCACCCCTTCCTGGGGACCACAGCCCTCAGGCCCCTGCTGGGGGCAGGGGGGCCCCCGAGAGGGGAGGGGACCCTTGCAGCCGCCAGCCCCGCCGGGTCAGAGTCAGACACTGTGTGCTCAGTTACACTGAGTGACCCCTGCGGTCCTTCAGCACTGATCGCGCCTGGTTACAGGTTAAAGTATTTATTTGTCACAATATTTCCCTGGGGTGAGCCTTTCCTGTGTTGGTTGTGCTGAGATGGGAAGACTAGCCGGCGCTCCTGCCTGCCTCGGCGTGGGCAGCAGGCCGTGTGCCGCGTGACCCAGGGCCCCGCACCGAGCAGAGATGCCAGCTCTCAGCATGCCGGGACGGGTCAGAGCTTCGGAACAGGGCTTGTTGCCGCCTGGGCCAGCCTCCCGCCCGTCAGCCTCGGTGTCCGTGAGGGGCTGCCTGTCCGAGGCCTGCCTGGGCTCGCTGCCCTGCCCTCCTCACCCGGCGTCCCAGCCAGGGGCCTGGGTGGGCGTGCTGTCACTCAGGTCCCCGGCTGGGAGGCCGGGCAGGGCTCGGCCCACACTCCTGCTCCTCCTCTTCCTTCCTGCCGACACCCCCAGTTCGCCTCCACGCACACAATGCTTCTCACTCCAGCCCAGCCTTCCGGAAGGTTCCAGAGTGCTGTGGGCCCCTAGGGAAAAGCGCCGCGGAGGGGTCCGTGCTCTTCGCGGTCTTGAGCCACCCACCGTGAGCCTCCACCTCCCATCAGGACTCGCTCCTCTCCGTCCACCCAGATGGCCAGCTGGCAGGTGCCCGTGCTGCCCGCCTCCCGGGCCCACGCCTGACTCCCTGTAGGCCCCCGCGGCCCCCGAGCCCACTGCTGCCCTGGCCTCGGGGCTGTCCTAGAGGACGGGATGGACATGGACGCCTACATCCGCGGTGCCTGTGTGAGGCTCGGGATTGCGGGGACCGTGGGAAGAGGGGGGTGTGGTGTTTTGTCCGTCTCCCAGGAGCCTGGTGTGGGCCAGCGCCCAGCGTTGCCCAGCAGAGCTGGTCGGAGGGGTTCTTGCATGTAAACTGTCCCAATAAACAAACAGGTGTCCCTGTGACCGCTGTGGAGTCGCTGTGCCTCGGGATGGCAGGGCTGCCACAGCCCGAGGGCGAGGGCGGAGCAGCCTGGGGAGCCCCCCTCTGGCTGGACCCCCCCCCCCCCCCGCCTGGGATGGGGTGGTGGCGGCTGGAACCGCCTGCACAAGCTGCCTGTCGCCCATCCCATGTCGGGGAGCACTCATGCCCACCGGAAGCCCCAACTCGAGCGAGCCGGCCTGAGCCGCCACAGCACCCTCTGCTGCGCTCTCCAGCCGGCCGGCCTCACGCCTTGCACAGTGCGGTGCTGGGTGCCCTGTGACAGCGCCATGGAGACGGGGTCCACAGTGGACATTCACTCAGTGTGGACAGCGGGGTGCTTTCCAGTCTGTCCTCAGAGCTGCACACCGTCACGCAGTCCGCAGGAGCACCGTCCCCCCCCCCCCACCCCAGTGAGCCCTGCCCTCTCCTCAAGTGAAGAGCTTCTCCCCTCCGGTGCTGGGAGCAGGGCACATGGGCACTTGCTGCCAGGAGGGGCCGCCCGGGAGCAGGCCTGGGGGCCCGTGGGGGGGTGCTGGGAGCCGTGGTCGGGAGCTTTGCCTAGTCCCTTTGCCGCCCTGAGGTCCAGGATGGGCTCCAAGTGGGCAAGACCCATCAAACAGCCAGGCAACCTGGTGAACGCAGCGATGGCTGCTCGCCCTCTCGTGTGCACGTCGAGAAATGAGGTCTGGCCCTGGCTGGTGGCTCAGTGGTTGGAGCATCGGGTTTAATTCCTGATCAAGGGCATGTACCTGGGTTTCAGGTTCTCTCCCACCCCAACCCCCGTCGGGGCGAGTGCAGGAGGCAACAAGTCGCTGTCTCTCATCCCCTGTCCTCCCTTCCACTCTGAAAACCAATGGGAACATACCCTCCCTCGGGTGAGAACTAAGAGAGAAACGAGGCCTGGAGGCAGCCATACACTTGCCGGGGCCGCACAGGGTCAGCAGCAGAGCCAGCGCTCCTGGCCAGGCTCCGGCCGGCGGGGCCCTGAGGAGTGGACGGAAAGACCCATCTCCTGGCCGGGACGCCCGCGGGGGCGGGGCCTCAGGAGGGGATGCCCTGCCTGCCTCCCTGGGCGTGAGGGAGCTGCAGAGGCCCTGCCCGTGTCTGGCCAGGCCGAGCCAGACGGAGGACGGAGGCCCCACCCGGGGCAGGGTGGCCTGGGACATGAGACCGCCGTCCCGCGCTGTGCGGGCCTGTGTGAGGCACTGTGGGCTCCCAGAGAGGCCTGAGCGGTGCCCCGGGTTGGGGGGAGGCCTGAGACACCCCTGTGTCTTTGCCAGGACGTCTGGTCCACCCGCGCCTTCAGCCACGCGCCCAGGAGCTGCAGTGAGCCAGGCTCCCTTCCCAGAACCAAGGGCAGCCCGGGAGCCCCTCCTGGGGGGGGGGGCAGGAAGCTCTGGAGCCCCTGGGCGGGGCGGGGGCGGGGGCGGGGGGGGGGGCAGGAGCAGCCAGCCATGCTAGGGAGAGAAATCACTCAACTCGAACCCAACCGACCAGGCTCCAGGGCCCTCACTAGCCCTGGTGGGACTGGCAAGATGCGTTTTCCCAGCAGATTAATTGCCGCTCCTTAAGGAGAGCCTGTGGGGGCTTGGGGGAGGAAGGAGAGGCCTGTGCGGGGGGGGGGGGGGGGGGTTGGGGGAGGAAGGAGAGGCCTGTGTGTGGGGGGGGGTTGGGGGAGGAAGGAGAGGCCTGTGTGCGGGGGGGGGGGGGGTTGGGGAGGAAGGAGAGGCCTGTGTGTGTGGGGGGGTTGGGGGAGGAAGGAGAAGCCTGTGCGGGGGGGGGGGGGGTTGGGGGAGGAAGGAGAGGCCTGTGCGGTGGGGGGGGGGGGTTGGGGAGGAAGGAGAGGCCTGTGTGTGTGTGGGGGGGGGGTTGGGGAGGAAGGAGAGGCCTGTGTGTGGGGGGGGGGGGTTGGGGGAGGAAGGAGAGGCCTGTGTGTGTGTGGGGGGGGGGTTGGGGAGGAAGGAGAGGCCTGTGTGTGTGTGGGGGGGGGGGGGTTGGGGGAGGAAGGAGAGGCCTGTGTGTGGGGGGGGGTTGGGGGAGGAAGGAGAGGCCTGTGTGTGTGGGGGGGGGTTGGGGGAGGAAGGAGAGGCCTGTGTGTGTGGGGGGGGGGGTTGGGGGAGGAAGGAGAGGCCTGTGTGTGTGGGGGGGGGTTGGGGAGGAAGGAGAGGCCTGTGCGGTGGGGGGGGGGTTGGGGAGGAAGGAGAGGCCTGTGTGGGGGGGGTTGGGGAGGAAGGAGAGGCCTGTGTGTGGGGGGGGGTTGGGGGAGGAAGGAGAGGCCTGTGTGTATGTGGGGGGGGGGTTGGGGAGGAAGGAGAGGCCTGTGCGGTGGGGGGGGGGTTGGGGAGGAAGGAGAGGCCTGTGTGTGGGGGGGGTTGGGGAGGAAGGAGAGGCCTGTGTGTGTGTGGGGGGGGTTGGGGAGGAAGGAGAGGCCTGTGTGTGTGGGGGGGGGGGGTTGGGGAGGAAGGAGAGGCCTGTGTGTGTGTGGGGGGGGGGTTGGGGAGGAAGGAGAGGCCTGTGTGTGGGGGGGGGTTTGGGGAGGAAGGAGAGGCCTGTGTGTGGGGGGGGGTTGGGGAGGAAGGAGAGGCCTGTGTGTGTGGGGGGGGGTTGGGGAGGAAGGAGAGGCCTGTGTGTGTGGGGGGGGGTTGGGGGAGGAAGGAGAGGCCTGTGTGTGTGGGGGGGGGGTGTTGGGGGAGGAAGGAGAGGCCTGTGTGTGGGGGGGTTGGGGAGGAAGGAGAGGCCTGTGTGTGTGGGGGGGGGTTGGGGAGGAAGGGGAGGCCTGTGTGTGGGGGGGTTGGGGAGGAAGGAGAGGCCTGTGTGTGTGTGGGGGGGGGTTGGGGGAGGAAGGAGAGGCCTGTGCGGGGGGGGGGTTGGGGAGGAAGGAGAGGCCTGTGTGTGTGGGGGGGGGTTGGGGGAGGAAGGGGAGGCCTGTGTGGGGGGGGGGGTTGGGGGAGGAAGGAGAGGCCTGTGCGGGGGGGGGTTGGGGAGGAAGGAGAGGCCTGTGTGTGGGGGGGTTGGGGAGGAAGGAGAGGCCTGTGTGTGTGTGGGGGGGTTGGGGGAGGAAGGGGAGGCCTGTGTGTGGGGGGGTTGGGGAGGAAGGAGAGGCCTGTGTGTGTGTGTGGGGGGGTTGGGGGAGGAAGGAGAGGCCTGTGTGTGGGGGGGGGGGTTGGGGGAGGAAGGAGAGGCCTGTGTGTGTGGGGGGGGGGTTGGGGAGGAAGGAGAGGCCTGTGCGGTGGGGGGGGGGGGGTTGGGGAGGAAGGAGAGGCCTGTGTGTGTGTGGGGGGGGGTTGGGGAGGAAGGAGAGGCCTGTGTGTGTGTGTGGGGGGGGGTTGGGGAGGAAGGAGAGGCCTGTGTGTGTGGGGGGGGTTGGGGGAGGAAGGAGAGGCCTGTGTGTGGGGGGGGGGGGGTTGGGGAGGAAGGAGAGGCCTGTGTGTGTGGGGGGGGTTGGGGGAGGAAGGAGAGGCCTGTGTGTGTGGGGGGGGGGGGTTGGGGAGGAAGGAGAGGCCTGTGTGTGTGGGGGGGGGGTTGGGGAGGAAGGAGAGGCCTGTGTGTGTGGGGGGGGGGTTGGGGAGGAAGGAGAGGCCTGTGTGTGTGGGGGGGGGTTGGGGAGGAAGGAGAGGCCTGTGTGTGTGGGGGGGGTTGGGGGAGGAAGGAGAGGCCTGTGTGTGTGGGGGGGGGTTGGGGGAGGAAGGAGAGGCCTGTGTGTGGGGGGGTTGGGGAGGAAGGAGAGGCCTGTGTGTGGGGGGGGGGGTTGGGGGAGGAAGGGGAGGCCTGTGTGTGGGGGGGTTGGGGAGGAAGGAGAGGCCTGTGTGTGTGTGGGGGGGGGTTGGGGGAGGAAGGAGAGGCCTGTGCGGGGGGGGGTTGGGGAGGAAGGAGAGGCCTGTGTGTGTGGGGGGGGGTTGGGGGAGGAAGGGGAGGCCTGTGTGGGGGGGGTTTGGGGGAGGAAGGAGAGGCCTGTGCGGGGGGGGGGGGTTGGGGAGGAAGGAGAGGCCTGTGTGTGGGGGGGTTGGGGAGGAAGGAGAGGCCTGTGTGTGTGGGGGGGGGTTGGGGGAGGAAGGGGAGGCCTGTGTGTGGGGGGGTTGGGGAGGAAGGAGAGGCCTGTGTGTGTGGGGGGGGGGGTTGGGGGAGGAAGGAGAGGCCTGTGTGTGTGGGGGGGGGGGTTGGGGGAGGAAGGGGAGGCCTGTGTGTGGGGGGGGGGGTTGGGGGAGGAAGGAGAGGCCTGTGCGGGGGGGGGGGTTGGGGAGGAAGGAGAGGCCTGTGTGTGTGGGGGGGGGTTGGGGGAGGAAGGAGAGGCCTGTGTGTGTGGGGGGGGGTTGGGGGAGGAAGGGGAGGCCTGTGTGTGGGGGGGGGTTGGGGGAGGAAGGAGAGGCCTGTGCGGGGGGGGGGGAGTTGGGGAGGAAGGAGAGGCCTGTGTGTGTGGGGGGGGGGTTGGGGGAGGAAGGGGAGGCCTGTGTGTGGGGGGGGTTGGGGGAGGAAGGAGAGGCCTGTGCGGGGGGGGGGGAGGGGTTGGGGAGGAAGGAGAGGCCTGTGTGTGTGGGGGGGGGGGTTGGGGGAGGAAGGGGAGGCCTGTGCGGGGAGGGGGAGGAAGGGGAGGCCTGTGGGGGTTTTGGGGGAGGTAGGGGAGGCCTGTGGGGGGAGGGGGAGGAAGGGGAGGCCTGTGGGGGTTTTGGGGGAGGAAGGGGAGGCCTGTGGGGGGAGGGGGAGGAAGGGGAGGCCTGTGGGGGTTTTGGGGGAGGAAGGGGAGGCCTGTGGGGGTTGGGGGAAGAACGCTGGAGCAGAGCTGAGCAGTCAGGACCCCTCTCCAAGGGCAGCGGAGTGTAAGCCCGAACTCCCCGTAGACTTGGCCACTGAACTTGCTTTGTTGTGGAGCAAGAGGGGACTTGCTGGGAGGAACGTGTTGGCAACGGTAACGGAGAAGTTGGCGCTTCAGCTTCTGTGCAGCTGGGCCCAGGCGCGTAGGGACGGTCAGGAGCCTGCCCCTGTGCTCGGCCCTGCTTCCGGCGGGTGGGCCTGCCCTCCCAGCGGGGAAAGGGCTCCTCTGGGCGGTTCCGTGGAGTCCTGACCGCCCTGGACCAGCTGCACAGGGAGGGTGAGAGCTGGGCAGGCGGGACAAGAGTGGCAGCGCAGTGTGGAGGGCGGGCACAGCCAGGACAGAGACTCCCCGTCCGCCTGTCTGCCTTCAGGAGCCCTCGGTGCTCCCAGGGCTGCTGTCCGGCCACGGCCTCCCCACAAAGGTCTGGGCGGGCAGCGGGGAGCCCCAAGGCCCTGCCACGGCTCCTGGCTCCCTGCCTGCTAGTCCCCCATGGAAGCACCGAGCAGGAGTCTTTTTACAGCCCACCTCTTTTCTAAAAAGAGGGTCTCAGAGGCCCTCCATAGGCATGAGTCACCAGTGATTCTAGTTTCTTCCAGCTCTTGCTAGGTGGCCTCAGGGCCCTCCGAGCCCAGGCCCTCAGCACTGGGGTGTCAGCGAGATGTTTCTAAGCTCGGGGAACTCCTCCATCTGGGGCCGTCTCCTCCTCACCCCCTGCCCACTCTAAGAGCCCCTCCCCGAGTGCAGCCTCTGTAGGACCCTGAGCAAGTCACTGCCCAGGCCTCCCTCCCCTGATCGGGGGAGCCCAGGGCCTGCACCCCTGGCTGGCTCAAAGGGCGCCAGTCGCCGAGTCCAGCCTTGCTCAGCAGCCCCGTTGTTAAAGAACAGCAGAACCCAGACTTCCGTGACACCTACAGGACCCAGGTAGAGTCGCATTCGACCTTCGGGGGCCTGTTCCCTCTCCCTGCCTCCGACCTGACCCACCCCATCCTGTGACATCCCTCAGTCTACACCTGGCCTCTCCCCAAGCAGCCAGTCAGCCCACGGGACAGTCTCCCCTCATCTGTCATGTCTGTGAGCCTCACTCCTCACCATGCACAAGACCGGGGTCCAACCAGCTCTTCGGGAGGGGCCACTGACTGTTCCGATGGCCCTGGCGCTGGCCGAGAGGCCGGAAGTGACCTGCCCGGTGCATGGCAGGGGCCGGTCTGGACTGAGAACACAGGCCGTCTGCACCAGCACCAGCCACATCTGCAGCCACGGCCGATTCTGTTCAGATGGAAAAGGGAGGAGGGGGCGCCAGGGCTCCGGGCTGTCCTTGTGCTGCTTGGCCCCCGCGGCCACATCCCGGGCGGGTCCGGCTCAGCTCCTGCAGCAGCGAAGTACAGACAGGGCCGGCGGGTGGCGGGGCCCTCGGGGGGAGAGGCGTCTCAGTAGCCGCCTTCTTGTGCACTGCCTGCCCCTCCACCCACAGTGGGCATGGCTTGGCACGCGTGATCTTGGCAGAAGCCCTGCCTGTGCTGGACACCTGCCCCACCTGGTGTGGAGCCCGCAGAAGATGCCCTCACTCAGACGCTCAGGGATGCTCTGGGAAAGGGAAGAGGTGCCCCTTTCACAGTTGGCAAAGCCAAGGTCACGCCGGGGGGCTGGGCTTCTGGACCACAGTCCCGAGGGCTGGAGGCCTTGGGGTGGAGGGCGGGGCCCCTGGGTCAGCCCTCCCGGGTCTCCGGGCCACACGGGCTGGAAGCCCTGCCAAGAAAGCGGCCCGACTGGCCCCAGACCCTGCCAGCGGGCACCACGGCTCTCCCCACCCCCAGGTCGCACAGGCGAAAAGCATGTGACCCAGGGCCTGGCTCCTAGGAGTTTCTCACTGACATCACCATGTCACCCCACTCCAGGCAGGGAGCCCATTGGCTGCGCCAGGGCTTCGGGGCGAGGCTTGTCTGGCTCTGTGCCCCAACTCCCCCTGGGTCTCCGGTGGCTGCCCTGCCCCAGCCCACTGGGTGGCAAGCCAGCCCAGCTCCTCAGGTTGCCAGACTCTGACATGCATATGGGCCACAGGGCTGTGAACTCCCGGGCAGGTCGCTTCACCTCCCGCCTCGGTCTCCACATCTGTCAACTGGGAAAACCAGCCCAGCCCTCCTGTTAGACGGGTTCATGTGGGCAGCACGGTATCATCGCAGACAGCCCGTTGGCCAGACTGGGCCCTGCCCTTCGAGGCACAGGACAGAGGGAGAGGGGCCCACCACGAGGGCACCCGGCACCTGTGTGAGCTCAGCTTCCCAGCCAGGAGGGGCCTGGGAGCTGGTTTGGAGGTCTCAGGCTCTGGGGACGGAGCGGGGCAGGGGGCACCCGGCAGTTCGCAGCCTGGCTCCCCCTCGCCTGTCACCTCAGGCTGTGGAGCTACTAGTCAGTTCTGTATCTGGTGGCGACGATGTGACACTCCCTGCCCACCCGCACACGTGTGAGGAAGCTTCCGTGTCAGCGGGTGTTTCTGATCCGGCTTCGGTCTCCTGTGGACTGTACTTGCCCTCTTCCCTGACTCTGAGGGAGGGTGCGTGTCCACCGAGCTGTGCTCCTGCCACGCGTGGTAAACGCACTCAAAGAAGGGAGGACGTCTGCTGTGACAGGACTCTGTCGCCGCCGGCCGCTGCGGGGGGGGGGGGGGGGGGGGGGAGGCTGTTCTCATCGAAGCAGACTCGGGAAGGCGAAGAAAGCGGTTCCAGGTCACACAGCCAGGAAGTGAAGAGCCAGACTAGCTTCTGGGCTCTGAAGAGGGGCCTCGAGGCTCCCCCGGCGGCCCTCTCCCCCGGCAGCCCGCCCTGGGAAGCGCTGCTAGAATGTTCAGGGACGTCACCAGGTGGCAAAAGCCTCTTCTCCGGAGGCCGGGCCAGCGGGCTCCTGGGCAGGGCCACTTCGGGAAGGGAGTGTGGTTTGGATCCCCGTGGCTCCTGGCCACCCATTCTGGGTAATTTCCCACAGCAGCCACTTCCGGGAAGGGAACAGAGAGCTGGGCGTCCAGTATGCCACTAATTTTACTTCTTCGGAAGATGTGGCCAGACAGGCTAAATCTAGAATCTGAGCAAGACAGCATTCGGGATGGCATGACTCACTGAAGCCAGGCCACGAGGGGCTGGGGGCCAGGCTTCTCCCTGGCTGCCCTCCACCCAGGGCGCCTTTCTCCGCTTGCCTACCCCCGGGGACGGGGAGCTCATGTTTTCCATTTCAGGTATCTGAGTGTGCCCGTTACTGCAATCCACCTCACTGGGACCCCTCCCCGCCTGTCCCAAAACACAGGGCCTAGGGTGCAACTCCAGTCCCCTCCCCAGCCCCAGCCTGTCCATCCAGAGCTACCTGCTCCGGGCTCACGCACCGTCTGCCACTTTCTCATGACCCCCATCCTGGCTGCTCCCTGGGATAAGCACCAGGGCTGGAGCCAGCAGCCTGGGCCCGGCCCTGCCGTGTCCCTGTGGAGCGTGTGGTCCTGGGCAAGTTGGATCCTTAGGACCCTCTGGTCTTCCTGTCCTGGTACTGAGGTCAGGCCACCTTAAGGGGCTGGACTGGGCCAGCTAGCCCCAAGCCCTTCTGCCTCCCCCACGGCCGATGAGGGAGGAGAGCATTTTAAGTCAGGACCACAATGCCAGCCTCCTCCAAGGCCTGCTTGGGACCTGAGGAGACTGCAGGGAGCGGCGGACCTCGCCCCCAGCCCCTCGCGTCATCACCAGCCTCCGGCCAACCTGTGCAAGGGCATCGCCAGGTTCCGGTTGTCACTGAGATAACGGAGGCTCGGAGGGGTGATGTGCGCGGTCCGAGGCCACACGGCAGTGAGCCCTGCGTCAGGCGGTCTGTCTGGTCCTGAGGACCCACATCTAGGCGGGAGGTTCGTCGGGGCGGACGCCTCTGGGCGTCCCGGCTGCCACTCAGCCTTTGCTCCACGCGGTGGGAACCGCTGCCCAGAGGCGCTGCGGCCGCCGGGGGCTCCGCCGGGCGGGCGGGCGGGGGAGGGACGCGGGCTCCGCTGGGGCCTGGCGGACGGCGGGGAGCCGGTCGCCGAGCCTCCAGGTGGGGCGGGGCCGCCAGGGGCGGGGCCTACGCGCCAGCCCGCCCGCCGCCCCGGAGCCGCCGGGACCCAGAGTCCGAGGAGCTGCGCGGGGGCGGGCCCGGGGGACGCAGCGCTCGGGCGAGAGCCGTGCGCGCCGGGCCGACCCGCGGCGAACGCGCCATGGATGAGCCGCCCTTCACGGCCCTGGAGCGGGCGCTGGCCGAGCCCTGCGAGCTGGACGCGGCGCTGCTGACGGACATCGAAGGTGCGTCGGGGCGCGGAGCCGCGGGAGCCGGCTTTCCCGGGCGGGGCGTCCCGCGTGTCCGGATGGCGCGGCTCGGCGTCTCGAGCTGCGCCATCGGGCCCTTGGGGGTGCGCGGCCGGGACGTGCGTTCTGGGCGTCCCGGGCCCCAGGCCGCGCGACCCGTGAGCCCTCAGCCCCGCGCTGGGGATCCGGCCTCGCGAGGCCCCGCCCGGTCCCCGTGACGTCGGCGCGGGGTTACTCACGGTCAGTCCCCGGGGCCAGAGTGCGCCCTGCGCCCTGCGCGCGGTCCGGATGGGGGTGGGGGGGCGGGGCTCGCAGCCCTGTGGATTCCAGTCCCGTCCCCAACGCGGGGCTCGAACAGCTGGGCTACGCCCTTCGGGGCGCAGGAACCCCCGGAACAAAACGGACATTGAGGTCTAGTTGCACCTGGGGTGGAGCAGGGGTGGGCTACTTGGGTCAGACCTTTGGAGCTGAGGCCTCTGGGCCCGGTGAGAAGGATGTTTCCCACCCAGCGCCGCCGGCTCAGGCCTGACCGGGAGGTGGGAAGGTGCCGAGGGCGAGCTGGTTATTTGCATCTTTTAAAGCATCAGCGCTGCTTGTGAGGAGAAGGGGTTTGGGGACCGCGGAGCAGCAGGTGCCTAGGAGGTTGTTGCCTCACTTCGCAGACGCGCAAACGGAAGCTCCAGCCAATTGCCCTCCATGGTTGTGCGCAGGTTCAGCAGTTCTGGCCGAGTTGCACTTGGTTGGTAGGGAAACTGAGGACGGCAGCTCAGGACTCACACTCCCCACAACCTGGATGGACGCCTCAGAGCGCCTGCTGCGTCCGGATTCGCAGCACAGTCGCATCCTCTGCTGCCCCTCAGGCCAGGCGGGGCCGGGCCCAGAGGAGAGCCCTGGCCGCTGTCCTGGGGCCATCAAGCCGGACGCACTCACAGCCCACAAGTGCGGGCCCAGAGGTGGAGCCTGGAAGGCGCTTTGACCAAGTGGTGCAGACCTGGGCTTTGGGGTCAGCCCTCTGACACCCTGAGCCTCAGGCTCCCCCTCTGGGTCCATCCCGTGCCTCCCTTCAAACCGGAGCAGGTGCGTCTGGCACAGACCTTTGTTGTTGACTCATTTATAGAAACATTCTCCCCTGGACCCAAAGGCCAGGATTGGGCAGCCATTAGGGGTGGGGGCATTTGGAGATCAGACTAGGCCCCCACTCTCATCCGAGGAAAAAAAGAACAACTGGCCTCTTGCTGGGGTGAGTTCAGCCCCAGCCCCGGTCTGGCTTGCCTGAGCTCGGGAGACACGGGACCCACTTCCAGTTGCTGGCCCTGCTGTGCAGAAACCGTGGCGGTTTTCAGGAGAGGGGCCCCCAGGTTCTGGCGGGGGGCGGAAAAAGAGGCAGCCTCAGAGAGGCCTGCAGACCTGCCCCACCGCCCCCTCTGCCTACGAGCCACCACGCTGTCATGGTGCCACAGCCCAGAGCTACTGCCCAGAGGCACTGCCCAGAGCCACAGCCCAGAGCCACTGCCCAGAGCCACTGCCCAGAGCCACAGCCCAGAGCCACCACCGCTGGCCACGCGGAGGACTCTCATTGGACTGGACATAAGGGTTGCCCACTGCAGCGGAGCATTTCTTGTTTGTTATTCAGCCTTTTCTGCTCCCCCCGCCTCTCCCCCCCCCCACCCCCGCCCAGTTTACACAGCTAAGTTCTTTGCATCATAGAAAAATTAGAAAGCACAGGTGAGCAAGAGGGAAAAAATACAGCCTTTCTTAAACTTACTGCCACAGAGAAGCTGTTAATCACGTGTGCCTATACAAGCTTTTTCAGACTCCTGGTCCCCCTTTTATGGGGTCTAATTACCTATTATAAGCTTTCCCCATCTCCAGTGCACAGTCCAGTGAGTTCGGTAAATTTACCAGCTGGGTGAGCATCCCCAGCTGGCTGAAGAACATTTTCATCTCCCCAGCCAGGTCACGCTGCCTCCTGACAGCTCTCCCGTCCGCCAGCCCTGTCACGCGCCTGTATTTTTAGAAATCTATAGAGCCCGATGTCACCTGCTTTGTTTTATGCCAACAGTCAGACAACAATCGGTCCAGGCCACACTGGCCCGGAGGTTTCCTCGCTTAGTTCCATAGACAGACTGCACCTCGGGGAGTGGGGGGGGAGGGGGGGGCCGGGGGAGGAGCTGCTGGTCTGAGGCGCCGCTTACCCTGCGCTCAGAGCTGGGCAGGTTTGATCAGGTCTAGGGAGAGGTGACTTGAGGGTGTGCAGGGCAGGGTCTCCAGGTCCCCTGACAGGAACAAGGGTTGAGAAGCGGGCCAGGCAGTGCCAGGATGCAGGCCTCAGGGCCAGGACGTGTGGGGACCAGGCTGAGAAAGCGGGGGCGTCTTGGCAAGGGGCTTGGGTTCCTTGTCATAAGCTTACCCTGGTGGCTGGGGTAGAGGCATAACACAAGTAGGGACTTAGCTGAGCACCTACTGTGTGCCAGGCACTATGCTGACCGTCGAGTCCTCCCGACAACCCCAAGTGGATAGACTTAGGATCTTCCTATAGATGGGTGCCCGAGGCCTGGAGAAGTTGAGTGACTTGCCTGAGTTCACACAGCCAGATCATGGCAGAGCAGGGACTCAGACCCAGGCTGTGGGCTCCTAGGAGTGGGGTCAGGGGTGTGGAGAGTGGGCAATCGAGCAGGGAACCCAAGAGGCTGCTCCATGTGGGTTGTGCTGGGGCCTGGGTCAGAGAGGTCAGAGGCCGCAAGGCCACCTCCCTCTCCCCGCCCAGAGTGGCCTTACAGTCATGAGACTGAGGTCTGGCACCAGCCACGGCCTCGAGCCCCGCCCTGCCGGCCACGCCCTCTGTCATGTGACTGGTCTTGGCCCAGCAGCGGAGGCCTGTGTGCTGTGGGTCAGCTCTGCCCTGGCGACCGGCCGTGAGCTCCTCCCGGCCTCTGTTCGTGCTCTGCCTCGGGGTGCCCAGCGCCGTGGGCAGAGGGATTGAGTCCAGTTGATGGATCAGACCCTCACACGCTGTGGCCGAGCAAACGGACATGAGTGCTGGTCAGGCCTCCGCCCCCGGGCAGCCCCGGCTGAGGGCACCCCGAGGCTCTGGTTTGCTCTGCGTGCCTCTGTGTGCCACACCCGGGCCTGACAAGCTAGTGTGCCTTTCTGCCCCCCCCCCCCCCCCCCCCCCGGGCAGTGCTTTTGGAGCTCTCGGCCCTGGGTCTCTCCCAAGGGGCCTAAGCCAACACCAGGAGCCTTGCCGCCAAGGCCCAGCCATGTGTGTCCGCCTGTTCTGGGTTCAGGCAGCCCTGATGCTGAGCACAGCGGGGCCACACTGCCATCTGGCACCCCGCCCGCCATAGCTTGTGCCACTTCTCTCCCTGGTGCCTCTCAGCACAGCCCCTTCCAGAAAACACTTGAGATTGACTGCCTACAGCCCAGCTCCCAGCTCCAGGCACATCGCTCCCCGGTTCCCAGACCACCCATGGCTCCCAGTGCCCCCGAGACAAAATTCCTGGGCCAGCATGACCTGCAAGGCCCGTGCGCGTGCCCTCCTGCCATTCAGAGCTGACCCGGCACTCCCGCTCCCCTCTGGGTGGTGCGGCGCCCTCCACGGAGGCAGCGCCTTGCTGTCTTCCTCGGGAGCGTGCCTGCCTCTGAGCCGCAGGGCCTCCCCTGGGAAGCAGGAGGTAGCGGCTGTAAGATGTCCTGCCCCTGAGCCCTGATGCCTCGGAGCGGACAGGGCTGGGCACGGAGAGAAGCTTGCTGGGAGTGGGTCCAACAGACAGGCAAACAGTGGCTGGGAGTCACCTCCTGCTCAGGGGTCACCTCACTGGACAGAAACATCCTGAGTGACCTGGTCAGCCCCGGGCAGGGGTCACTGCCGGCCAGAAGCCTGGACCTAGACTTTCCCCACCGGCAGCGGCAGCCCTGCGGGGAGTGGCTGTGCGGCCGGAGGAAGTGCCTCTGTCAGGCCTGGGTTCTGTGGCCGCGCACTCTGACCCTGGGAACTGACGGGGCTCCTGGGAAAGGGGGTCTTGGTTTGGTTCCAGGTTTGTGAGCCCCACCCTGGGTTTGAGGTGTGGTCGGATGTGGACAGGGCTGGGAGAGCTGGTAGCTTGGAGAGACCCACTCTGCCCAGGAGCCCTGCTGCAGCCCCCCCCCCCCCCCCCCCCATTGACACCCAGCTTCCTCCAGTGAGCCTGCCCTTCCTAGTCACACCTCAAGTCTGCCCTTCAGGGCTCCGAGGTCCCATGTTCCTGCTGCTGCAAGGTTGGGGTCCGGAGGACTTGCAGTTCGGTCGTTGTGTGGCCGTGGCGAAGAAGCCGAACAGATCTGACCTTCAGGTTCTCGTTAGTGCACTGGGGGTCATGATAAACCAGCCTCTTAGAGTTGTGGCCAGTACACAGCACATAGTAGGCCCTCACCCAGTTGTCATTCAGAGGACTTAACCAGGACCTGGCACCTAATACGTTTACTAAACTAACGGCCGCAGTGGTTATCCCAGGAGCCTGGGTTGCAGGTTTCTAGGATGTTCTGGGCTATGGTTCCTAGCTCTGAGCACCCGCCACTTGGGGATTCTGGGTTTCCGAGTGGGAGACGAAGTGGGGCTGGTCTACCCACTGGGCAACACCAGCCAGGGCGACTACTTTTGGGGTTTTGTTCAGTGCCCAGAGCTGTGTTTAGCGCCCCGCCCCGGAGTATCTCAGAGCGCCCATCCCGCCCTGCACCCTCCGCCCAGCAGGCAGCGGTGACCCTGGGGCACGAGCTGCCTCGGACCTCCGTGCGGGAGGCTGCTTCTGTTCCGCCTCTTCACGGCGGCGGCCTTGCGATCTGGGCTGCACAGCACAGTTTGCAGGCGCCGTCCCTGCCCGTGCCCTGGAGCCGCGGTCGGCAAACTCATTAGTCACAGAGCCAAATACCAACAGCACAACGATTGAAATTTCCTTTGAGAGCCAAATTTTTAAACTTAAACTTCTTCTGCCAAAACCGGTTTGGCTCAATGGATAGAGCGTCGGTCTGCGGACTGAGAGGTCCCAGGTTCGATTCCGGTCAAGGGCATGTACATTGGCTGCGGGCACATCCCTGGTGGGGGGTGTGCAGGAGGCAGCTGGTCGATGATTCTCTCTCATCGATGTTTCTAGCTCTCTATCCCTCTCCCTTCCTCTCTGTAAAAAATCAATAAAATATATTTTAAAAAATAAATAAATAAATAAATAAATAAATAAATAAACTTAAACTTCTTCTAACGCCACTTCTTCAAAATAGACTCGCCCAGGCCGTGGTATTTTGTGGAAGAGCCACACTCAAGGGGCCAAAGAGCCGCATGTGGCTCGTGAGCCGCAGTTTGCCGACCACGGCCCTGGAGGATTGGCGACCTCGCTCAGGTGACGGGCAACTTAGGTTGGAATCCCAGCTCCTCGCTGCCTCCCTGACCTCCACTCTCACGCCCACTGCAGCCACACTGGCCTCCTGTGGCACACCACTTCCCCCGCCCCAGGGCATTTGCACTTGCTGTTTCATCTGCCCAGGACACCCTCCCTCCCTGTGGCCCACTCCCTCAGAGAGGCCTGCCCTGACCACGGCATCCCCAGTGGCCCTTCACACTCTACCCTGCCTCACTTCCTTCCCGTGCCCATCACCCTGCACCGCTTCCTCCATGGATCTGCAAACTGCCCATCGCCCCCGACGAGGGAAGGCCTTCGTGCGGTGTCCCTGTGTCTTCAGTGCCTGGCGCAGGCCTGACACACAGCGGACACGGAAGGACAGTAGTTGTTACCAGAGATACAGATCTGGGCTTCACGAACCAGGCCATGTCATAGAGGTGGTGAGCTTCCTGTCCTGGGAGGCATGTAAGCAGAGTTTGGGGCTCGAGGCCTCATGCAGGTTGGATGGGATGTCGGCTTCTGTGATGGTCATAGCTGGGCTCCTGCAAGTTTATGGTCTGAGGCCCTCCCAGGGTGTCTGTTGTGGCCTCAGGATAAACAGGCCAGAGAATAAAAGGCTGACCCACATCTGCCTGCAGAGGGAGGCCTGAAGGCAGAGCGGGCGGGCGGGGGCGGGGGGCAGGGGGATTCAGGTTTCCTGTTGGGTCCTGATAGAATCAGGGCAGAAGAGGAGGAAGGAGAGGAAAAAGGAGGGATTCAGGCTGGAGGAGGAGGCAGGGAAGGTGAAAAATGGGGGGGGGGGGGGGTACTGAGGCCCAGAGACTGCACCTCCTTCCCTTCCCTAAGTCCAGAGGGTGCTCACAGGAGCCGCTGTGCTTTGAGCCTGCCTTCAGGCGGGGGCCCAGTGCTCCGAGGGCTCAAGGTTGCTGCCCAGTTTGGGAGCCGCAGCCTCCCGGGCGGCGCACTGTCCTGGCTCCCAGAGGCGGCCGGTGAGGCCGGAGAGGGGCTTCCCTCACCCGCACGCCCAGCTGCCTGTCCTGCCTCACCCTGAACTCTCCGGAACCATCTCCACCAGATGGTGTGGGCTTCCACCTCGACCGTTCCCTGGCCGGCAGCTCGCTGCCTGCTCCCCAGGCCCGGCCGCCCTGCCGCAGAGCCGGGGGGGGGGGGGGGGGGGGCGGGCGACCTGCCCAGGATCACACAGCAAGTGAGGGACGGGGCTGCCCGCGGCTGTATCTGGGGTGGGGTGGGGTGGGGCTATGGGGCTGGGTCACCCAGCTCGCAGAGATTAGTGAGATGGGGCAGGGCAGGCCGGGGGCAGGGATGGCCGGCCTCCCCGCGTGCAGCTGGGGCCTCGCAGCCCCCAGGCCCTCTGTCTCCCCAAGTCCTCGCTTAGCCCGCCCGCGTCCTCTGCCAGGCCAGCCCTCCTCTGGGAGGGTCACCGAGTGCGGTCCCCCATGCCGCCTGGCTCTGGGCGCACGGCGCCGAGCACAAGGTGTGAGAAATGGAAAACCAAACGAGGCAGGAAACTGGTGAAGAGGACGGGGCACGAGAGTGTGTGCCTTTGAGTGAGGCAGAGCGAGAGGTAGCCCCGGCAGAGGAGGGGGCGGGGCATTCTGTTGGCCTGGGCCATGCAGGGCCAGGCGGGACCTGGGGACACACGGGGGTGTGAGGAGGCGAGGTCCTGTTTCCTCACGGAGGCTCCAGCCCCAGCACCACCCGCTCCTGCCCAGCGGCGGCCCCCTCCAAGGTGGCAGGAGCCCGGGAGCAGGAGGGCTGGGCCGGGCTGCAGTTGGAGGCTGACCGGGCCTTGCGGGGGCTGCACTGCTGGCCAGGCTCTGCTCATCTGTCCAACTCTGACCTCACACAGAAAGAGGGATGGGCCGAGGTACCCCCTCAAGGACCCCCAGAGCCTGTCACCCTGGGGCTGACACCCTGCCTTCCTCACCTGTCATAGGGACCCTCCAGTGCATGAATCAGGCCTTCCCTGGACTGCTGGGGGGCTAGGAGACTTTGGGGGACAAGGAAGACTTCACTGACCACACACACACACACACACACACACACACACACACACACACCATCCGAGGCCCGGCAGGTCCCTCTGTAAAGGGACGTCTGTGCTGGGAATCAGGAGCCGCAGGTATTCTCTGGGTGTGCGCTGGGGTGGGGGTGCCTTCCCCGCTCTGGCGGGTTCTTGGAGCCCCTGCAAGGGGAGGCCCCCTTGGGCCTTAGTAAGCGCTCCACCCCATCTCCTGTCCTCCCTGTCCTCCTCCCTGTCCTCCTCCCTGCCAAGGAGGTGGTCGTCCCTGCTCTAAGGGTTAAACTGAGGCTGCGAGGGGGGGCGACCTGCGGGGATGGCAGCGAGCCAGGTGTTGGGCTCTTCCCCGCGTGCCCGCTCGGCTGTCCGAGTTGGTCAGGGAGCTGGGGGCCGGCCCTCCTCGGTGACCGCCAGTAACCCCGGCGCCAAGCGGGTTAAGGGCGAGTGCCCGGGGGTAACCCCGGCCCCGTTGGAGTCCTGGGGTGAAACCTGAAGCTGAGCCGCGGTCGGGATGGGCGGGGCCGGGGCGGGACCCCAGGGAGGCGGAGGCGCAGCCGCTGATTGGCCGCGCCCGCTCACCCCATGCCCGGCGGCCGGAGGGCGGGCGGGCGGCGCGGCGGCGGCGGAGCGCGGAGCGGGCAGGTGACAGGTGCGGCCGGACACCCGCCGGCCGGCTGCCTGGGCGCCCCTGGGGCGGCGGGCGCGGAGCCATGGACTGCACGTTCGAAGGTATTTGGAGGCCCCCTCGCCGCAAGCCTGCACCTCCCTGCGGGCCACGCACCGCTGCGAATGGCGGCTGTCAGACACGACTGGGAAGCGCCGGCTCCGAGGGGCGGGGCGCCCTTCCAGCCCCCAGGAGGGCGGGGACCACCCTCGCCTCCCGCAGCCCAGCCTGGGGAGAGGCGGCCTCCGGCACCGGGGGGCCGGTCGTCCTTCTGTCGCGGGCGGCGGGCGTTCTGGGTGTCTAACCCTGACCCCAGCCCTGGGCCCAATCCGTTTTCTTCTGGGGCCTCAGTTTCCCCATCTATCGAAGAGGCTCAGTGAGGACGGTCAGGGATGGGAGAGGCTGCAAGGGAAAGTATGTTGAGCCTCATAACCTCGGGGCCCACAACGTGTTTCTGTTTGGGGGCCAGGGAGGCTGAGCCGGCACCCCTACTGCTTTTTTGGAGGCCATAGGGAGCCCCCGCAGTAACCCGGGCCCGGGCACCTGCCGCAGGAAGGAGCCAGGCAGCACTGAGGGCAGCTGTTCCCGCTGCCCGCCTGTGAGGCCTCAGCATCCTGCCTAGAGGGCCTCCCCTCCCCTCCCCTCCCCTCCCCTCCCCTCCCCTCCCCCTCCCCTCCCTTCCCCTCCCCTCCCCACCGGGTGTGGCCAGGGATGAGCCCAGGGTTGTGCTCATGGGTCCCGCAGGGAACTTTGACCCAGTGGGTAGCTGCCCGCAGTGGGTTAGAGGGCCCCGGGCTGACCCAGGGGCCCGCGGGGTGGGCCTGCGGCCAGGCTGGGCAGTCGGGGAGAGGGTGTCCCAGTCTGTGCAAGAGGAGGGCCTCAGGACAGCCACCGTTTCTGTTATGGAGGGAAACCAAGCCCGGACAGGGTCCCAGCGTGCTCCGTGCGGCAGAGTTTGGGCAGAACACGCGGACACGCTCGCTGGCACGCACGTGCCCAGCAGCTGCCTCTGCTCCGAGCTGTCTGTCTGTCCCGTGGAGGAAGGTGGTGAGGGCAGCTCTGCAGGCTGCAGCCTTGTGCCCAGGACCCGCCTGTCTCGGCCGAGGTGTGGGCTGAGGGAAGGGGCCTTGGGCCCTGGCCATGCGTCGCCCCGACCTGCCCTGCCCGTGCGCAGCGACTTTCTGATAAGGGGAGGCACCGCGATTGCTCCGTCACGGGTGCCCGGGAAGTGGCCGTGCGTCTGGGAGCGCAGCCCACGGGGGTGCGTTGCCTTCACGTGCCGCCGTGTGGATGGGGCATGCACTGCCCGCTCACGGTCCTCACGGCCTTTTCTCCTCCCCAGACATGCTTCAGCTCCTCAGCAACCAGGACGCCGACTTTCCCGGCCTGTTCGACCCGCCCTACGCTGGGGGCGGAGCGGCGGGCGCGGACCCCGCGCTTCCCGAAGCCCGCTCCCCCGGCAGCTCGTCTCCACCGCATGCCACTATGAGCTCCCCACTCGCAGGCTTTCTGGGGGGGCCCAAGGCAATCCCCCCACTGTTGTCCCCTCCCCAGCCTGCGCCCACATTGAAGATGTACCCATCCGGGCCCGCCTTCTCCCCCGGGCCTGGGGTCAAGGAGGAGCCGGTGCCGCGGACCATCCTGCAGCCCCCCACCCCACAGCCCCTGCCGGGGGCCCTCGCGCCCCAGAGCTCTCCGGCCTCAGCCCCCCTGCAGCTCAGCTCGGGGCCCGTGCCGGGCTATCCCAGCCCCGCCGGAGCCTTCTCCACAGGTGAGGGCGTGGGGGGGGGGGCGGCGGGCAGGGGCAGGGCCGCTGTGGTGCCGGTAGGGGAACTGGCAGGCGGTAGACATGGGTGGTCTCTGGGCACTGGTGTTCTGTTGGGTAATAAGCTTTGCCTCCCCCTCTGCTGGGCGTCACATCAACGCCGCCTTCCGGACACACCTGCCTGGCAGGCGAGCACATTCTCCTCAGAGCCCAGGCAGGGGCGCTGGGAGGAAACTGAGGCCACGGGGTCATGACTCGTCCACGGTCACACAGTGACAGACCCTGAGGCAAGGCTGAAAGTGGGTTAGGGCAGCTCGTCCCCACAGCCCAGACTTTATTTCTGCAGGGACCCCTCCAGGGAGCACCCCACAGCCGCTGCCGGGCTCGCCAGGTGGCCCGCCGGTCTCCTTGCACGCCCAGGTTCAGAGTGCGGCCCCCCAGCCACTGTTGACAGCCACAGCCCCCACCACAGTGGCCCCTGGAACAGCCACTGTGACCTCACAGATCCAGCAGGTCCCGGTAAGGGGTTTGGCCAGGCGTTGGGGGGTGGCAACTTCTGGCCCAGCCACAGTTCAGAGCGGAGGCCTCCTGCCGCCAGGTCCTGCTGCAGCCCCACTTCATCAAGGCCGACTCGCTGCTGCTGACGGCCGTGAAGGCAGACCTGGGAGCCCCTGGGAAGGCGGCTGGCGTCGGCTCCCTGGCCGCTGGCACGGCGGTGCAGACCGGGCCCTTGCAGGTGGGTGGCGTGGGCAGGGCAGGCGGTGGTGGGTCTGCGCACACGCAGGCCGCCTGGTGACCCGTGCCCGGCTCCGCAGACCCTGGTGAGTGGCGGGGCCTTCCTGGCGACGGTGCCGCTGGTCGTGGACGCCGACAAGCTGCCCATCAGTCGGCTGGTGGCCGGCGGGAAGGCCCTGGGGGCGGCCCAGAGCCGCGGCGAGAAGCGAACAGCCCACAATGCCATTGAGAAGCGCTACCGCTCCTCCATCAACGACAAGATCATCGAGCTCAAGGACCTGGTGGTGGGCGCCGAGGCGAAGGTGCGAGCTCAGGCAGAGGGCGCTCAGGAGGGAGGCTGCTGGGGGAGGAGGACGGCCTGGGAGGTCAGTCTGCTTGTTTGGCCACTTTATTTATTCAGCTAAACTTGGGGGCTCCCTGTGCCCCGGGGGCTATTCTAAGCACCAGGGATAAGACGAGGACAGACAGACAAAACCCTCCTGTCGGGGAGCTGATGTTCTAGTTGGGACGACAGTAAACGAGAGAGATGAGGAACGGGCACACTGCCCGACGGCTTAGTTCCACGGGAGGACATAACGCAGGGAGGGGACTGAGGTGCCAACGAGAACCAGGCAGGACAGGCCTCACGGAGTGTCGGGTGTGAGGCAGGGACGTGGGTGAGGGGTGAGCCATGCAGGTGGCAGTAATGCTGCCGCCAGCCATCAGTGAGGCACTGCTGTGGCATTTCCCATGCTCACCCTTACCCCCTCCTGTGCGGACGGAGGCACCGGGGGAGGGACATTCCATGCAGCAGGAACAGCGAGTACAAAGGCCCTGAGGCAGCTGTCCCACGAGCAGCCCGCCCCCTGCCCAGGTGCCACCTGCCCGCCTGACCGGCCACCTGTGCCGTCTCCTCCTGCCCCTGCAGCTGAATAAATCTGCCGTCTTGCGCAAGGCCATTGACTACATTCGCTTCCTACAACAGAGCAACCAGAAACTCAAGCAGGAAAACTGGAGTCTGCGCGCTGCTGCGCAGAAAAGCAGTGAGTCCCGGCCTCCCGGGCCCCTTGCTCAGGCCCTGCCCCACCCGTCTCACCTCACGCTCTGACCCTACAAGGGCTCTAGGCCCTTAGCTTCTCTTGCCCCCTAAAGTAGCCCTCAGAAGCTGGGCGACTCCCAGTTCCCTCCCCCAGGGCCCTACGTTGATGTGGGTGGGGCGGGGTCTCTGCCTTAACCCCCAGCCCGCTCCTCTCCTGCCGGTAGAGCCTCTGAGGGACCTGGTGTCCGCCTGTGGCGGGAGAGGAGACGCCGACGTGCCCATGGAGGGCGTAAAGCCTGAGGTGGACACGCTGAGCCCGCCGCCCTCGGACGCCGGCTCCCCCTCCCAGAGCAGCCCGCTGGCCCTCAGCGGCAAGGGCGGCGGCAGCGACTCGGAGCCCGACAGCCCAGTCCTCGAGGACAGCCAGGTGGGCCCGCGGGGTGGCCCCTGCCTGGCTCCCAGCGACACCCTCTGACCCCGGGACTGGGTCAGGAAAAAGCCCTAACATAGCCCACCTCCCTTTATAGACCGCACGCCTGGGACCCGGAGTCGCGTGGGGCCCCCTAGTGAGGGTGGGGAGAGCGCGGTCCCTCCGGCCCCACGCCACGCTCCCCAGACCCTCCGCAGTCCTCCCCCTCCGCCCCACAGGCCACGCCGCTGCCGCCCGCCCACAGCCGGGGCCTGCTGGACCGCTCCCGCCTGGCCCTGTGCACTCTCGTCTTCCTCTGTCTCTCCTGCAACCCTTTGGCCTCCCTGCTGGGCAGCTGGGCCCTCCCTGGCCTCTCGGATGCCACCAGCACCCGCCAGGGCTCTGGGCGCAGCATGCTGGGCACTGAGGACGGAGGTAGGACAGGCTGGCGTGGGTGTCTTCGGCAGAGAGGTGGGGGGGGGGGGGTCCCTTGGGATGCAGATTCTAGGCCTGTGGGCTTGGGCCCTGCATGTCTTGGGAGCTCTGTCCCCAGCCTCTGTCTGCCCGCAGGGGGCCCTGGCTGGGCGCCACGGCTGCTGCCCCCGCTGGTCTGGCTGACTAACGGGCTGCTGGTGCTGGGCTCCCTGGCGCTCCTCTTCGTCTATGGAGAGCCCGTCACGCGGCCCCACTCCGGCCCCGCCGTGCACTTCTGGAGGCACCGCAAGCAGGCGGACCTGGACCTGGCCAGGGTAAGGGCTGCCCGGGGCGGGGCGGGGCGGGGCAGGCATCACCCCCTCTTCCCTGCCCTCTGGGCGGGCCAGGAACCTACCCTGTCCTCTTGCTCTTGTCTGCTGCTCGGTCTCCCTCTGGCCTCCCGGAGGGGCGCCGGGCTCAGCGGGGACCCCAGCTGGAGGGTCCATCAGAGCTGGAGGGATGCCGTGCTCAGGGTTTGTGTCCCTGACCTGGCTTCCGGGAAACCTTGTTCCCAGGGGGACTGCGCCCAGGCCGCCCAGCAGCTGCAGCTGGCCCTCCGGGCCCTGGGCCGGCCCCTGCCCACCTGCCGCCTGGACCTGGCCTGCAGCCTGCTCTGGAACCTCCTGCGCCACCTGCTGCAGCGGCTCTGGCTGGGCCGGTGGCTGGCAGGCCAGGCGGGGGGGCTGCAGAGGGACTGTGCCCTGCAGGCCGATGCCCGCGCCAGTGCCCGAGACGCGGCACTGGTCTACCACAGGCTGCACCAGCTCCACGCCACGGGTACGGGGGCAAGGAGCTGGGCTGCGGGTTCCCGCCGCCTTTGTACCACACCCCGCCTCACGCCCCGTCGCCTCCCAGGGAAGTACACCGGCGGCCGCCTCACTGCCGCCAGCCTGGCGCTGAGTGCCCTGAACCTGGCCGAGTGTGCGGGGGACGCCGTGCCCGCGGCCACGCTGGCTGACATCTACGTGGCCGCTGCCCTGACTGTCAAGACCCACCTCCCGCGGGCCTTGCACTTTCTGACAGTGAGTGGGGGGGCTGGGCGCAGGGGGGGTGGGGGTGGCCGCACAGGATGAGGCCCACGGGCACTGCCCGGGGCAGCGTGACAGCCACCTCCTTCCCCACAGCGCTTCTTCCTGAGCAGTGCCCGCCAGGCCTGCCTGGCACAGAGCGGCTCAGTGCCCGCTGCCATGCAGTGGCTCTGCCACCCTGTGGGCCACCGCTTCTTCGTGGATGGGGACTGGGCCCTGTGCAGCCCCCCGAGGGAGAGCCTGTACAGCTCGGCCGGGAACCCAGGTGCTCTCCCCGCCCTCCCCGGCCCCCCCGGCCCCCCGGCCCCCGCCCTCCCCAGACCCCACCCTCCCCAGCCCCGCCCCGGCCCCCGCCCTCCCCAGCCCCCCGGCCCCCGCCCTCCCCGGCCCCCGCCCTCCCCAGCCCCCCCCAGCCCCCGCCCTCCCCAGCCCCCGCCCTCCCCAGCCCCCCCCCGGCCCCCCAGCCCCCCAGCCCCCCGGCCCCCGCCCTCCCTAGCCTTTGTTCTCCACTCGCATTTCTTAGCCTCGCTCCTGCGCGTCCCTGTCCCTGCATCTCGGGTGTCCCTGGCTGTCCGTGGTTGCTTTGGGGCTGGTCTCTCAGTTGGGCCTCTTCAGAAGGAAAGGAGGGGGTGTGGGGCAGGTGGCGGATGGACGTGGGAGGTGACCCCAGGCGGGAGGGCGGAGCTGGTGAGGGAGCCCCGGTAGGTCATGCTGTCGAAGGCAGGGGCAGGGTATTCACTCACCCACTTACCTGCCCCAGAGCCAAGCCCCCTGTGTGCCCAGGAGAGGGCATGTGGAGACTGTGCCGTTCCCCACTCACCCACTCCTCCCCGCAGTGGACCCCCTGGCCCAGGTGACCCAGCTGTTCCGAGAACACCTCTTGGAGCGAGCTCTGAACTGTGTGGCCCAGCCCAGCCCCAGCCCTGCATCAGCTGACGGGGACAGGCGAGTGTCCCGTCCTCACGCCCCAGGAGGCAGGAGCCCGCCCCGTGTGGTCTGGGAGTGGCTGTGTCTGGGGGCTTGTGGAGGTGACCGGAGCCAGGAGACCGTCCACTCGCCACGGTGGCCTCAGGGGGGTCTCGGCTCCTCTCCGGGCGCGTCTCCCACCAGCCGGGCCGGCGGTGACCGGGCCCCTCGGAGCCAGGACGGCAGGCTGTGCTGGGGGGTGTGAAGGGCCAGTGCCCTCCCGGACGCCCGGGGCCTGGCCGCCTGCCCTAACACCAGTCTCCCCCACAGGGAGTTCTCGGAGGCCCTGGGGTACCTCCAGCTGCTGCACAGCTGCTCTGATGCGGCCGGGGCCCCGGCGTGCAGCTTCTCCGTGGGCTCCAGCATGGCCACCACCCCCGGTGAGCCCTGGCCCTGCCCCGTGACTGCCCCCAGCCCCTGCTCCACGGCAGGGCGGCCTCCGGTGCAGGGTGGCTGTTTGAGCAGCGCTCCCATCTGCACCCCTGCTCCCTCAGGCACAGACCCAGTGGCCAAGTGGTGGGCCGCGCTGACGGCCGTGGTGACGCACTGGCTGCGGCGGGACGAGGAGGCTGCTGCGCGGCTGTACCCACTGGTGGAGCGCCTGCCCCGCGCCCTGCAGGAGTCGGAGTGAGCGCGGGCCAGCCCCAGCCCCAGCCCCAGCCCCGCTCTGTGCGGAGGGGGTCGCCACCGTCTTTGCCATGAAGCTGGAGCCAGGGCAGCGGGGCTCTGGGGGCCTGCGCCTGCTCTGACCCCACTTCTCCGCCCTGCCCCCCACAGGAGACCCTTGCCCCGGGCAGCTCTGCTCTCCTTCAAGGCTGCGCGGGCCCTGCTGGGCCGCAGGAAGGCCGACTGCAGCCTGGCCAGCCTGGCCGTCTGTGAGAAGGCCAGTGAGTACCTGCAGGACAGCCTGGCCACCACCGCAGCCGGCAGCGCCATTGACAAGGTGAGGGCGGGGCCAGGGCCCTGGCGGGTCTGCGGGTCGCGGCCTTTCCACTCCTCGGTCGTTCCCTCCCGGGCTGCAGGAGACGAGGGGTTAGCCCGCAGGAGCAGGACTGGGGGCCGGGCTGGCTCGGCTGCCTGGCTAGGGCTTGGGTCCAGGGCCAGTGGTTACCCGCCCCCGAGGAGGGTGGGGTGTGCGGCGTGGCAGGCGTGGGCGTGGGGCCTGGAGCGGGCGGCCCCGAGGTGCATTGCTGTTGCATTGCACGTGTGAGGTGGGTGCAGTGCCTCGGCAGTGCAGCTCGGAGCCGGCCCCTGGCACCGCAGGCCCCCCCCACCCCCGCAGGGCTGGAGCCCCCATGACCCTGCCCTGCCCGCCACCCCCAGGCCATGCAGTTGCTCCTGTGTGACCTGCTCCTTGGGGCACGAACCAGCCTGTGGCTGAGGCAGCAGCCGTCGGCACCAACCCCGGCCGTGCAGGGCCCGGGCAGCGGCGCCCAGGCCTCAGCCCTCGAGCTCCGTGGCTTCCAGCGGGACCTGAGCGGCCTGAGGCGCCTGGCGCAGAGCTTCCAGCCGGCCATGCGGAGGGTGAGTGCCCGGGCGCCCCACACGAGCACAGGAAGCAGCTGGAGTGGAGAGGGGGCCTGGCCTGAACCCTGACTCACCGGCCCCTCCTGCCCAGGTGTTCCTGCATGAGGCCACGGCCCGGCTGATGGCAGGGGCCAGCCCCACGCGGACACAGCAGCTCCTGGACCGCAGTCTGAGGAAAAGGGCAGGCGCCTGCGGCAAAGGCGGTGAGAGGGGCCGCCTTTAGGGGGGCGGGGCCACCAGGGGGCGGGGTCATTAGGGGCGGGGACGCTGGGCCAGCCTCACCGGGCGTGGGAGCAGCCTGGACAGGGTGTGACTTGCGTGTCCCCGGGGAATCCAATGAGGCGATGTGGGATGCGCGACTGTGCCCATGTGCCCCTGAGTCTGTTCTGCGCCCGACCCGGGGGGTCCGAGGCTCCAAGATGCCCGGACGGGGCGGGCAGGCGGCACCCTGATGGCTCTGCGCTGTGTGCACGTGCAGGCGCAGCGGAGGTGGAGCTGCGCCCCAGGCGGGAGCACGCCGAGGCCCTGCTGCTGGCCTCCTGCTGCCTGCCGCCCTGCCTGCTGGCGGTGCCCGGGCAGCGCGTGGGCATGCTGGCCGAGGCGGAGCGCATGCTGGAGAAGCTCGGGGACCGCCGGCTGCTGCACGACTGCCAGCAGATGCTCCTGCGCCTGGGCGGCGGGACCACCGTCACCTCCGGCTAGACCCCTGGCGCCCGCCCGCCCTGGTCCAGGGCCTCGCTGCCCTCTGGCTGTCCCGGCTGCAGCCTCGCGTGCCAAAGGCAGCGCCAGAGACCCCAGCGCCTGCAGTTCACCCAGGGGCCGCCCTGCATTGGCAGGAGCTGGGGACGAAGGGGAGATCCTTGGGGGGTTTTGCCTCTTGACCTGGGAGGCCCAGGGAGCGGGACCCAACACCCCCGGCCCACTCCCCACCCCAAGGCGCCGAGGCCAGGGTGGTGCTGGCCTCTGGTGGCCGGTCGGGGAATTGCAGGCGCCGGTCGGGTCTGTGGCCGCTGCTCGGCAGGCACCCGGTGGAGGGAAGAGGGTGCGTGTGGCTCGCTGAGGGGCCAGTGGCTTCCCTGGCCGGCAGGGGGCCCTGCTTCCCTCCCGGAGGGATCTCCTCCATCAGGCACCAGTCTCCTGGCCTCTGAGGCTCAAGTGCTACTTTGCCATTTATAAACTATTTTCGTAGGCTGAGAAGTTTTGTACAGAGAATAAAAAATGAAATTATTTATAATCTGGGTTTTGTTTCTTTGGGGGGGGGTGTGCTTCCGCTGGTGCTGACCAGAGGGGTCGTGGGTCTTCCCCCAAAGCCAGGCGGAGGCTTCCCTGCACCCCTCTGCCTGGGACTCGCCTCCCTTCTGGGTAAGGCCTGGGCCCTCAGGGCCCTAAGGTCGCGGCTGTCTTCTCCCTCCTGCCTCTGCCCGCCCGCTCCCGGGGTGACATGGAGGACAGCTCCGTGTCCGTAGGGTCCGCTGACAAGAGCTACAGGCCATCCCCCTGCGTGTCTGGAGCTCCCACCTTTCCCCGCCCGCCATCCGGGGAAATGGGGTTTGCTTTCTGTCCCTGAGGAGCAGCCAGAAGCCGGACGCCGCTGCTGCCCGAGCTTCCCCTCGGCGTCCCCTGCCCCGGCGGCCCGGCCCGGCCCGGGAGCTGCTCAGAACCCACGGCCGCACACTTCCAAAACAATCGTATCTTTATTGACTTTTTTCTGAATGCAATGACTGTTTTTTACTCTTAAGGAAAATAAACATCTTTTAGAAACAGCTCGATACACACAATCTTCAGTGTGAAGCAATATACTAATAAGAACACTAGTCTTAACCTTTACAGTCTTCATATATATTATATATATGTATATGTATACATATATATACACTATATAACGAGGCCAGATATAATACACACGTTTACCATTTTACAGTCTATGTACAGGAAGCTGCTAGGTGCCCCGGTCTGGGGCTGCCTCAGGCCTATGAAGCACGGACAGAGCTGGGGGCGGGGCAAGGGGCTGGCCTGGGCGGGGCGCGTGGGAAAGGCGCCCTCTTGGTGCCCCCGGCCTGTGCTGAGGCGTGCGCGACGACGGCAGCGACACACGGAGAAGCGAGCATGTTCCCCACATATGTACATTCTATGCAACATCGAGGGAGGGTACACAGGTTTGCACACAGGTCCAGGCTGCTCTGCTGAGGGCGGGGTCGTCAGAGGGACACGCCATCCGCGGGAGCCGGGCTCTGGGGAGTCTCCTGCCCCGCCCCAGGCGGCTCAGGGGTGGGGTGGAGGATTGGAAAGGGAAGAACAGAAGCAAAAGGGGTGCCCCCCAGCCCAGCTTACACCCGGGAACCTGCATCCCTTGGGCATGGCCCCAGGCCCTCCTGGCTCTGCTCAAACTACAGGAAGGTTTTGGCAAATGCTGGTCGGAAGGGCACTCGGGCACATCCTGGATGGTTTGTTCCAGAGCCTCTGGCCCACCCCCTGCAGGCCTAGCCCTCTCCAGCCCGCCCCACCCCCACTCCTAGGAGCCGCCCTGTCCCCTCCAGGCCCCTCGGGCCCAGCTCCAGGGCGCAGCCCGTGCGGCAGCACCGCGTGTGAGGTGTGCGCCTTGACGGAACTCCCGGTGGGGCGGCGCGCTCCCAGGCTAACGGCGGCGCCGCTGCGGGGACCGGGCCCTTCCCAAGCCTGGCCCGGGTGCGGGGAGGAATGCTGTCGTCCGCCCGGGAGCCGGGGCTCCAGAACGTTTTCTTCCCAACCAGGGACCTGGTGGTTCAGCCCTAGGCAGCCAGATCCGAGGAAGGCCCCGTCAGGTCGGGACGGCCCTGGGAGGTCTCAGGGCGGCTGTACAGAGGGCCCTCCTCCGCGGAGGCGGCTCGCCGCTTTCCCAGCGCCGGGGTTACAAGGGAAGCCTCTGCAGGAGAAGAGCACACGCCCACCGCCCGTTACCGACCCGGACCTGAGCGCAGCCCGCACCCCAGACCCAAGGCCCCAGGGGCTCCCTGCGGGGGGCTGGGGTCTCTCCGGAGGCAGCCGGCCCCACGCCAGGCTCTTCCCTCCTCCCAGCCCTCACCCGCCCCGTCCACGGCCCGTGCCCCTGCCTGTCCTCCCTGGTCTCCTGCCCGGGGGCCCTCCCTCAGGACCCGCAAGCTTTGTAAAGCATCTTTGTGGGCAGCAAGGGCCGACCTGGCCAGGCCAGTGGCTGGGCAGCAGTGGGCAGGTGGGGCTGGCATCTGGAGGCGGGGCAGAAACTCCCTCCATGGTCGGTCTGAAGGGTGTGGAAGGGCATGGAGGGAGGGGAGGGAGGGGAGAGGAGGAAGGGGAGGGAGGGGAAGAGAGGGGAGGGGAGGGAGGGGAGGGGAGGGGAGGGAGGGGAGGGCCCTCCCCAGCCCAGGCCCCTCCAGGAAGGCCTGTGTCACCTACCTTATGCTTGGGGCATTTCAGAGAAAAGTTATCTTCCGTGAACGTGCAACCTGTGACCAAGAGAAGTGTGTGTGGTCAGGGCAGCGGCTGGCGCCCCAAGCCCCAGGCACAGGGGTTCTTTGCAAAGAGGGCGGAGACAGACTCCCTCTGAAGCCCTCCACAGGCCATCGCTGCTGGGCCTCGGCCCTCTGCCCTCCAGCCCAGCTGCTGGCCTCGCCGCCTCTTACTGGCCCCTCACCTGCCACCGCTTGTTCCGGACGCCTTCCCGACTCCCTAGATGTAGCAGGCCCCACCCTGGCTCTCCCCGCGCCCGCGGCACCCGGACCTGCCTCACTGGAAGGCAGGCTCAGCACCGGCTTCGCCCTCTCCCCGGGGCGGGGTGGGGGGCGCCCTAGAAGAGGCTCTGACGCCCAGCGATGCTCCCTGAACGAATGTTAAGGGACTGGGTGGTGCCGTCCTGGGTCTGGATTCGAGCGTTGGCTCCTCCTCTGAGCCTCGGTCTCTGAGCACTAACAGGGCGCCAGGGCACCCACTGCGTCCACGTGGTGACGAGGAGGCTGTGCCCCACCGCCAGGTGTGGGTGTGGGGTCCGGAGGGGAGGCAGGCCTGGCGTGGGGCTGAGCACATGCCCGCAGGCATCTGAGTGCCAGGGCACTGCCCACCCTGGGGGAGCAGAGAGGTGGCTGAGCACGGCCAGTCCTTGATGCCCTCGGGCCCGGGCTGTGCTGCCGTCCCCACCCTCCCCTGCTGCCACCTGGGGAGACCCTGGTTTTTCCCTGGACCCTCCCCGCCCCCCACAGGTGAGCCTAGTCCTGGCTCCCTCCCCTGCCCCACCCGACATTGTTCAGAATAAACCCTAAACCCATAGCCAGCCAGCCCAAGCTGGCCACAGGGAGTCGTCCTGCCGACATGGCCAGCGTGGTGGCTCTGGGCTGTGGCACCATGACAGCGTGGTGGCTCTGGGCTGTGGCTCTGGGCTGTGGCTCTGGGCAGTGGCTCTGGGCTGTGGCACCATGACAGCGTGGTGGCTCTGGGCTGTGGCTCTGGGCAGTGGCTCTGGGCTGTGGCACCATGACAGCGTGGTGGCTCTGGGCTGTGGCTCTGGGCAGTGGCTCTGGGCTGTGGCACCATGACAGCGTGGTGGCTCTGGGCTGTGGCTCTGGGCAGTGGCTCTGGGCTGTGGCACCATGACAGCGTGGTGGCTCTGGGCTGTGGCACATGACAGCGTGGTGGCTCTGGGCTGTGGCTCTGGGCAGTGGCTCTGGGCTGTGGCACCATGACAGCGTGGTGGCTCGTAGGCAGAGGGGGCGGTGGGGCAGGTCTGCAGGCCTCTCTAAGGCTGCCTCTTCTTTTCTGCCCCCCACCAGAAGCTGGGGGGCCCCTCTCCTGAAAACCGCCACGGTTTCTGCACAGCAGGGCCAGCAACTGGAAGTGGGTCCCGTGTCTCCCGAGCTCAGGCAAGTCAAACCGGGGCTGGGGCTGAACTCACACTTTCCGAAGGGCTTTGGGCGAAACCCCAGGCTCACCCAGAGCACACAAAGCCCCCCCCCCCCACAGACCACCTGCTGAAGGCCCACAGTCCAAGCGTGAGTCGCCAGAAGCCAAGGGGAGGAGGTTGCCCTGCACAACCAGCTTGCTCAGCAGCCCTCCAGAGCCCGAGCCCCGGCCCTGGCCCACTCGTGTCTGCCCAGGGGAACCTGCGACCTAGCTGGCACGGCGGCCCTGGCCGGAGGGCGGAAAGGCAGCCGTGGGGGTCCTGTCCCTGCCGGTCCTTGGGGTCACGGCTTAGCCCCAGCGTGGTGGTCCTTAAGGAGACCCAGTGGGGCAGGGCAGTGAGCAGGCAGCCCTGACTCGGATGCCTGGAGAGCCCACGTACCCCCACGTGGCAGCCCCGGGGTCGGACAGGGGTCAGGTGCTGACAAAGGCTGCCCAGCTCCCTGGCCAGCCGAGCTGCCATGGCCCCAGGGCCGCCTCCCTGCGCCCGAAGCCTCACCTGCTGGCTCTGGCTGCTGTTCCTGGGGTGCCCAGGGCTCCCCCTCCTTCTCTGTGCCCCCCCCCCTCCAGCCTGGCAGCTCCCGTGCATGTCAGCAGACCCTCCAATGCCACCTGCGTGTGGGGATGGCTCTGCCCTGCCTTACCCGGCTGTGCCGGGAGGCTCTGCAGCGCCCCCCGGGGAGGAGAGGCGTGACCCCGCCCCAGGCCGGGCTGCGCGGCCTGCTCCGGCTGCGGGCTGCAGTGGTGCGGTCCCAGGCAGAGGCCGCAGGAGGGCAGAGGCCACATGGGCGGGAGGAGCGCCCGGCGGGGCCCGAGGGCGTCCTGCCTGAGCTGGCCCAGTGCCGACCGTGGCCCCTGTGAGCTCGGCACAGCCTGCCAGTGGCCCGTGCCCTCCTGAGAAAGAGGAGGGCTGGTGTCTGAGCAAGGACGTTGGCAGCAGTGCCTATGGCACCCGCCTCAGCCCTGCCCGCCCCGGGAGGGTGGCCATCGGGCCCCACCGCCTCTCCCTCCCCACACCCAGGTGTGGGCTCCGTGCCGAGTCTCTGGGACGCAGGTTCTACTGGACCCGGCAACCCTCCTCCCCTGCCCAGGTGCCCAGGTGACTGAGTGCCCGTCAGCTCTCTATCCCGCCAGTGTCTCATCTTCCCAGCCTCAGCCCCTTCCGGTCGCACCTTCGGGCTGCACTGAGAGCCCCCCTTTACTGAGCTCCTTTGAAGACTTCATTTGAAACAAATTCCATTGCTGCAGCCTGGCACAGACATCCCACATCCACCAGCTGTGCCCACCTCCTTTCCAAGCAAGGCTCACACGCTGCCTCCTCTTGGAAGTCCTCCTGGATTCCCCCCCCCCCCCCCCGGCTCAGAAAGAATGGATCGCCCACAGTATACACTCTCTCCTTCCTGTCTAGTCTCCATAATTTTGGACAAGGACCACGGTTTCCTGTCTGTCCCTCTCAAACGTGAGCTGCGAGGGGCTGGACCGAGCTGGGAGGAGAAAGCACGAGGCGCGGAGGCCCAGGGAGCCACGCCAGGTCTGTCTGCCGCGCTCTGTGGCCACGGCGAGGCAGCGTGTGAAGACGTGAGGGCTGCGGCCGGCACAGCGGTGCTCCCGGTTCGGAGAGGGCTGCAACGTGCGCAGCTCTGACTGAAGGAGGCCGTGTGCTGGGGAGCGGCAGAGTCCGCGGTGAAATCGGGCTCAGTGCCGAGTGGAAGGTTAGAGCCAGCGAGAAGCCCACGTCCCCCTCCAGCTCCCTCCCTCCCTGAGGGTGCTCCCCGGGGGGGGGGGGGCGCTCCCCAGCACAGAGCAGGAGCAGCAGGCATCCAGGGGGAGGCGGGGCAATGGTCCCAGGTGGTGGGAGGGTGCTCCACGGTGGGGTCATGATAACCTCACCCCCTTCCAGGCCAGAGAAGGAAGGCTGTGGGGAGCAGGGGGATGGGGTCAGGGGTCATGGGGGCTGGCTCCCAAACAGGAGTGAGGCTGCACTTGCTGGGCAGGGTTCCTTGTCTCAGCTCCCAGCAGCTCAGGAAAGAAGGGTTGCACGAACCTCCAGTTTATAGACGGGAAACTAAGTACAGACGCCAGTGGCCTCGCCGCCAGGGCTGGAATCCAGGCTGACGCTGCCTCCAAGCCCCCTTAGAATGTTGCCTCATCCGGGACCGGCACTCCATCACAGGGGGTCTTCCTCACGTGAAAGAAGGCCTGTCTCGGGGTCGCGATAGGACCCTTCCGGCTGTTCTGTGGACACTGTTTGAACCTCGTTCCCCATCCCGTTCGGTTTTTGTTATTGAAGTGAGTCCTTTCCCTTCTCCTCCGCCCAGTGAGCTTCTATTCAGCCTTCAAAGCCCCAGCCCCAGTACAACTTCCGCTCTGAGATCTGACATCCACCCCACCCCTTGGCAATGGTGGCTTTTCAGAAAGCTCTCCATCTTGTACTTTATGCCTCCGAGCACTCCTCAGGCTGTGGCTGGGCCCGGCTCAGCTCCCCGTCCCTAGCACTGCCTGGCACGGGTTCTGATAAGGAAGGGATGGAGAGAGAAAGGACTGCGGGGCAGGAGCGGAGGGAAGCCAAGCGGCTGGGGTCAAGGAGCCGTGCCCGGTGCCCGAGGGCTCTCACCTGCATCGCTGGCACACGGGTAGTGGTAGGTGTGCACGCATCCTTTGTGGCAGCAGCCGATGGTGGCCCCGGCTTCTTGGCAGCTGGAACAAGTCTGGTGAGGAGAGAGGAGATGTGAGTGGGCAGACAAGGTTCCCGCCTCCTGCCCACAAAACGGCCCCTGGAAGTTAGCTGGAAGGAGGCTCAGAACGGGGTGCGAATGCCCACAGGGGTGATCCCGTGGCGGCCCTGGCTGCTGCCTCGGTGGGGGACCTTTCCGGGACGGGCAGGAATGACTACTTGTGGGTGAACACGTGGCCTCGCCGAGCGGCTCAGCCTGCGCTGCGCAGGACGGTGCCTCCCTCACGGGACGGTCATCACTATCACACGAGGGACCGGTGCCCAGCAGATGGCAAGAGCTCCTGTGCCCGTGGCGGTGCGGCCCTGCGCCCGCGGGCGGGGCTCCTGCGTTCGGAGCAGCGCGGGAGGCGGTGGCGCCCGGACCACACGTGGCAACGACAGCCACGCCCGCGGGCGGTGAGGCCTGCGCGCCGCTTCCTCCCTCGCTGGCTGGGAGGCAGGCCACCGAGGATGAGCCTTGGCCCTCCCTGGGACCAGGGCGGAGACAGCCAGTCCGGAGGGGCCGGCCCACAGTGGGTCTCAGAACCGTGGTCTGCGGAGCGGGGCTGCCCACGCCCACGCTGCCGGGAAATGTGGCCGGACGGGGCGGCCAGGCCAGGAGGGCCCTTGGAAGTGAAGCAAAATCTGGGGCCTGGGGAGGGACAAGCCGGGCCCCAAACCGTGCAGACTGTCTAGACCACAGGCTGTAGGGGTGGGGGAGGGGCGTTCAGGAGAGGCAAGGGGTGGAGGCCCGTGCCCAGTCGCTCAGCTGCTGACACAGAGAGCTACAGCTGATGATGTGCCAGCTATGCCCGGAAGCCACCTCACCCCAGTTACCAATGAGCTCAGAGAGGCTAAGCAACTTGCCTGAGGGTACACAGCTCATGAATAGCTGGGCTGAGACAGACCACCCGTAAGGCTGGCTGTAATGCTGGGGTGGGTGAGGGGGACCCAGCCCAGCTGCTGGGAGACGGGAGGAGACCCAGCGGGGAAGGTGCCCTCTGTGCCAAGTGGGAGCAGGGGCTGCAGGGTGGATGCTGGCTGCTTCACAAGGGCCTCTGCCAGGCGGTTTCCTTCTGCTCAGGGCTGCCCCCCACGCCAATTCCTACCCCAAAAGGGGAGCGGAAGCAGGAGTGGAGGCCCCAGACTAGGCCCATGTCCAGCCCACAAGGAGCCCTCGGGTGCTGGCATGGGCAAAGGGTCATGCGGGGGCTCCTCAGCGGGCCGCCCAGCAGGCCTGGGGCAGATGCGTTAGATGCGGAGCAAGGAGGGACAGGCGCGGGCCTCTGACCCGCTAAGCGGGGTGTGGCCCTCCACAGGAGCCCGGGCTGGAGGGCCGAGGGCCCGGCTGCCTCCTCACCGGCCGGGCTCAGCGGACCGCACCCTCCGCGCCGCGGCCAGGCCTCGGAGAGGAGACGGACCGCAGTTCTGAGCCAGGCTGGGCTGTGCAAACTGGGAGCAGGTCCTAGGAGGTGGCACGGCAGGGCCGGGCAGGAGTCATGTGTCTCCTGGGAGGGGACAGAGATGAAGGGTGTCCCTGGGGCCCACAGCTCTGTTCCTCCAGAGAGAAGCGAGGTGAGCGCTGACCCACCTGCCGGCTGCCTGGGCACCGAGGCTCTCAGAAGGCAGTGACGTGCCTGGGGTCGCAGGCACCCTCCGCAGAGCTGGGACCGCCAGCACCCCGCTGGGCGGAGGCCTGGGCTGGGGGCTGAGGGGGCCCTGGACCCTGCCTGTCTCCGCAGGTCTCCTGGGGTGCAGCCGGCCCTCCCCAGCCAGCCCAGGTCCGGCTCCCAGGAGCAGGGAGGTGTGGTGGGGGTGCAGGGCGGGAGCGTGGGCAGGGCTGGGGCCTGAGGCTGGTGTTCTTTTCAACACCAGGAGGCCTGGACCTACTGCAGGACACTGGGAGGAGCTGATGCCCAGACAGCAGGAGGAGGGAGTAATGCGTGAGGAGGGGAGGGGGTGCCAGGGCTGGCCGCTGTCCACAGCCGAGAGGGGAGCGGCGGGTGTCCTGGGGGCCAGGTGTCCTCCGTGAGGATGGAGGCCAGTGGCAGGACCTCTGGGCGCGCAGCCGCCTGTGTCCCCACGCAGGGGGCACCCAGGCACGGGAAGCATGGCAGCAGCGGCAGCCGCGGGCCCACAGCCAGTGGTGGGCACAAGGGGGGCGGCCAAGAGCAGGTGAGCAGGCGGTGGGGCAGGCCACGTGGAGGTGGGCCGAGGAGGTGAGGCAAGGGCCCAGGGCTGGGGCAGGAGCTCAGCCTCAGGGAGAGAATGCTGACCCCCGGGCCCTGGCCCAGGTGCCTTCTGCTGACCGCTGCCAGGTCTCTCGTGCCCTCTGCAGCCCTCGGAGGGGAGTGTAAGCAGCCCCGGGCACCCCAAGCGGGCATCACCCCGAGGGGACAAGGCTCCCGCTGCTGCCCCTAGTTCTAGCCCAGGAACGTCAAGGGCATTCCGACAGGCCGGGCGTGGCTTGTGCAGAGCGCCAGGGGCCACCCCCGGCAGCCCCCTGAGCCCGCCCCTCCCTGAGAAGGACCCTGGAGAGGCTGGGCACAGCCAGGTAACGTCGAGGGGTAGTGATGGGACCGGAACCAAGATGTCAGCCAAGGTGCTCTGAGCACCATTTATGAGGTCCCTGGACCTGCCTGGGGGGGCCCGCAGAGGGACACACCCCATCTCATGTTGTCTGAGGGGCTTGTCCCCAAGTCCCCACCCGCTGCCTGAGGTGCTGGAGCCAGGGGAGCCTGCTCTGTGGGCACCCTGACATTCAATTCTGGGAGGCGCCCATCCTCTGGGCCTCAGCATCTCGGCTGACTCCATGAGCAGGCGAGGCCAGCCGGGCCCAGAGCTGGGAGGTGCCAGGTGAGTGTGCAGAGGGCACTGGGCGGGAAGGCAGCGAGGGGCTGCCGTGGCGGGCCCGGGACAAGGCGGGCAGTGCTCGGCCTCAGCCTGGGTGCTCCGACCGCCCGGCTCCTCCGAATACTTGGTCATGTGCTGTTGGGCCCCAGTCGTTGTGCTGGAGAGGCAGGGGCTCCCTGACTGCCTGTCCTGTGGGACCTGAGCCCCCCACCCCAGCGGGGCTGGCCTCTTACCATGTCCAAGGCCACCTTCATGGCCTCCTGCAGCCCAAAGAGCTTCCCGGCCACCAGGTAGACCCCACCCGTCCACACAGCGCAGGCCTCGTGCACCCAGTGCTCCTGGGTGTCCCCGCCAGGCTCCACCGGGGCCTCCTTGCTGCACTCATGCTTGCGGGTCTTGTCAGCCACTGGGGCCGCCTCCTCACTGCCATCCCCTCGCCCGTCACAGCAGTAGCAGCTCTGCAGCCTCCGGGACAGGCCCCGGGCACTGGTGCGCAGCGAACCCTGCTTGGCCGGGTCGGCAGAGCCGTCGGGCCGGGGGGCTTTGCTGGCAGCAGCGGCGGCGGCTGCACACTCGAGGCCCTTGAGTGTTCTCTCGAGGGGCAGGGAGGCCTCCTCACAGGTGCCCTCCGGCCGCACCTTCTCCTTGAGTTTTGGCTTCTTTTTGGGGAGGCAGTGTTCGGGGTAGTAGGGCCCACAGAGGTCCCCAAGGTCCTTGAAGTTGGCGGGGTTTTGACAGAGGCAGCAAACAAGGCAAGAGGTACTCAGGGCCTTGGCGACCACGGGCCCCAGACGCATGGTGGAGGAGAGAGGCAGAGAGGGCCGGGGCTGTGGGACAGAGCCTCCCGGGAGCGTGGCCAGGGAGGCCCCTGCTGCGTCCAGGGAGGACGAGGACGAGGACGAGGAGGCAGAGGAGGCAGGTTTCCTGTGGGGCGTGGGCTCCTCCCCAGGGGAGTTGACAACAGTGCATACAGTGGTGAACGCATCTCGCTTCTCAACCCGCACGAAAGGCGAGAAGGCCGGGGTGCGGCTGTCTGCCCGCAGCCGCTTGCATGAGGAAATGTACTTGAGGCGGATTTCAGGCTCTGCGGGATCCAGGGGCAGCACCTGCTGCTGCTGCCGCCGCCGCTTGGCACGCCCCTTACAGGGTGAGGAGCTGGTATTCTTGGCGCGGCCCCGAGTGAGGCGCTTTCGCTTGGAATAGTTGCTGCAGTTGGCGTGGCCCGGCTGCTTCTGCGCGCTCACCCGGGGCTGGCAGGACCTGCTCTCAGGGGGCTGGGGGGCCAGGCCCAGCTCCTCCGCCTTTGGCTTCTTGCTTCCTCCACCGGGGCTGTCCTCACTGCCACCCTGCATGCTGCTGGCCCTGTCTCGGGGAGTCAAGAGCAGAGCAGGGCCTGCATGGGGCTGCTTCTCCGGGGGGCCTTTGGGGAGTCCCAGGGCTCCAGCCCTGCCTTTCCTGCTTCTTTTCTTCGGCGCCAGGACAGTCCTCCTAAGGGGCAGGGCCTCTGGGGACATGAAGTCCTCGGCTTTGAAACAGTCCGTCGAGGACAGTTTCTTACTATTTATGAGTTTGCCTTTTAAGGATCTGTTGGCTGGATTTCTGCAAAACGGGTCGGCCCCCGAAGCTGCCAGGAGCTTCTGCCCGGCGCCCACACTCAGGAGACCTCCCGCCCCCCCCGGGCCGCCCCGGGCCCCCCTGAGCCCAGGGTCCTTCTCAGGGGGGGGCGGGCTCAGGGGGCTCCCGGGGGCGGCCCCTGGCGCTCTGCACGCCGACCTCTTCAGGCTGGGCGAGGTGATCTTCTGCACGATGGCCTCCAGCTTCAGGCCCCGGCCCTTCCGGGGCGGCAGCACCTTGGTCTTCACGGCCCCCTGGCAGGCCGCCCGCGAGGCCAGCTCCGGACAGGTGTCAGGGGCCTCCGGAGGCGGGGGCTTCGGGGTGAGCTCACCAGTGCCCTTGGCGGGCTTGGCTTTCTTGGGAGAAGACATCCTTTTGAAGAGGGTGGGGGAGCCCTCAGCCTGTTCCTCCTTCATGTCCCCCCGGCCGCCACCGGCATCGCCGCTGCTGCTCCGTAAGGCCAGGTTCCGCCTCTTGGTGGGGACTGGCGCCAGGAAGGCCGACTTCCTTTTGAGTGCGTGGAGGGGCCGATCAGAGAGCTTGCCGCCTGCACTGGGCTTGGGGGCCCTCGCCCGCTGGCTGGCCCGGCCCTCCTTCTGGGAGTTGCCAGAGACCTTGAATGTGGCAGACAGGTGGCTGTTGGCAAGGAGCCTCTTGGCGGCACGGCAGCCGGGGACCCGGCTCTCCGAGGGCCGCCGCTTGCAGGCGAAGACCTCCTGGGTCTTGCTGCGGGACCGCAGGATCATGGAGCGCTGGTCTCTGCCGGGCGTGCTGGGAGAGTCTGTCTCCTTGGTCTTGGAGCCCAGGGGGCTGCTGTCGGAGGCGACTGGCAGGGCCGCCGGGTTGCTGGGGCTGGACGCCGCCTTGGGGGAGGGCTTCCCTACCCGCTTGCCAGACTTGAAGGCAGCTCGCTGCTTGCCCCCCAGTTTGTCTGGTGGGGCAGGGGTGGTGATCAGTCCTGGGGGCCCAGGTGTGCGGGGCTCACTCAGGGCTGTGAAGGAGCGGGTGCACATCCTGGGGAGCCCTTCCGAGGCCCCCTGGCCTGGGGCCCCTGCCCCTTCCATCTGTCCCTGGGGGGGCCCTGTGCAGGATTCTGGAAGCAGGAAGTCTTTGGGCAGAACTGGCGCCCTGCACGGGGAGTCCTCGGCCTCGGGGAGCCCCCGATGCACCCGCCGGCTCCGCAAGCTTTTGCCCCGTGGCACGGGCTCTCTCTTAGCAACGGGCGCCTCGGGGACAGCGGGCTTGTTTGGCTTCTGGACCAAGGAGGCCTCGGGGGCCAGAGCGGCAGGGTCCCCCCGAGCCAACGCCACACCGGGCCCTTCTTCCCCGGGCTTCATGTGGGACAAGGAGGATTCAAACCAGCTCTGGACCTTCGACTCGGCGCCCACGGTGGGACCCAGCAGGAGGACAGACTCTCCGGAGAGGTGGCATGGGGAGCCCCAGCCGGCCTTGGGGTCCAGCACCTCCTCCACTTCCTCCTTGGTGCACATCAGCGGGGCCTTCGGCGACAGGGGGTCCTGCACGCTGGGCCTCTGCCCGGGGCTGCCCAGGAGCTCACACAGGGACGAGTACTCCTCCTCAGCCTCCAGGTCCTCCTTCCTGCCCGGGGCCGGCAGCAGCGGCAGGTCCCCGAAGTCGGTGGCAGCGCAGCAGTGCCGGCCGGCCCCCAGCCACGCGTCGGCTTTGCCGACCTCCGGGCACTGCAGCAGCCCGCCCGCCTCCTCCTTCACCCCGCCCGCCTCCTCCTGCTTGGCGTCCTGGGGCACCGTGGCCTTCTCTCCGGCTTCCTCCTCCCGGAAGCCCAGGCAGGCTGAGGCCTCGTGGGCATTCTCCTTGCCGACGCCATCCGAGGCCTTCCCGCCCTGCTCCAGAGCCTTGGGGAGCTCGCTGGGGTGCAGCCCCCACCGGGGACAAGCATCCCCCAGGTTCTCCTCGGGCCAGGAGAAGGGGTTGGCACTGTCCGCGGAGCCGGTGGCGGCTGTATCAGGGAAGCAGTCAAAAGCTGCTGCGGGGTCTGAGGGGGCAGCCCCGAGGCTGGGCCCGGGGCCAAAGGAGAGGGGGCCCGTGGTCTTCTTGGGGTCCGGGGTGACAACACCCACAGAAGGGTCATCAAACAGCCCTGGGCTGAAGTCCTTGGCGTTGCCACCCTTGTCCAGCTGTAAGGCCTCGGGCACGGGCTCGGGCTCCCCTGGCCGTGGCCACGCGCTCTTGGCCACGGAGTCCAGGCAGGCGCCGTGGCTCTCCAGCGAGAAGGGCTTGCTGGCATCCTTGGCGAGGCCGGGCAGCGGGGCCCACGCCTTGTCGGCCTTCTCGCCGATGGCCTCCTGCAGCCCCAGGATCTCGGAGGCCAGGTCCTCCTGCGCCAGGGCGCTGAGCAGCAGCCGCGGGCAGTCCTGCTCGCCCGCCACGAACTTGGAGAAGCTGTCGAGCGGCAAGCTGCCGTGCAGGCTGTGGAAGGAGTCATCCGACTTGGTGGACATGTCGTCAGGTGAGGTCACGGAGCAGGTGGACACGGACTCGGGCTTGGCCTTGGCGCTGCCGCTGACCCTGGCGGGGCTGCCGCGGGCCTGGCCGCAGTACAGGAAGCCGCGCTCCAGCGGGTCCTCAGAGCCGCTCAGGTAGTCGGCCTCGGGCGGCTCCGCGTGGCTGGACTGCGGCGTGCTGCTCGGTGGCTCCGACAGCGGCGTGCCCACCTGCTCGGCCGAATAGCCGCTGCCTTCGGGGCTGCAGTGCTGGCTCCGGTGCTGCTCCGGCGTCCGGGACGCCAGGCTCTTGGCGGCCTTCCTGTGCGGCGCGGCCCTGGAGAGCAGCAGCTGCTGGACGGTGCTGGAGATGCTGGCCACCTGCGAGGTCAGGGCCGTGAGGCTCTGCAGGCTGAGGTCCGACAGCAGGCTCTCGGGGAGCTTGTCCTTCGGCAGCGGCTTGCAGTTGCTGGCCTGTGTGTCCACGGAGCTGGTGGCGTCCGTCGGGGAGGGGTTGAGCAGGGGCATGAAGTGGCTGTGGTCGGCGACGCCTGCGGGGAAGGCCCCGGTGCTGAGCGGCTGCTGGTTATAGGGGAAGTTCTCAAGGTTTGGCATCAGCGGTGACGGGGTGGAGCTGTAGGAGGGTGAGCGGCCCATGGAGCGTGCGGGCGAGTGGCTGGCGCTGGGGCTGAAGGTCTGGTAGTACTGCTCCGGGGTCCTGAGGGCCGCCTCTGGCTGGCAGTAGCCCGGACCTTGCTGCCCATAGTGTTGGTACTTGGCAAGGTTCTGGTAATGGAGGGTTTCCTGAGCATGGTGTCGGCTCTGAAGGGCTTGCTGTGGCGGCGGCTTCTGCTGGTTGTAGCCGAGGCGGCCGGGCTGATAGGCGTGCAGGTTCTGGGCCCCCTGCCCCGGGGCCAGGCTGGTGCTGGCAGCCAGCGGCCGATCGTGGGGCTGGGCAGGCGGCACGGTACAGCTCTTATAGGAGTGGGTCCCCTGCCCGCTGCCCTGGCCGGCGGGAGAGTAGGTGGAGGAGGTGGGGAAGGAGGGCGACTGCGGGACGAAGTGGCTGCCCGGGGGGAAGGGCAGTGGCGAGGCGATGTCGTTCTGCAGTTTCTGCCTCTGGAGCTTGGGGTAGGCCAGGGGCGGCTGGGGCTGTGCGTGCAGGGCCTGAGTCCGGAAGGGCAGCTGGGCGCCCTGCTCCGGGTACGGCCTGCCTGGGGGCACCGCTGTCTTTTTCATCAAGTTCTCATCGTATTTGCCCACCCCCCCTGACAGGGGCTGTGGCTGGGGGGCTGGCGGCTGGGGGGCCCCCCAGGCCTGCAGCCTTTCCTCGCCCGCATAGCGGCCCGGGTACGGGCTGCTGTCCTGGATGCCGTAGGCAGAGAGGGCAGGCCTCCCCTGCAGGACCTGCTGCGCAGGCAGGCCCTTGCCTCCGCGGGCAGCACCGGCAGCCGCGCCAGCTCCGCCCTCGTAGCCCGGGTACGGCTGCGGGCTGTAATAGTCCTTGGCTAGCAGCCTCTGCCGGTCACAGCTCAGCCCGGCCTGGCTCGGCGGCCTGTAGTCCTCCAGGCGTGGTGTCTCCTGTGAGGTCTGCTGGTAGCTCTGCTGTTTGCCATGGAAACCGCACCTTTCTCGGAAAGACTGCATGACTTGGGCTGGTTATCTGCGAAGAGAGAAGGGGCCGGGAGCGGGGTGGGGAGAAAGGCGGGCATGGAAGGGGCGGGGGGAGAGCGATTCAGATGGGCCATTTCCTTTCACCGCAGAAGACCTGCCTGCCCCCCTCAGCCAGCCTGCCCTCTCCCCCGGCTCCAAAGCCCCCTTGCCTGCGCCCCCGCCCCCCGCCCCCCGCCCCCCGCTGCACACACAGGGGGCTCGGTGCAGGGCGGGGCTCTGCCATTCCCACCGCATCACCTGCGGCTGAGCCAGGCCCAGTGGCTGCCCTCCGAGGGGGAGAGGGAGGGAGGTGCAAACCCAGCTGCCCAACTCCCCAGGTCACCTCGGAGATGCCCCCCCGGGGGGCTCCCCATTCTTTCCCGCATCCCTTTCAGCTCTTTCCTGAGCTCAAAATCATTCCGCACAGCAACTCCCGCGCCGCTGCCCCGGGGCCGCTGGGTCCTGGGGTCCAGCCTCAGCCCTGCGGGCCAGCAGACCTGGCCGAGCCGGGAACAGGAAGGCTGCCCTGCCCGAGAAGCCGCTCGCACGGCTGCCACACGCGCGTGCACACACACCGCCCCATCGCTGCCACGCCATCCGGAACCTGCTGTCCTTCTAGCCGACATCCATTAGGGGCCTCTGAGCCACTGTCGGCGTAACACACCCCCTTCCCTGACTCCCAGGAATGCAGGACAGGGCACTGCCTCCTGTTTTTGATGTGATACGTGGGGAGACAGATTGCATGGCCCAGAGTGAGGGAGTGCATGCTAATGGGGACAGAACCGAAGTTCCTCGTGTGTGTGCGTGTGTGTGTGTGTGTGTGTGTGTGTGTGCGAAGCAGCCCAGGCCCTCCTGGCAGGCCCCTTTGGCCTCCACAGGGTCAGGGCCAGGTCACACCAAGCCAAGAGCCCATCTGTTTGTGATTTTAGGGGCTGGGGCCCTGGCGGGGTCTAGCCTACCCCAAAGCAGGATTCCGGGTCAGGAAATGACCCTGGGGTGAGGGTCCTGGGCAGAGGAACTGGATTCACAAAACAGACCAGCCTTCAGCGTCCAGGCTACAGGTCTCCCATCTGACTGGGGGCCTGGTCACCCCAGAAGGCCCTCCACAGAGGGAGGAGCAAGGAACGCTCCAGGCTGGGGAGCCCCAGGGGGCTCAGGATTCAGGGTTGGGGTTTGAAGGCGGGGGAAGGGGACAGGAAGACCCTGACTCAGCTCGGCCTGCACATCCTAGGTCTCCACTGAAAGAGGGGTGGCCTGCGTGGGCGACGGGGTTCCAGGGCTACAGGAGAGGCCAGAAGGAAGTACAGAAGCACAGGGAAGAGACATGCAGGTGGGAGGAGGGGAAGATGTGGAGTGAGCGGGAGGGGCTCACCGCTCCTCTTCTCCAGGACTCTAACCTAGACACCGTCCTCACTCACTGCTGGGGGCTGACCAGGGCGAGCCCAGGGCAGCCAGACAGCCCTGGAGCCCGCCTCCCAGGCCCTCGCCGGCAGCTGGTGCTGGCTCAGCGCTGGAGACCCGGCTGCAGAGGGGACCCGTGTCCCGTGGCGAGCTCCTGCCCACCAGGCCCGGCAAAGCCAGACGCCTTCTGGCCTCCCCGATTTATCCCAGGCACCCAGCAATGCGAGACGTGCCTGCCCTCCTGCCACTGCCCTCCCATCTCTGGTGCGCGGATCAATCACAGGCGGTGCCTGCTGCCCCAGGCCGGCCCCGGGGAGCAAGGGCAGAGCTCGGTTCCGGCTGGAGGCTCCCGACAGGTGGGCGGCCCTGGACCTCCTGACCCAACCGCTGTAGGATGCCCCCCAGGTGGCCCTCCATCCCGGGCAGCACAGCGGCTGCCTCCCCAACAGCGGGCCAGCAGGTGGAAGCCACCCTGCAGCCCCAGCTGCCCTCCCCGCCCCCACGCCGTGCTACGAGCCCAGATGCGCAAAGCCGAGCCCGCTCGGAAGGCTGCGCCCTGTGTATCTGCACTGATTCCATCTCAGCTTTATTAGTCCCAGGCCGCTCTCATTTCCTGCTGTGTCCTGTGGATATCATTAACATTTCTGCAGCTTTTGTTTTTTTCACATTCTCCAAATGCATTACCCAGAAACGTTATTTACCAGGAGAACGTGCTCTGACCAGTGCCCCCCGCCCCCAGCTCTAACCAGTCCAGCGGCTGCACCTTCTCATTTAGCCGAGCTGTACTGCAGGCGGGTCCCCATCCACACAGCAGCCGGATGTGGTGAGAGCATCTATCTCTGAGCAAAGACAGTTCAATTAAAATGCGAAAGCCCAGCGCCTGATGGAGAACGCAGCCGAAAATGCTCACCCCAACACCCACCTCCAACCCCAGATGCCGGGCGGGGTAGGGACGCAGGAACAAAGGCATGGCATCAAAGGCGCTGCTCAGAGACAGCCGGCTCTGCCAGCAGAGAATGGGGCTCTGCATCTTTAAGAGCTGCCACGGGCTCTGTTATTAATCGTTATGATTAGGATTACTTTTCGAGAACACTAGGAAAAGACAAGAAAGCGCAGGCACAGCGGGCTGCTTCCTGGTAGGGGGCAGAAAGAGGCCCCCTTGACAGAAAAATGGTGACCTTTGAACTTGGGAGGGGGGCAGAGCAGGGCAGACTGGGGGTTTGACCTCTGTGGGTTCAGCTGGAGGGAGACGGGGTGGGGGTCAGGGGAGCACACCCCCTAACACACCCTCCTAGGTCTCCTGGTCCAGCCCAGCTCCCCCACCTGCCTCTTCTCCCAGACACTAGGTCAGGCCTTGTCTCCGAAGGGGGAAGGAAGGGGAGGTCAGCCACGCACTAGGCACATTAGCACTCCTGTGACAACACCGGACACTGGTCTTCCCAGGCCACCGCGGGGAGCAGGCCCGCTCGGGGGGCGTGCACTGGAGGCTGGCTCAGGGTCGAGCCCTTGCCTCCGAGGCCACAGGAGTCCCCACATGGCTCCCCCAGCCACTGACAGCCATCACCAGGGGGAGAGGAAGCTGGGACATGAACAGACCCTCCCATGCGGCAAGGCCAGTGGTCCTCAGCCCTCAAGGGCCTTTGGCAGCTGCTGGCCTCAGCAGTCCCTTCAGGCAAAGACCCCAACCCCTCCCCTCCCCCAAAGGTGCTGTAGAGTGAGGGGCTCCCCTGGCTGAGTGCCTCAATGAATGCTGCCTGCTCTGCCGGTTTACAGAAAGGGGTGAGATGAAGAGAGACCTGCGTATGAGCGCCCCCCAAGTCCTTCTGTGGCCTGCAGCCCGAGCCCTGCCCAGAGCAAGGGTGGGCGCCCTCACCTGGACCCCACAAGAATTCCCATTTTGGCCCTGGCCGGGTTGACCCAGTGCATAGAGCATGGGCCTTGATTCTCCTCAGAGCACACGCCGGGGTTGTGGGCTCGATCCCCAGTGTGGGGCGTGCAGGAGGCAGCCAATCAATGATTCTCTCTCATCACTGATGTTTCTATCTCCATTTCCCTCTTTGAAATCAATAAAAATATTTTTTTTAAATAAAAAAAATTCCATTTTAGAGGAGGCACCTCGGAGCGTGACAGCAGGAGGGCGTGCACCGGGTGCTCACACTCCCAGGTCCCCTCTGCAACCCAGGCCGGCGGCCAGGCCAGGGCCCCCTTTCCTCCAGGAGCCGGGCCCGCCTTCGGGAGGCCCACTTATGGGCAACAGTGGTTATGGCCCCTGCCGTCACCATGGCCGCCTCAGAGCGGTCACTGGGCCCACAGCCGCTCCAGACCCCGCAGCTGCTGAGCCCCCAGGTGGGGCGCAGCCAGGAGGCTGGCCGGAGGTTTTCCTGAGACACAGGGGTGGTGTGAGACAGAAAAGGGAGAGACAGAAAGAGAAACCGAGAGAGAGGGGAAAGAGGGAGAGGACAGAGAGTGGGAGAAGGAGGGCAAAGGGAGGGAGGGAGAGGGAGGCGGAAGGCTGGGGGAACCATTCTGCTCCCCTGCGTTCTCATTTGTAGCTGCAGGAAGCATATTTTTAAACCCACCCCATTCAAGCCTGGGAACAGGAAGGGGAGCGTCCCCGGAGTCAGGAAGCGAGGGGTGAAGAGTGGGGTGCTCCAGGAGGACCTGAGGGGCCACGAGTGGCGGTGACGAACACTGAACAGGAGACCTCCATTCAAAGGGCAAACATTCGCCACGCTGCCGGCCGGCCTGTGCCGTCTCTTTTGAATCCTAAAGGCCTGGCTTGAGTGGGGGAAAGGGAGGCGCTTTCCAGGACCCACAGGCCTCTGGGACAGGTGGGGTCTGTGGACCAGGGGCTAGTGACAAGGTGGGACCAGAGCCAGCTAGGGAACCCCGCATGGGGCAGAGGAGGGAACCCCAGAGAACAAGGCAGCCCCACCCCAAAGCATGGCCTCCTGAGACCGTCCCTCACGAGCAGCACACCTGGCACGCACCTCTCCTCATTCACGCGCCGGGTCCCCGTGGGAGACGGCACAGGGAGCCCAGCACGGGAGGTGGGTGCGAGGGCCTGGACCCTGAGCGGCAAGCACCGGAGTGAGTGGGAGGGGAAGCAGGCAGGCCACCCAGCCCCCTCTCCAGATGCCCAGGTTAGGGGGCCCCGGCGAGGCAGGCCTCTGGAGGGTGCCTGAACCGGAGTAGAGGCTTCTGGATGCTACAGATGTTGGGAAGCCCTCCGGGGAGCCTGCAATGGCACCTCCTGCAGGGACCAGCGGCGGAGGCAGCAGACACCTACGGGGCCCCCTGAACGAGGCCCTCCCTCAGGTCCAAGCCACCAAGGACGCCCTCTTGGTCCTTCGATGCTCCCCTGGGCGCCCGTGCCGGGTGATGCTGCGCTAGTTCGGAAGCATCCAGTCCCGTCGGAAACCACCACCCATTCCCGGGAGGAGTCCGTGACGGAGGGCTCCCACCGCGCAGGGCTGTCCCCGCCCCACCGTGGGGGCTCTCTGGGGTGCGGGGCCAACAAGCCCCAAGACTTGAGCCACTTAAGCCAGAGGCGTCCACAGTCTGGGTGAGAGCTGTGAAGTGCTGGGGAGGGGCTTGGAGGGGGAGCGAGAAGAAATTCCAAAAGCAGCTGTGTTGGCATTCAAGACCTCTCAGGTGACAGCGGGCGGGGGTGTCGGGGAGAACTCACCTGTTGTCAGCTCAGACTTATCAGGCTCTTGTGGACATAATTGTTTTTAGATTTTTATTCAACAAAGAACATCAGCACTTCTCCCTGTCAAAATGAGGGAAAGACTAAGAGGATGGTGGGGCCAGCTGCTGGGGTGCAGACACTAAGGCTGGGGGCTCTGGGGCCCCACCCATTCCGGGCCCCAGGCCAGCAAGATCAAGAGGCTGATTTAGGGGTCCAAGGGGACCCACGGAGGGGGTCCCAGGCTGCCCTTTTCCGATCCCTCTCCCACACTCCCAGGTCCGGCCTTGCAGGCTACTGCACAACGTGGTTGAGCGAGGGCCTGTCTGCTGGCTAGGAGAGGAGGCCTCTCACACCGGTCTTGTCCTCATCACCCCACGTGCCCAGAGACCCGGACCTCCCTTGGCAAGTAGAGCACCAAGGCCCCGAGCCCATGGCTTGTCTGGCTGCTGACTGACGCCGTGGCCTTGGAGCATTTTCATCTCCTCCTCTCAGGGCCTTGGCACCTGCTGCCTCCTCTGTGGAATAATACCATTCTCACACCTCTACCGGCCCCGCCCAGAGCGCGCTGACCCGCCTCAGGCAGCTTCCCCAGGCAGCGCTGGACCGCACACCTGCAGCTCCGCCAGCTCTCCAGCGCTCAGCTCCTCGCAGTAAGCCACGCGGCCAGCTGGCTGGCTCGGCATTGGTCTCTCCTCATTGTAACAAAGGTTCTGTGAGAGCAGCGTTTTTTGGTTTGTTTTGTTCACAGCGATACCTCCATTTCCCATGACCATAAATATTTGTTAGATAATGTGTAAAGCAGTGATGGGCAACCTTTCGAGCTTGGTGTGTCAAACTTCGCCAAAAAACTGAGCATAACTTGGGTAGTGTGTCACTTTGAGGAAAAAACATTATTTTGCAAATGTTTCATCCTCAGGAGCAGCAAATGTTTCATCCTCGGCATGCGGCCGCCTCAGCGGCCGCGTGTCATCAGAAATGGCTACGCGCGTGTCACAGGTTCGCCATCACTGGAAAGTATCGTACTGGCCCCATGGAAATATCCGGAGCGAGCACCCGGTGGCGGGACAGAGCACACCTGGGTGGGGACAGGGGTCTGTGGCCACAGCCCCGCATTCACCCAACAAAGAACACCCCCTCTAGCCGGCAGGTCTGTGCTGAGTGAAGTGGGCAGGCGAGTGGAGGCCAGTGAGGGGTCCTGGTCACAAAGAGTGCGGGGAAGCCCCTCACCTCCAGGGAATTGCAGCCTTATGGGAACGAAGGCCCAGGCTGCCACAACTTGCATTTTTTCCTTTAAAACGCCAGAAATCAGAATTTTATAAAAAGATAAATATTTTTAAAAATGCTATCAACCAAGTAAAAAAATTAACACTCTGGATTTCAAGAAAAGCTGGCTGTGCTGCATCTGATCACAAGCTCCCAGGAGCCACCGGCTGATGGAACTGACAGAACTTTCCCTGGTCAAAGGGAGGGCCTTGTGGGCAGGAAATCTGGACATCTCGTGTGCAGGCCCTTGGTAGGCACTGGATGAGAAGGCACAAGAGCAGAGGGGCCCCGGACCTCCCGGCCCGGGAGAAGCCGGAGCCCAGCACAGACGGGTGAGCTGTGGGTGGAGGAACAGGTGAGTGCTGCAGGCTCGGGGCAGGGCTGGCTGTGCAGCTGGCCCGTGGGAGGGAGGAGCGGGGCAGCCGGGAAAAGGAGGGGCAGAGGAGTGCGCGGCACCTGGATGAGGCCTAGTGCCCACCGCCTTGCTGGGCCCTGCAGGGCTCCCTGGGGGCACGCGTCGCAGCAGGAACTGCGGAAGGAATGGTAAGACAGGTGTCCACGGGCCTGCCTCCTTCACCGAATGCAGCCTGCGGGGGGCAGGGGCTCCACCTGTTAGGTCCCAAGCTCTAAGCCAGAAATTGGCCCAAGTAGGTGCCTGTTTCCTACCTCCCACTCCCGGATGGACGGACAGATGGGATGCGTGGTCAACTTCCGGCTGGGTTCATTACTTAACCCTCATCACAGTCTACAGCAGTGCTTCTCAACCTTCCTAATGCCGCGACCCTTTAATACAGCTCCTCCTGTTGTGGTGACCCCCAACCATAAAATTATTTTCGTTGCTACTTCGTAACTGTAATTTTGCTACTGTTATGAATCGTAATGTAAATATCTGTGTTTTCCGATGGTCTTAGGCGACCCTGCTAGCGGTTCTCAGCCTGTGGGTCGTGACCATCAGAAAACACAGATGTTTACATTACGATTCATAACAGTAGCAAAATTACAGTTACGGAGTAGCAACAAAAATAATTTTATGGTTGGGGGTCACGGTCGTGGCATTAGAAAGGTTGAGAACCACTGGTCTAAAGGATGCCACCCAGAGAGAGGGCTGATGATGCCAGGCCTGGAGGCCAGGACATGTACTGTAGCCAATCAACTTACGGTCAGCCCTCTACAGCCCCTGGGTCATAGTCCCTCCTGCACCTGTGCCCACTCACCTGTCAAGTTCACTTCTGCTCGGCTTAGTCTGCTGGGGGGTTTGGGGAGGAGCAAGTTGGGTGCCGAGGGCGCAGAGGAAAAAGCACATGGGCCCTGCCCTCCTGAGGCAGACAGACACACAGACAACTGCCAGGTGTGACACCAGGAGGCTATGGGAGTGGGGAGAGCAGGTAGTCAGGGGAAGCTGGGAGAAGGGGAACTGACTGATCTGAGGAAGGGAGAGGGCCCACCAGAAGCCATTGTGTGCAGAGCACATTCTGAGCCAAACCTCCCCACTTGCAGGGAATGAATGAAGGCCTGGAGAGGGCACCTGCCAGGGGCCAGCAGGCTGAGACCCGCCAGCTCCTCCCCAGTGCCCTTCCGTCCGACAGGAAGCGCTGAGCTGGAGGCCAGAAAGGGTGGTGGGGAGGTAGGTCCTCCCCCTGGACCCCCGCTTCCGAGGGGAGTCGGGAAGAGCCTCCCCACCCCCACAGCCTGGCGGGGAGGGGGTGCTTCCTGGAGGACCCCCCCCCCCCCCCCTGCAGCAGCCTGACAGCCCGAGAGGCACAGCACGCCAGACCCTTCCGTTCCAGCTGGGGGAGGAGCCAGGGGAATTGGCGTCGCCGCCCTCCCCAGTCCCGGGGGAGGAAGCCGCCGGTCAGGCCGCCACAGTGTCAAATCCTCTGGCTGCCTAATTGTGAGACAGCGGCATTTAAAGAAACGCGTTCTGGCCGCCTGCCACACCGCAAACGGCTCGGTATAATTTTATTATTAAGGAGAGAGAAAAGGGAGGAGGCTGGGAGAGAGAAAGGGAGAGAGGGGCGGAAATGGCTTCGTCCAAGTCAGCCGGGAGGTTCTACTCCGCGTGGAGCCGGCCCGCTTTCCAGTTGGCAAGCTGACCGCGTTAACTGCGCACTCACTGTCTACGCGGGGTACCCGAGGCGGGCGGGCTCGGCCGGATGACTTAGGGTCTGCAACGAGGCCGGTAACCCTCCCCGCGGCCGATACCACGGGCTCCTTAGAAAGTGGGCGCGGGCCACCTGGCGCCCCCGCGAAGGCCACTCCGGGGCCGGGGACAGGAAGCCCCACCCCAGGCGTGCGCGGCCCCGGGGCTCCCGGGCGCGCCCCGGCGCGAGCAGGGTTAACGCGGCGCCGCGAGGCCTGGAGGCCGGCGAGGGCCCAGCCGGGGATGGGGAGCCCGCGCGGGGCGTGGGGGTTGTTTGCGGCCTCGCCGCCCGCCCGCGACAGATGTCCCCGCCGTGTAAGACAAAGGCAGAGCGCCGCCGCCGCGGAGAACAGCCGCAGGACTCCCCGGGGGCAGGTAAAATTTCACCTTCTATTTGTGTTCCCCGTGCGGCCCCGCCCGCCTCCAGTTTCCCAGCCTCCGCTCCAATCCCGACAGCGCCACCAAAGACGTCGCGCCGCCTCCTCCGCAGCCCAACCCGCTGACCCCAGCAAGGTCACGGCGACCTCGGGCTCCGCCGGCAGCGCGCCCGACTGCCTCCTGGGGCGCCCCCCGTCCGCGGTCCAAGGTAATTGGAGGCGCCGGGAGAGGAAGGGGGAGCCGCACTCGCCACCAGGCAGCGGCGCCGCCGGCCGCCCCGCCCCGCCCCCAGCCGGCGCTGTGACCCCGCCCCCGCCCCGTCATTCATCTCCCGATTCCCGCTGTAGCCGCCCTCGGAAGCCAGCCGAGTGAAGCAGCTGTTCCTTGCACACTCCACTTGACCAAAGATGATGATAAATGAGGCCCGGGCTGCGGCGGGGACGCGGCGGCGGCCGCGAGGGGCGCGCACAGCCCGCAGCCCCCTCCCCGCGCCCTGGGAAGGGCGAGGACGCACAGGACGGAGGCCGAGAAACAAAACCTAAAGCCCAAAGCCCTTCCCTCCCGGCGCTCTGCGCGGCCCCAGCACCCGGCGGCGAGGAGCCGGGCGGAGCTGCGCCCCGAGCGCGGGGCCCAGGCGCAGTTCTGGTTCTCGGGCGGGCGCCGCAGCCCCTCCCTCTCCACCCCCTTCCCCTGCCTCGGTCCCCGCAGCGCCCTGGCCCCCCACCCTCAGCGCCTCAAACCTATTAACGCTCGTAAATAATAAATAATGACACGCTTCCCTCCAACCGCGCAAGGCTGCAGGCGGGGGCCACCGCCAGCTGCGCCCCGTCCTGGGGAGGGGACGCCCTCCTGGTGCAGGGGGCTTGGGCGGGAGGCGCAGCACACGTGCCGCCGCGGCGCGCAGGCGGGCACCCCGCCCCGCGGAGGAGGGGGAATCCCGCTCTGCCCTCCCCAACGCCACCTCCCCTGGAGTCCTCTGGCACCGAACGAGGCGAGAGCGCGCGCGAGCTCCCCAGCCCGAGAGGATTCTTTCCAATCTGCCCCCCTTTCCATAGCCGCCTCTCCGGCTCGTGCGCCCGCCCGCCCGCTCCACCAGCCCAGGCCGCGGGCTCCTCACCTCGCTCGGTGGCTCCGGACTCTGAGCACCTCCCCCGGCCCGCGGCCCCCGCCCCAGCGCGGGCATCGCGCGGCTAAATCTCAGCCCGGAAAGGACCGATTAGGAGCCGCGTGCCTTTCTGCGAAATATTGGAACCGAGTGGCTGGGGGCGGGGAGAAGAGCGATGTGGTCCCCTCGCCTCCCTTCCCGCTCGCACGGCTGCGGCTCAGCTCCGCACACGGCGGCTGCCCGCCCCGGGCGCCGAGAAGCCCGCTGGGTCCCGGTCGTTTCTCTTCTACGCCCACCCTTCAGTCATCAGCGGAGCCGGAGCTTCTACCACAAGGACCCTCAGGCGGCGCCACCAAGTGGGGCGCTGCCTCCCCCACCTCCAGCCTCCTCCCTAAGCTGCTCCAAACAAACAGCCTTTAAACAGCAGCGGCTGGCACACCGGCTCGAAGGCCAACACCGCCCGCCCGCGCCCGGGAGGCCTCTCCCCCGCTTCGTCCTTCTTTGCCCACCTTCGACCCTCCCTCCCAGCCCCTTCCCCTTCAGGCCCAGCAGCTCAGGCTCCGCCCCCTTCCTCAGGGGAATGAGACAGCAGGAAGTTCATGTCCACTGCCATTACCCTGCTCGCCAAAGGCCACCCACCCCAACCCCAGCCCGTGCTCCCCAAAGGAGGGCCGGCAGAACCCCTGCAGGTTTTGACTGAATCAGTCGCTTGACATTTTCCAGACTCTGTTATGTGCCCAGTGCTGGCGACCCACAGCCTGGCCCCTGAGCACCTCCCTCCTGAACGAGGTGGGGTGAGACACCCACCGGGAACCGGGGGCACGGGAGGAAGTGTGGGCTGAGAAGGAAGGAAAAAGGCACTCCAGCGGCAGAGGGCTGCAGGCTTAGCGGCGGAAAGAGCACAACCTTCTTGGGAACCTGAGTCAGATTTCTCTCCCAGCTTAGCTGCAGGGGCGGGGAGGGTGGGGGGCCTCTGGCCTGGATTGCCATAGGCAGAAAGCCTGATGGGCGGGGCAGGAGGGGCATGTGGAATACAGATGTGAGAACAGCAGCTGCACCGGGCTTGCCTGGTGACACCCTCGGGCCACCTGCTGGGCCGAGGCTCTGAAGGCAAGGTGGGTCAGGAGAGAGGGCCCCTGAGCACACAGGCGGGCCGGTCGGTTCTCGGGGGGGCTCCAACCCCCAGCCAGCCCAGACACCAGCCTGGAGCCTCCCTTGGATCTAGAAAGTTCTCAGAACCCTCAGACTGTCGGAGTGGGTAGAACAGCAGCAGCGTCAGCATACTGTCTGGTCCTCTCCTGCAGCCAAGGTGCCTGGATAGATTTTATTTCTAATCCTCAAACTGCCCCCTAGGAGGTGACGTCACCTCTCATCCCACAGGCTTGGCACAGTGCCACCGTGGGGCAGGGGCCGCTCTGGGCCCTGTGGGGAGGGCCTCACGCTGGTTTGCTCTTTCCGCAGCTGAGCGTCAGGGAGGGGCCTGGGGCGAGGGTGGCAGGTAGAGGACAGTGAGGTTCTGGTTTGCTCCTTCGGAAATTTAAGAAAACTGGCTGGAGGGCAGGGTTTGGTGTGGTGGGAGCTGGAGAGAGGAGTCACAGCCAACAGCTCCCCCACCTGCTTCCTCTTGCAGATCGAGCTGCCTGAGGCACATCTGCCCCCAGAGCGTCCCAGCGAGGGGCTGGCTCCTGGGCTGCGGTGATGGTGACGGTGTGAAGCCACACAGGGCTCATTCGTCATCTGCAGCCCAAATGGGAACCCACCAGCCATGCACCCCCACTTTTCAAACGTGTGTAGCTATCCTGATGACTGAATTACGAGCCCATTAAAGCGAGCAGCTTTGGGTGGGTGTATACCTCCCCCCCCAGAGACTGAGACAGCGACGACGGTGAGAAGGGCTCTCCATCTCGAGGATGCGTTCAGTGGGGGAGGACCCTTGTCTCTGAGCAGCGGGGACCTCGTCCTGGCTCCCTCGCCCACCCGCTGCAGGGAAGGCCTTCTGCCCCCCGGCTCTCCCGGGTGGGGTAGACCCTGCCAGCCCCCCACCCCCGGCCCCATGCAGCCTGGTGCCCAGAAGCACTAACCTTTGGGGAAAGCTAACCACTAGCCGCTGTCCAGAGGCAGCCGGGCAGCCTTTGGTGTCGGCGGCCGCCTCCTCCTGGCGGCTTTCCTCAGAGCAGCCCAGTGTGGGGGTGCGTGAGAGCACAGGCCGGCAGGCGCTGCCTGAGCCGCGGCCGCCGGTCTGACCCAGCAGCGCTCCCCTCCCAGGTGACGGGGCTTTCTGCTAGTGTCCCGGGCAGTGGCGTTTGCTCCCCAGCTAAAGGCTGTTCGCTCTTCCCAGGCCCGTCTCCAACTGCACCAAACCTCCCGAAGCTCCCCCCCTGCTCAGTCACTCCGCATCTGGGGAGCCTCTCCAGCTGCGGGTGGACTGCCCCCGGGGCTCACTGGCTCTGAAAAGTTGCAGGATGTTCCCTCCTGACTGGTGCTGTGGTGCTGGCACGGAGAGGCAGGCCTGTGGGGCCGGGAGCTCTAGAGAAGTCAGATTCACCACAGCCAGGCCAGCCGGCTGTGAGGACTGATAGGTGGCTGGTTGTTGCGAGACTTCAAGGCGAGGAGAGGCATCAATAGCCCCCACTGCACCCTGTCTGTAAACGCCAAAGGCCGCGAAGCCACACAGCTGGGGGGGGGGGGGGGGTGTCAAATCCCAGCTCTGCACACTACTGCTGAACCCTCTGAGCCTCCTGTTCCTCAGCCAAAACCTGCTCTGAGCAACACCACGCTGACAGGGGTCTCCTGAGACGAACGAGACCCTGTGCGTGGCACCTGGTGGAGGCTCAGTGAAGGGCAGTAGCTGTCAGCGCCCCGGGGGGGGGGGTGGCGGTGAGGACCCAGTCTTGTACTCTCTCACTCCCAGGGGCCGGCGGGTGTCTGGGACAGAGGTCTTCCGGAAGGGCTTTCGCAGGGACGTGACACTCCGGAGCTGGGAGGGCTGCTGGGACTGAAGGCTGAGGCCCCCCCCCGTGGCGGGCGGTCGCCTTCCCACTGGAGTCAGTGTTGCTCAGTAGTTTGCACCTCTTAGTGCGGTGCAGACCCTGCTGTGGTCAGGCCTGGGGTTCTGCAGGCTAAAAGGCTCCACTGCTGGCCTGTGGGTCACTACGGGCCGCAGGATCTCAGCCATCCAGCCCTCTGGCCCCTGCGTCCTGGAGGCTGGGCTCAGCATCCTCACAGCTGGTTGTGTGGAGGCTGGGCCTCTGCATTCGGCACAGCTTCCGGCAGCATCACTCTGGTAAGCTTGCGGTCAGGTCATGTCCAGGCCTCCTGGTTCTGTGTCCCCATCAGGAGAGGGGGACGCTGGGATACGATGACCCCACGCTTTTCCTTGCTGGTTCCCTTTCCTGACCCCTTTAGAAGGTGTAACACCTCTGACCCAGGCTTCGGACCTGGGGTCCAAGGCTTACCCAGACTAAATGAGTAGCAGCCAGTTCGCACTCGCCGGATGTGCCAGGCAGTCCTGGTAAGCGCTTTGCATCTACAAATCTCATCCTCATGACAGCCGTGGGGCGGGCAGCGTGAGCGCCCTTGATTTATGACGAGAGACCTGAAGCCCCGTGCCGAGCCCATCGTCGGTCAGGGTGCAGGGCCGGAGGGCCACACTCCGGGGCTCCCTGGCCCGGCCCCTAAGCATGCAGCCTTGGAGGATTTCCTTTGGGGAAATGACCCATTTGGTTTTCTGGGCACAGAGCGGGTATGGATACGCATCCTGCATCTACCGGGCTAGGCTGGGCCAGTTGGGGATGTAGGGGTACACCGGTAAATCTCTTCCAAGAGTTTTTGGCCACATGGACCCAAAAAAACTACAGATGCCTCTACCCAGCAGGCTTGCTCCCAGCCAGACGCAGACGCCGGCACAGGGCGATTAACTGCGGCTGCGATGAAGCAGAGACCAGGTGTCCCCTACGTCCACTGAGAGGCGGAGGGACGTGCGTTCGGGGGCCCTCACAGTGAAGTGCTGGTGAGGGGGGCAGGGCTTCGGGCATCACCGAGTGCACCTCGAGGTGGGTGAGGGGCGCAGTGAGAGTGTGCAGGGGCCCCACTGCATAAAAGGGGGAGACCTTGATCTTTCTTTATTCATGACCACCTGACACCTGGCAAAGGTTTAACACTTGGAGGGACAAATGGTTGAGAAGGAGCCTGTTTCAGGCTCCCTCTGGCACAGCCACCAGACAGCTGTCTGGCTCTCGGCCAGGAGGGACCTGTTTCTTCACAGGTAAGAAGGGAGGAGTCCCAGCTGCCAAGAGGAGTCAACCCACCTTCATCCTGCATGGGACAAAGGACAGGACAGGAGCCATCCCCCCATTTTACAGGTGAGGAAACTGAGGCCCCAAATTAGGGAGGGACCAAACCTGAATCCCCACATAGGCTGTGGCCTCGCTCCTGGTGCACAGTCTTGGGGGACACACAAGCCTGGACTGGCTCGAGCCCTAAGCTGTATGGGCAGGCGCTGCTACCAGGGCTGCTGACAACCACAGCCCCAGCGCGCAGGGCCTGCTTCTGGTCTTACATGTCGCCGTGCGCTTTATCAGCGTGCCTCCCTTTAGTCGTCGGACAACCGCCACCCGTATGCAGTTTAACAGCAGAGGCCACCCTGGGCCTCCGGGGCCCGGGGCTGGGGCTGTAAGGCGTGGCAGGAATATCTGGGGCCACACCCTTGCTGGGCACCCCCAATCTGTGGTGCCTGGGCAGGTGACCCCGGCATCCATGCCTCAGTTCCTTGTCTGTCCCTCAGAGGGGGGTGTAAGGGTTAGACGAGACCATGGACAGAGTCGTCTGAGCAATGCCTGGCAGAGGAAGACCAGTAAGGGAGCTGCTGTTCTTAAAAAGTAAATCTATACCTTTCTATAACACAGAGAAAGTTCAGGAAACCCCTGCTCTGGTCCTAGCTGTCATGGAGCGGGGCTCCTTGGAGTGGCAGGAACCTGGCTCTGGCCTCCTGCCCCGCCCAACTGGGAGGATATGCTAGCCTGGCCCAGAGGCCCAGCGGGCAGCGGCCAGAGCAGGGCCCAAGCGCCTGTGTTCCCGAGCTGGCACGTGGGAGCAGACTTGGCCAGCTGGCAGGAGGCCCCTGCCGCCCCAGGCCCGTGGAAAGAGGCTCGGGAAGGCACCTGTGTCCGCCCTGTGTCGCGCTGGCTTTTCCAGACCAGAGCCTCCTGGGTCTTTGGAAAGAACATCCAGTGCCCGAGGCCCTGCCACAACGGCTGTGTGACCTCAGGTGAGCCCCCCCACCCGCCGGCCTCCGTTTTCTCAGCGGGGAGAGGGGTCAGTATCCACCTCACAGGGGTGACCAAAGAATCGGGGAGAAAATGGACATAGCGCCCCGTGTCGTCATCGCGCTCACAGCCACGCCTCGCACGCTTGTGTGAGAGCCCGCCGCAGGGGCAGGCTGCGCGTTGCCCCGTCTGCAGAGAAGCCCTGGGACAGGAAGGAAGGGAAGGCCTAATGTTGTTGTGACCCACGGCTGTGGGGCCGGCCTAGGGTTCGGAAGCTTCCCACGCAGTTCTGAAGGCAACTGTGCCCAAGCGGGAAGGCCCAGGGGAGCACTGTGCTGGGTGAGGGGCCTCGTGGCAGGTGCAGGGCGGTCACTCTCAGGCCGTTTCCTGGTGCCCTCTGAGCCTGGGCATCCACAAGTGCCTCCTCCCCGTCTCCTCATTTTAATCCCGAGTAGTTGCAGGAACACATGCGCACCCCGTGGTGCATGCGGCACGGTCCAGGCCTGGGTGAGCAGCGGCATCTGGACTGAAGTCTGTTCCTTGGGCGGGGTCCCGGGCATCAGCCCGGCCGGGGCTCAGCTGGGTGGAGCATTCCTTGTCCTGTGCACCAAAAGGTTGCGGGTTCGATTCTCAGTCAGAGCACATGCCTAGTTTGCAGGTTCGAGGTGCAACTGATCAATGCTTCTCTCACATTGATGTCTATCTCTCTCCCCTTCCCTTCCTCTCTCTCTTTAAATCAATAAGAACATATCCTTGGGTGAAGATTTTTTAAAACAGTGGGCATCAGTGTTCCCCTGGAGATAGGGAACTTTGGGGACTGTGGAACTCGGGGAAAATGTGTGCTGTCCCAGACTCTGTCCTTGGAGTGCCTGACCCCGGCCTCCGCCTTCACTCAGCTCACTCTGAGCCTCCTTACTAGCCACCGGACTGGGCAGACCATTTTATAGACAGGGAAGTTGAGGTTCACTGAAAAGCATGGACTTGCCTAAGGCTCACAACTCTACTTCCTGGTGCCTACGGGTTCTCCTCACATATCACATGGCTTCTTCATCTACCCTCCCACATAACCATCCACCCATTCATCCACCATCCACCCATCCATCCATCCACCCATCCATCCACCATCCACCCATCCATCCATCCATTCATCCACCCATCCATCCACCATCCACCTTCCCATCCACCCATCCATCCACCATCCACCCATCCATCCACCATCCACCCATCCATCCATCCACCCATCCATCCACCCATCCATCCATCCACCCATCCATCCACCATCCACCTACCATCCATCCACCCATCCATCCACCATCCACCCATCCACCCATCCATCCACCCACTATCCATCCATCCACCCACCCATCCACCCTCCCATCCACCCATCCATCCACCATCCATCCACCATCTATCCATCCATCCATCCACCATCCACCCATCTACCCATCCATCCACCCACCCACCATCCACCCTCCCATCCATCCATCCATCCATCCATCCATCCATCCATCCATCCACTCATCCACCCATCCATCTACCCACCCATCCATCCACCCACCCATCCACCATCCACCATCCATCCACCCATCTACCCACCCACCCATCCACCATCCATCCATCTGGCGCAGTTACTAAGTGCCTCCCATGTGCCACACAAGTGCTAAGACTGAACAGCGAGGTAGCTGTGGCCGAGCCTCCTGGCGCGTGGGGAAGGTCCCCGAGTCACGCCTGAGTGGGAACAGGCTCAGAGAGAGCTTCGAGAGGGGGCTTCCCAAGGTCTTCACCAGAGACCTGAGAGGGGGAGGAATTAGTGAGGGAAAAGGGAGAGGCCCTGGGAGGCAGGAGGGGAGAGGGAGGGTAATAAAATGTGGTTTGCAAGGGGAATGTGAGGGGCAAGAGAGAACCAATGGGCAGGGTCCACATGGTACGAGGCTCTGTAGGCCACGGTGAAGTTCACGGACTCTGCTGTGGGCATGGGAAGCCATCGAGGGCATGAGCGGCACCATCAGATGGTGCTCAGCGATGGAGGATGGAGGCCGGAGGAGCCAGGGAGGAGTCGCTGGGAGTTTCCCAGAGAACAGCTAAGGAAGCCAGGCAGCGGGTGCAAGGAGCTGCAGAGGAGGCGGGAGCCTGGGCATGTCAGGCAGAGCCCCTCGGGACTGACAGCCAGTTCTGATACTGGTGGGGCGAAGGTAAAGACCCTCACGGCTTCTCTGAGCTCAAGCTCCCAACCTGTGTTGGAGGGCTGCCTCTCCGAAACCTCCAGTTCTAACGCAGGGTCACCGCCCTCAGGGGGCAGATCGCACGTCTGAGCCACACAGCACAGTGGCTCGGAGCCTCCCCCGACAGGCCTAAGCCAGCCTCCTCCCTCACCGCAGGGCCAGGGACAGCTCTCCCGCGGAAGCCGCCCGGGCACTGCGGTCCGGGTGTGGGGGACACAGTTCAAGCGGTGAGAGTTCAGTGCCGGAGCCTGGGAGGGAGATTCCCACGGGAAAGGGTGCCCTGAGCACCAGCCCCCACGGCCGGCTTTGATGGCAAATAAGGCCCCGTGAGATCCCAGGCCACTGGCCCCCCAGAGGAACCAAGGGCCGTGGGCAGTGACCATGGACGTGAGCAAACAGCAGGGAAACCCCGCAGCCTGACCTGTGTTTCTTCTGCTGCAGCTCCATCTTTATTCCTGCCCCGTGCCCTCCTTTCCCGGCAAACACAGCCCTCACGGACCAGAGGGCCGCCGTCCACACCACGCCCGTGATCCCGGAGCGCCTGTCACGGCCCTTCACCCCACAAGCCGCCCCCCGCTGGAAGGGGTCTGTCTCCCAAACAAACTGAGTTTAGAGATCACCCACTTGTTTTCTCTGACGGGGCTCAGACAGCCGCTTGCGCCTTTGATGGACAAGACAAACCAGGGGCTTGTGGGCAGGTGTGTCAGGTGAATGAGTGACCGGGTGGCTGGTGGGCGGGGGGGATGGAATCCCATCCCCAAGGAGAGCCACTGCTGTTCTCGTTGGTCTGAGCAAACGCGATTCCCAAGGCTTTTAAGAAAAGTGCAGCTGGCCCTTGGGGTCCGCTCTGCCACTGCCCCCCACGCCCTGGGCTGGGAAACCGGAGGGCACAGCCTGCTCATACCACGTGGGAGGGGCCCTGGGCCCTGGGCGCCCGCCTCCCCATGCCGCGTCACTCCACATCCTCCACAGCACCCCTAGAAGCCCCCTTTCCTGCGCCCTGCCCCCCGGGGCTCCCAGAGACCCCCAGGAACTCCCCTGACCTGTGCGCGCCCCACGCCTGGGGTGGCGGAGAGCCTCTCACGGGGCCAGAGGCTGTGGGAGAGGCGGGGCAGTGCCTGCCAGACCCCCGGCAGCTCGCACAGCAGGACACACGGCGTTTGTCATCTGCTGAGGACAGTGGGGAGAGTTTAAGGTGAAATTTAAGCCCATTAGTGCTTGACTAATGGCATCAGCAGCGACAGCGAAAATGATGATGGCAGGGTGTGTGAGCACCCATAAATTCTCGTTCTTGGGCCTGGCTCCTCGGCACTTGCACCAGCCTGGGCTCTGAGTCCCTCCTCCCCCCAGGGGTCTCTGCATAGCTGGCAGGCCCTGCCCCTGCCCCAGCCCCCACCCGCCAGTGGGTGGCCAGGGCATGAGAAAGGGAGGCCAGGAGCCCCCGCGTGGAGGCAGGACCTCCTGATCCCTCCCTTTGTAACTTCTCTTTTTACGCGCACCAGCACCCGCTCAGCCCGGCATCTCCCCAGCTGGGCTGGCTTGCAGCTAATGCCTGACAACTCTGTTTATGTCTCCCCATAATTCTCCAATTTTATGTTTTTTTTTTCTTCAGGGCCATTAAGCCCAGCCACACGCTCCTTCCCCTGCCCCCGCCCGCCTTTGTCCTTGAGGCCCAGCAGCCCCTGCCCTTTGGAGGGCAGCCCACCCCACCCCCCACCCCTGGCCCCGGCAGGTGGACAGGCCGCAGCAGGAGGCCTCCAAGGACAGGCCTGCAGGTGGGACTCCTGGTGGCCAGGACCTCCGGACACCGCCTCCCTGTCCTCCCAGCACAGATCTCACCCCGCCGGGCCACAGCCCCTGGCGGGCCCTCCCAATGGGGTGATGCCTCAGCCCCCCGCTTTGGCTTTCCTTCCTGGCTGGCCTTTCTCTTCCCAGAGCCCTGGCCACCTCCTGCAGCAAGCCCCGCTCTCTTCCACATGCTGAGTCCTGCTCCGCTAACCTGCCCTCTGCTGCCCTGTGGCCCGCCTCCGAGGAGGCCCCGTCCCCCCCCCCCCGCCGCCCGCCCCCTAGGCCTCCTCACCAGACACCCCACACACACACCTCACAGCCACAGCCCATCATCTGGCCTCTTCACCTCCCACAGGGAAGCGGGGCGCCTCCAAGCTGGGCTTGCTGGGTCCTAGCTGGGCCCACGTGGCTCTCCCAAGCTCTGCTCAGGGTCCTGTCTTGCTCTGAAGCCTGAGAAGGCTCCCAGCTCAGTGCGGTGCTCAGCCTCCCAGCCCACACTCCTGCTGCCCCCGAGCTCTGAGATCAGACCCGAGTGTCCCTATCAGGCTCCCCATTTCCTGGCCAGTCCTGCCTCCTGGGGTGCCCTTCCCTGTCTCTGCAGGTCCAAACCCAAGGCAGCAGGACCTCGGAGGCCCTTTCCAGATGCCCTCAGTGAGAAGCAATTCCTCCTTTTCTTCTGGACCCACACAACCCCCTCCCTGGCTCTCTGACGGGACACCTGGCTTCCTGCATCAGCATCCCCCACCAAGGCTGGCACGGAACGTTTAAAGGAACAGCCTCGTCTGGAACTCCTTTTTCTCCCCAGGGACACCCTCCACCGCTCCATTCTGGGGCCCAGCAACGCCCCGTGGGGGTGACTCAGCAGGGAGGCCGGCCTCCCTCCAGCAGGTCCCCTCTTCCCCGAGGGCCTGTGCTCTCTTCTCTGCTGAGCCGCCTTGTCAGCCAGAGGCCCCGGCCTGCTGCCCACCTGCCACGGCCTGCCCACACCTCCCTCACATGCAGGTGGCCCAGGCCCACCCGTCCCGGATGCTGCTCTGGCCTCCACGGCTGCCCTTTGCTCCAGCCGCTGTCACAGGTCTGCACACCACGTGGCCTGGTCTCGGCTCCTCTCCTCTCTCCCCAGTGGAAGGTGCTGGGCACGTCCAGGCCGCCTCTGAGGGCAGAGGGAGGGGCAGACTCGATGCCCATGCTGCTGCCCTTCCTCCACTTCACATGTGCTCAGCGGCCTAGCATGGAGTTCAGTTTCAATCGATTCCAGCCCGAGTCGTCCTGTGCCTGCCCCACGCGCCTGGCCATAGCTCCCCAGGCTCTCCTCTGCCCCGCGCCTGGCTGGCATTCCCCCCTGACAATCCCTGCCCTTGGCAGGCCTCACCACTGCACTGGCGGTTCCTGGAGTGACGGCCGGAACCCTGCTTGGCACCTGCCTCCATGCGGGCCTCGGGCACGGCACCCGCCTTTACCTCACAAGCGGTTCTTGAGCACAGACTCCCGTGGGTGCTGTGAATTACTGCCAGGAGCCCTACTGTTAAGAGCAGGTAAGTTTCCAAATTTGTGGGGCCCATTGCAAAGTGAACATGCAGGACCCCTGCTCGAACGTATTCCTCCCAGCACAGTGACAGGGCATTTGATCAGGCCCAGGGCACTGCGGAGCCCAGCCAGGCCAGGTCACCAGAGCAGCTGCCACCCACGCAGTGCCCCTACGTCCTCGTCACTCTGCTGGGCACCAAAGGAAGAGCCCAGCGTAACCCACAAGCCACGCCTGCACGGTCACAGGTCACGGTGACCCCGCGTGCTAAGTGCTGTGGACACACCACGTCAACAAATGATCCCAGCGAGTCAGTTCCGTGGCTCAGAGATGGGGGTCGCCCAGGCCATGTACCTGGCCTGAGATCACGGAGTGGGGATGTGCTGGAGGTCGGAGTGAGCCCAGGTTCCCAACGGAGCCACACGCAGGAGGCAGTGCCAGCCTGTGCCCACCCCACCACCACCATTACCGGGCTCCTGCCTGGGAGAGAAGCCAGAACAATAGGGCCACTGCTGAGGGAAAACCCGAGACCCTGCTGCTGGCCCGACGGCGCCGGAGAACCACCCCGACCCCCTGCAGAGGCAGACACCGGGCTCAGAGAGGGACAGCTCCCGCGAGGTCGCACAGCACAGAGGACCCCCAGCCCCAGCCTCCGGCAGCCCCGTTTCCGAAGAGCTTGCGGCCTCAGGCAGAGGCTGGCGACGGGCAGGACAGCAGGGCTTCAGCGGGACCCGATTTTGCCAAACGGGGCAGAAACAAAGACATGCTGGCCCCGCCTACCGGGGGAGGGGCAGAGCCTTCCTCTCCCTCTCCCTGTGCTTTGGAAACGTCTGCATTTTCTCCAGGAGATAAGACTGTTTTAAAAGGCCAGCAGCTCTGAGTGCTTTGGAATGAATGGGGAACGGGAGTTTGTGGCACCGAGTTCTGGTGGATAGAGTTGCCATAGATACCAAACAGGGATTTCCACGCTCCCTCAGAACCACAGCACAGCGCGCTGGTCTCAGCCCATGCTGGTCTGGAAGGCTCTTCCCTCATGTTGAAGGTTCAAAGGCTCCTCAGGACCTAGGGGCTCTCCAGGGGCCCAGCACAGTGCTCGGAGTCCCTCACCAGAGCCCTCTGCCCTGGAGGTGGGCAGGGTCGCGGTCCCCAGCTCGCCCCAGGCTGATACTGGGCTCTGCAGACGGCTAGAGCCGTCCCTGTCCCCAAGCCCCTGGTCTGGGCTGGGGAGAGCTGACAGCTCTTCAGTAAAAGCCGCCACAGCCTCGCCGGAGTGACCCTGCGCCCTGGCGGAGAGGGCGGCTGGCACCAAAGCCTCATTTTTCCTCTTCCTGTGAGACACTGAAACAATTTTCATAACGAGCCCCACGCCTGTCTGCGACAAAGCTGTATTTTCTCACGCAGCATCTCCCCGGCTGAGCGCCTGGCCTGCTTCCCCGGAGCGGGGTTGGTCTCAGGGGCCACCCTGTGCCCGGGTCACCCAGACACCGGGCCAGGAGAAGCCAGTCAAAGACAGCCATGCTGCGACCCTTATTAAACAAGAGCCCAAACCGACCGGCCCTTAACGGCTTGGGGGCTGGGCCATGTGTCGACCACCGGGATCTAAGCGCCTCAGCAGGCCTCGCCCTGGCCTCCTCGCAGGACGGGCTGACCACACAGCTCACGTGCACCGAGTTCTCCTGGCAGGCGGCCCCACAGAGCAGGTCACCTGTCCAGCACAGCCCACCAGCGTGGAGGCCAGGCCTTCCTGACAATGAGGCCCAAGGCCTTTCTGCTTGGTTCTCTGAGGGGCTGACCTGCGGGGACCTGGGCGGGCTCCAGGTGATGCTCCCAAACAGGCCTTTCTGCCCAAGGCCAAAGCCTAAAGCCCCACTGTTCTGGCCTCGTGTAGGCAAAGACTGACCCTCTCTTGGCCCCTTTATTAAGAAAAGCCACCCCAAGACATAAAAGGGCACGTGCCCTGAGGGAATGACCCCAGTCCCTTCCTGCTGCATGCCAGAGCAGGGGCCAGAGTGGGGCTCAAGCAGGCCGCCGCCCTGGACGGGCCATCTCCCGGGTGTCAGATGGGAGTCGGCGCGAGCTGCGTGCGGTGCGCCCTCGCCTGCCGCGGCGCCGGCCATGTCCCTGCACGTACAGTTAGTGTCTGGGCCTTGCTTCTTGGGCATCGGTGGTACTGACTACATGTGATTTTCGTCTTGCAAATCCCAAGGAAGACAAGACTGCACCAAGGAAGTTTCTGGAGGCTGAGGCTGAAGGGCGGAGGGCCTGGCCCGCCAGGGGAGCCTCTGAGGCACGTGAAACCATGGCGATTCCACTGTGGGCTCGTGGCCAATGGGAATGCTGCGCACCAGCACCAAACCAGGTGTTCCAGATGTTTGTGGCAGGTTTATTCGTAAGATCTTCAAACTGTAAACGGCCTAGACATTCATCAAAGGAGAAGGAATAAACAGACCACAGTATATGCGATGGAAGGTAACAAGCCACCAGCACACAGCACCGTGAGCCCAGAAACAGCATGCGGAGCACAGGTGCACGTGGGTAAACTCAGAGCTGACAAACGGCCCGCCGGCGTGGCTCAGGGGTTGAACGTGGACCCGTGAACCAGGAGGTCACAGTTCGATTCCCGGTCAGGGCACAGGCCTGGGTTACGGGCTTGATCCCAAGTGTGGGGCGTGCAGGAGGCAGCCGATCAGTGATTCTCTCTCATCATTGATGTTTCTGTCTCTCTCTCCCTCCCACTTCCTCTCTGAAATATATATACATATGTGTGTGTGTGTATTTACATACATATTTATATACATACATATGTATTTAAAGCGGACAAACGGATCCCGGGCGGCAGTGCCTCGTGGGGCACAGGGTGCCTTGGACAGTGATGCTCCTTCTCTTGATTTGAGTGCTGGTTACACACAAGCGTGCTCAGTTTGTAGCAATTCAGTGGCTGCTCACTTAGGATCCAGGCCCTTCTCTGTGTGTAAGTCAATAAAAAGTTAAAAAGTAAAACAAGGTCTCAGCTCCCCCGCTCAGCGCCTCCTGGGGCTCTTCACCCTGCTCCCGCGAAGCACAGGCCTCCGCAGCCTGTACGGCCAGCGTGCACCCTCACGGAGCACCACCGCTCTGCGCTGCCGAGGGCAGCACGCACACCTGCCCCCACAGTCAGGTGGCGCAAGGCCCGCTCTGCACAGGGAAGTCCGAGGGAAAGTGGCGACGGCTGCGTTAGGGAAGCGGCTGCCCCAGCCCGGGCGCTGTCTCTCCCTCTGTGACATGCGCGTCTTCCAGAGGCTGCTGTGCAGCTGCCTGGGTCCCTGGGTGACAGCGGCGAGCTGCCCCCTGCATCCGTCTCAGAACCAGTGAGGGATAGGTCCTGTTTAAGGTGCTGATCTTTAGGGGATGTTTGTTATGCAGCACAACTAGCCCAACCTGACTAGGACACCAAGGCATTCAAGGTTCTTTGTGGTCTGGTTCCTGACAAGCTCTCTGGCTTTGCAAAATAGAAGCAGGCACTCTGGCTAGGAGCCGCATGGAGTCCATGCTGCAGGCATGCTGGGATCTCAGCTGTTTCAACGAACCCTGTTCTTCCATGTCCTGGGCCTCTGAGCCTCCCCGCACACTCCTCTCCCTGCCCTGCCTCCCGGGAAGGCTGCCACTTGCCCCTGAGCCTCAGGCAGAGCTCGTGCTCCCCAGCCCCAGCCTGCCAGCAGCCCCTTGAGGGCAGGCACCAGTCAGGATGGGGGTAACGGCACAGGGGCCTGACCTCCAGCTTCTCCTCCTTAGACCACAAAGCCAGGTGCAGCCCGGGAGGCTGTGGGCAGCAGGCTGGTCTCCAGGACCCTCCAGCAGTGTCCCCGCCTCCTGCACTGCCTCCCGCAGCTCTGCAGGCTCAGAGAACACGCCTGGCTTACACCTTCCTTCCTCCTCACGTTTCTGAGGGCCATCACCCCACCTGAGAGTCTCCTTCTGGCTGGGAAAGGTTGGGAGGTGCAAGGAAGGACTTGGGGCACTCAAGGGAAAGGTGTCCTGATTAACCTGTTTTAAACAATACTGACTGGAACCCCAGGGAAAGAACACTTTTTCCAGAAAGGCTTCGGTTTGAGGTCGTGTGATAAATGGCCCAGCTCAGCACCGGGCGTGGATGCCCAGCTACAAACGCTGCCAGCGACCCTGCTGAGCAGCAGGGCTTCCGAGTGGCCAGTCACCAGGCCGCCCAGGGGCGCCTGGACAGGACCTGCCTCCAGCCTGGGGGGCGGGGATGGGGTGGTGTGGGCAGGGGCTGGGGGTGACCAAGGAGTAAGTTGGCCATGAGAGGCATGGGCCCCGCGTCCAGAGGGCTCTTGGTTCCACTGAGTCAGCTCCACCTGCCCCTCCCCACCAGCCCCCTCTTCTGAGCAAGCCCCCGCCTCCTCTGCATGGAGGCTGGCTCCCCTGCCTCAGAGGGCTCCCTCGCTGCCAGCCTCTATTTGGCAAAGCCAGAGAGCTTGTCAGGAACCAGAGCCTGCCTGCCCTGAGCAGGGGCACCGTCTGCCGCGGCGTCTCCCTCCTCCCGCACGTGCTCCAGCCGCCCGGCTCCACCGGCTCCACCGGCTCCTGTACAGGCCAGGCCTTTGCTCACGCCGTTCTCTCTGCCTGGGCCACCACCCCCTGGACCTTCTCATTGCCCCCAAAAGCCACCTCCTCCCAGAGGCCCCCCCTGACTGCCTGCCTAGGGGAGCCCCCACTCTCACAGCTCTTGCCGCTCTCTGAAATCACCTCCCTCGTGTATTTGTTGGCCGGCCTTTTGTCTGTCCACCCTAGGGGTGGTAACTCCAGGAAGGCAGGGTCCTGCCTGTCTTATCAAGACCCGTGGCATTCTTTTCCGTGGCGCCTCGGAGATGGTCGGCTGCCTCAGGGTGAAGCTGAGGGTCGTTCCCAGCCTGTGGCTGCCAGGAACTCACTGAAGTGGACAATGAACTTGGCCCTTTAATGGGAAGCGTGCGGCACAGAAGCGGCTGCGGCCGCTCCCGGTGAGGCGTGGAAGGCGGATGTGGTTCGAATCAGGGTGGGAATGACAAGGGTGTCCCCAGGAAGAGGGCGCCGTGCCCCGGGCACGCCTGTCACCGAGCAGGGAGGGAGAGGGCGCACCCTCAGTGCTCCCACCTGGTGCTCGTGGAACGGGGGCGCTCCCGGTCTCACTGACACCCTGTGCCCTCGCCTGCCCGCCCGCCCGGGGCCCTGCGAGCCTGTCCGCCTCTCTGAGGAGGCGACATCTAACGCGCGGCCAGGAAGCCTCCCAGCCAGGAAGGTGAGGAGCCCGGGCCCCGCCCCGCACGCAGCGCCTGGCAGAGGCTGCGGAGCGCACGGCGCCCGAGAAACAGGCCGACCGCGGCCGAGGCGGGCCGTCCGCTCCATAGTCCAGTCAAAAAAGAGATTGTCTAAGAGAAACAAGTAAATGAGAACAGAAATTAAGAAAAAAAAAAAAAAAAAAGACTCGTGGCCGGCCCACGCCACTGAATGGGCCCCGGGTGCTGGCGCTCCGTCCTGAACCAGGCCGGTGAGGGCAGGCCTGCGGCTGTCCCCGGTCACCCTCCCACCCAGGAGCCCCGTCACCCTCCCACCCAGGAGCCCGTCACCCTCCCACCCAGGAGCCCGTCACCCTCCCACCCAGGAGCCCCCGTGACCCTCCCACCCAGGAGCCCCGTCACCCTCCCACCCAGGAGCCCAGGTCACCCTCCCACCCAGGAGCCCAGGTCACCCTCCCACCCAGGAGCCCCGTGACCCTCCCACCCAGGAGCCCCGTCACCCTCCCACCCAGGAGCCCCGTCACCCTCCCACCCAGGAGCCCAGGTCACCCTCCCACCCAGGAGCCCAGGTCACCCTCCCACCCAGGAGCCCCATCACCCTCCCACCCAGGAGCCCCCGTGACCCTCCCACCCAGGAGCCCCCGTGACCCTCCCACCCAGGAGCCCCGTCACCCTCCCACCCAGGAGCCCCGTCACCCTCCCACCCAGGAGCCCCCGTGACCCTCCCACCCAGGAGCCCCGTCACCCTCCCACCCAGGAGCCCCGTCACCCTCCCACCCAGGAGCCCCGGTCACCCTCCCACCCAGGAGCCCCCGTGACCCTCCCACCCAGGAGCCCCCGTGACCCTCCCACCCAGGAGCCCCCGTGACCCTCCCACCCAGGAGCCCCGTCACCCTCCCACCCAGGAGCCCAGGTCACCCTCCCACCCAGGAGCCCCGTCACCCTCCCACCCAGGAGCCCCGTCACCCTCCCACCCAGGAGCCCGTCACCCTCCCACCCAGGAGCCCAGGTCACCCTCCCACCCAGGAGCCCCGTCACCCTCCCACCCAGGAGCCCCGTCACCCTCCCACCCAGGAGCCCAGGTCACCCTCCCACCCAGGAGCCCCCGTGACCCTCCCACCCAGGAGCCCCGTCACCCTCCCACCCAGGAGCCCCGTCACCCTCCCACCCAGGAGCCCAGGTCACCCTCCCACCCAGGAGCCCCATCACCCTCCCACCCAGGAGCCCCCGTGACCCTCCCACCCAGGAGCCCCCGTGACCCTCCCACCCAGGAGCCCCGTCACCCTCCCACCCAGGAGCCCAGGTCACCCTCCCACCCAGGAGCCCAGGTCACCCTCCCACCCAGGAGCCCAGGTCACCCTCCCACCCAGGAGCCCCGTGACCCTCCCACCCAGGAGCCCCGTCACCCTCCCACCCAGGAGCCCCGTCACCCTCCCACCCAGGAGCCCCGGCTCAACGCAGGCGCTCAGGCGCCGGGTCCTCGCTCGCCCTGCACTTGCTGCCCCGCCTCCTCAGCCCTCCCCACCGCTCCTGCCCCCCTTGCCCTCTGGAGCCACCATATTTCTCTTACCCAACCTGCCCCCACGCAGACCCCCGACCCTAGCCCCAGCACCCGGGAGACTCTCTGCCTCCCAGCATGACACTCGGGGTGACCGCTGCCAACCTCCCAGCGACACGGAACCCCGAGGAAGGACCGGCACTGCCCCCAGCTCTGTGTGCCCCCAACTCTGCACACACCAGGCACGGCCCTGGGCGCCCCTCCCTCCTGTCCGCCTGGCAAATGCTCAGGCCCCAACTTCAGCTCAGGGCCGCCTCTCAACTCGCCCTGACTCTGACGGGGCCTGTCCCCCCCCGCCCCCCCACCCCCGGCCCCGCACTTCACTCGTCACTCGGCCTGCGAGGAGCTGCCGCTGTGCCTCCAGCGGGCCTGCAGCTCTGGCCCCTCGCGGCGCCCCCAGAAGGAGTGAGGAAGTGAGTGACGTGGGCTGGAGAGGGAGCGGGCGCCATGCGATTCCAGAGGCGAAGCTGGTGGCTGGACACGAGCCAGAGCTGTGAGAGGCGGACGAGGAAGCGGCCACCCGTCCCTGGGCACCAGGCCCTGTGCTGAGGCCTTCACTACGGTCCCCTCCCCCCCCCCCCCCCCAGGACAACACGGTGCTGTTACCCTCGCAGAGATGAGGACGGGGAGCACAGAGAAGACAGGAACTAGCCCAAGATCACACAGCCGACGAGTGAAACGAACCCAGGTGTCTGACTCCAAAACACCTGCCCATCCACGCGGCCAGCTGCTGCCACCGGGCGCGAGCGGAGGCCCGGGCTCAGCCGAGGGGCCCGTGGCACATCTCCCAGGCCCGCCCACCTCCATCTGCAGCCACACCTGCCGCCAAACTGCTCCTCTGCCCGCCAACCCCGAGCGCTTTGGCTGGGAGGTGGGGCTTCTCCCTGGAGACGTTCTCAGCACGGCTCGGGGTGGCTGAGCGTGCAGGGTGGGCACAGCAGGCGACACAGCTGGGTCCCAGCTCTGGCTGGGCTCTGGGAGGCTGAGCGACTTCCCGGCGGAGGGTGCGGGCCCACCTTGATGTGGGACTTGGGTAGTAGGTACCGGGCTACAGGGCACCACTGAGCGGCCATCGACTCCCGGCAGAAGCTCCCCGAGGGCCAGGGCAGACAGAGCCAAGCTTCTGGGCAGTGCTGGTGACTGACGGCTGCCAGGCCCACTCTGGTCTCTGGCTTCTTCAGGGCCACTGAGCCGTCACTGTCTACCTTCCACCATCATGGGCTGAACATACATCTACATGTCTTGGGCACTCTGTCTCCCCCAAGCCTGGCAGCACTGCCCACACAGGGCTCTGCCCAGGAGGGGACCCTCAGCAGGGGTCTGTCAGATGAGTGACTGGACCATGATGTCCCAGGACCTGCTCCTCCAGGAAGTCCTTTGGACACCCCACTTCTCTACCCGAGTCACCCAGAACCCTTAGGACACACAGCTCTCACCCAAAGCTTTAGCCTCAGATCCAAATGGCAGCATTCCCGGGGGCTTCGCCCCGCTTCTGCCCACTCACTCCAGGGACGGAGTGCTTCCCTCTTCCACAGCCCTTCACTGTGCACCGAGGGGTGCTGGCATCAGCAGCAGCAGGCCGGGTCCCCTCGGGCAGCTCAGCTCTTGGCAAACCTCATCCTGGATGTGTAAGGACTCGGGGAGCCATTCCCAATGCATTAAGTGAGAAAGCAAGTCACTGACGGGATGCAGCAAGACTGATGCTACTTCTGCTTTTAAAAATCCAGAACCAGGCCTGGTTCCAGAGCAAATGCACCCAAAAAGCGATCCAGCCATTGGTAGGGGCGAGACCCCACAGGAGCCTCGCTTTCTTGGGACTTATGTCTATTTGCTGCGTTTTCCACGATGAACAGATATTAGTCACGGGCAGGGGGAAGCCTGCCAACCACGGCCTGCACTGCGCCGGGCCCACGGCTGGGCCCCGGGGTGTCCTTCCTGGCGGGGCAGGGAGAGAGCGAGACTCCCCCTCACTGGTGCCCTGCTGCTTCTCCAGGTCATCAGCCAGACCCCCCTGCCCAGGCTGCTGTGCCCTCATGGGTCTGTACGGGGCTGCCCCCAGCTGCAACCGCGACTTCCCCAGGGCAGGGCCACGGGCCCACGGGGCTGGGCACACGCGAGTGATAAGAACAGCTTGCAGGCGGGCGGGCTGCCTCCGCTGCCCCCACCTGGGCAGTGCTCTCGCCCCTCCAGGCCAATGGACGCTACTAACAGCACCTGCGGATGTCAGCCCCTCCCCGCCACCCGGGGTCCCTCAACACTGGAAAAAGGGGGAACACGCATGACTCTTCTACAAACCCAAACCTGACCTTATTTCTCTCCAGTTTAAACCCCCCCCCCGTGACTCCCCAATTCCCCAAATAACGCCCCAAGCTTTGCATCCAAGGTCTTCCATCCTCTGACACTTGCTCCCTCTTCCAGGCCCCCTTCCCCACCAAAACACCTGCCTCATGCCCCTGGGCCTTTGCACATGCCAGGCCCTCGGTCCAGAGCAGGCAGACCCACCATGTTCATCCTTCAAAACCCTGCCCGGGCGCCTGCCTCCGTGAAGAACCCTTCCCGGTCCCTCCCCCTCCCCCAGGCCCCTCTCATCGCCTTCCCCCTTCCTGAGCCTGCTCCTGTGCACGCATTGATCATCGCACTCAATGCAATTAGGAGCTGACGTGTCTGTCTCCTACCAGACCGGATGCGACAGGGACAGGGCCTTTGTCTTTGTTTTAAATCCCTGGTGCCGATACTGCCAGCAAACAAGCAGGCACTCGGGCAGGTCTCGCTGGCAGGTGGGGAGTCGGTAAACAACATCTGCACAGCGCTCCCCGGCTTCCACCCCCCTCTCGCGGCTCCTCACCAGGGCAGCGAGGGGGGCTCCAGGACCCCATCCCTGCTCGCAGGAGCCCCCTTCTCTCCTCCTGGGCAGGAGCTGAGGTCTGCAGGGCTCACCAAGAGCGGGTGGGACCCCCTTTCAGCAGGAAGCCACCGGCTCCCCAACAAGGGCGCTCTCCCACCCACCCTCAGGGAGAGCCCGGTGGGTGCCCAGGTGGCGGCCAGCCAGTGTGGCACGGTGACGGCCGTCCCGCCCAGAGCTGTGGGCTGCGGCGGGCTGGAGTGGCAGCGGCACCAGAGTCTTGGTAACAGTTGCTATGTAAAACGCTCAGAGGGGGAGTTTACTGTCAGCGTTAATAATAGATGAAGGTTTCAGAATTTTTGATGCCTTACGTTCTAAGCTGTTTGATTTATAATGTCTCTGGAAAGGGAGAGATGAGGTGGGGGCGAGGGAGGCGGCTCAGAGGCATGGACTGGGAGCTCCACACCTGCCACCTTGGACGGAGGGGAGACGGGGGCCTGAGGGGCAAGCCATGGGGTCACGCGTCTCCAGAAGGCCAGGGCCTTGGGGGCTTCAGCTGCCCAGCCCTGCCGGGGCCAGGGAGGAGAGGCCCAGGGCTGCTGCGATGGATTCCTGCTTCTCCTCCGAGCCAAGCAGGTGTAGCTCAAGCGGTTTCCGGAAGTGGCGCAGAGGGTGCCCTGGGGGGTGGGGAGGCGGCTCTGTGGGGCTGATTACAGGCTCTGCAGAGGCAAATGCAAGTCCTAGCGCTGAGCCGCAGCGGTGGCTGCCGTGGAGTCCTTGGGGAGCAGGCGCGCAGCTGGGCAGGAAGCAGGGCTGTGGGCGGGGGCCCGGGCTGTCCTGGGTGTGGGACGCCGGCGGGAGAGCGTCTGCCCTGGGCCAGGCCCCACCAACACGACTGGACCCCCCACGTGGACACCCTGAGCGGGCACCTGCGCCCACTCGGAGGGGCTCCACGCTCATCTGTCCTGGGCCGGGGGGGGGAGGGCCTTCCCTTGGACTCCCCACCCTCTGCCCCAGCCCCTCGGCCTCCCAGCCTCGACCAGGAAAGCTGATCCTGCGGCCAGATGGGCTCCCTCTTTTTGTTTTTAAATATAATTTTTATTGATTTTTTACAGAGAGGAAGGGAGAGGGATAGAGAGTTAGAAACATCGATGAGAGAGAAACATCGACCAGCTGCCTCTTGCACACCCCCTACTGGGGATGTGCCCGCAACCAAGGTACATGCCCTTGACCGGAATCGAACCTGGGACCCTTCAGTCCGCAGGCCGACGCTCTATCCACTGAGCCAAACCGGTTTCGGCAAGATGGGCTCCCTCTTGCTGAATCCCTGAAACCCTAGCCTTTGGGCACGAGACACTGGGCCCAGGGCTGGGCACCCCAATGCCCAGACGGCAGTCTTCACCTTCACCCCAACAGCGGTCCCCCAAAGCCACGTTTACAAATGGGGGCAGGCCCAGGTCCTCCTGCCTCACCCCTCAGGCTCTGGACATCCTGAGCCCCGTGTCCTGGCTCCCAGCAGGGGAGGACCCTCACCCCCTCGCCTCCGCTCGCCCCTCAGGGATGAGGAGCAGCATTCACAGGCCTCGGCGCCAGCGCTCAGCACAGGCCTGGGTGGGCCCCAAGCAGCCATGAGGCCTGCAGGATGACAGTGACCAAGGCACCCACCGGCCTCACCAACACCCCTCGAGCGGCCGGAGGCCCACCGCCTCGGAGGGCTGTGCCTGCTGCTAACCACAGCCACCAGGGAGGACGGGCACACTCTTCCTGCCCCTCAGAGAGGCCTGCTCTGCCCCCACCCCAGCTTCATCGCCAACGACTGATCTGCTTTGCTCAGTGCCCCCAACTCAAGCGTCACAAACAAGGATTTTGTCTGTCTGAGTCACCACTGTGCCCTAACACCTAGGACAGCCTGGCACACAGTAGGTGCTCAATTGGTGCTTGTTAAAGGCAAAGTAAATTTTTAAAAATGAGTAAATTGTGCCTGTGGCTGTGCATCCAGCCTCCCATGAATAGGGCCGCCTGCAGGCAAGGGGCCGGCACTTAGGGGGGTGTCTGCGTATAGTCGCTGGGTCTCCCTGTCCCCCCCTCCCGCCAACACTCGTTCATCCATCCACGCAGCCTCTCCGGCTGTGCTCAGGCATCCCCAGGGACCCTCGATGCCAGGCTCCAGAGTACCCGCAGATGGCAACCCTGGAGCTCTGGGCCCAAGGGGAGCTGGGACACATAGACCCACCCCCACTCCAGACACACCCCGTTTCCTGATCTACAAAATGGACCCAATGAATGGCTCGGGTAGGTTGGATACATATTTACATAGTAAATGCAAATGTTTTCCACTCTCTGCTGAGAGACAGGCCAGGCTGCCTCGACCACTTTCCTCTCCCAGCCCCCAACCACTGCCCGAGGAAAGCCGCCGCAGAGGGCCAGGAACCAGCACCCGCGGGTGAGGCCGCCAGGGCGGCGCCGTGGCTGTGATCACGGAGCCTATGGGGGTCAGCTCGTCTGTGACAACGTGCGGATTTCTGGAACTTCATTAGTACTGCCAACCTGAGCTGTCGTGGAGGCAGGAGGGCAAGCACGGGGCTGGGCGAGGCCCTGCGCTGGGCCTGTACGAAAGGCACAGGTGCCCGGTGCCAGGCAGCACTCGGCAGCAGCATGTAGGTTGGGTTCCCGCCAGGAGCCCCTGTGCAGCGCACAGCTCTACAGCCGCACACTCTGGCCCTGGCTTTAGGTGAGTGTCACATGGAGGCCTCTCCCCATCACTCAGCCCCGGCGGGAGAACTCCTGAAGTCAAATGCAAAGTCAGATGTGTGTACAAGCACATTTTTTCTAAAGAGAGTGCAGGTCTTTTGTTCCAGTTCCCAAAGGGTCCATGGTCCCAGCACCCTAGACTGACCCTGAGCCCCGAGTCCAGGACGGAGAGTGGGGAGAGGCCCTGCGAGAGCCTGGGAAGGGGGTCGAATGTGTCTGGGGACACAGTCACTAATCATTCCATTCCTCAAAAGTTGGACTGAAGGTTCTGAGCATTGAAACCACATAAGCTTGAAAAAGGGCAGATTTCCGGACCACACCCCTTAAAATCTGTGATTTGGGGGTGGCCCGAGTCCAAGAATTTCCCCTGCACAAATGCAGGGCGTTTTGTGAAATGTGCCAAAGCTCCCACGCCATGAATTAGTATACTGTCGCCAGCTTTGCTGTACAATTTTTTTTGGTCTTGGTGGGGAACAATATATGCTCCAAAGCCCATCAAAACCCCAAAAGGGATCCCCATGTAGGGCCGTGTAGCTGATTTCGTGACTAGCTCCCTGTTTGTTGCAGAAGTACCACAGGGTCGGCACTGTGAAGGTCCCGCTCCCCCCCGCCCCCCACCCCAAGCCGGGGAAGGGCACAGTAGGGAGTCAGATGGCGGGGCCTCCCGGGGTCTCTGCTCCTCGCGAGGCAGGGCCAGCCGGGTCCCCTGTGGACAGCACAGTGGGCCATTCACCAAGGGCGCACACCACACGAGGCTCCTCTGGCCTGGGGTCTGGGCCAGACACTCACCCCGTGGCCTGGCCTGGGACACAGGCTCTCCTGTGTCTGGGAGAGAAGGGGCATCTGTCTCCCTTCTCCCCGTCCCGGGCCCAGCACGGGGCCTGCCAAGGAGGCCTACAGGGCAGCTGGATGAATGGGCTCATTCAACAATACAAACCGAGCACCTACTGTGTGCCAGGCCACAGGCAGGGCCGCGCCCTGACGGCACTCGGCCTGCTGTGGGAAGAGGGAGCACAGATAAAGGTACAAAGACAGGGAGAGGAGTGCTGGCCGAGCAGGAAGGGGCCTCCTGTGGTGTGGGAGGGCTCAGCCACAGAGGGGGAACTGGAGGGCACAGGAGCCGACATCAGGGTCAGGGGAACGAACCCCGGGGCCAGAAAACACTGCCAGAGCCTGAGCCGGGGCACGAGGCGGCCTCCTTCGTTTGGGAACCGCAGTCGGTGCGCACTCACCCCCAACACGCTCAGGCGGCAGCTGTCTCTGAACCCCCACAGCGGAATTCATACCCCCCCCCCCCAACCCTCTGGGCAGGGACACTCGCTCTGGAAGCCCCGCCCACGCGGTTTGGCACCGCCCACTTCCTGTTCCTGGGTGAGGCTCCTGGGGGGCCCACCCTACACAGCATGATGGCCAATCAGGAGTGGCGGCCCAGCTCTGGCCTGTGCGAAGGAAATACAGAGTCCCAGGATGTAACCGGCAGGGTGCCCAGTCGCTCGGATGCTCGGATGCTTGAGGCCGGAGACCAGTGGATCACCCTCTGGTGGTGCCCTACGCGGTCCCCACCACATGGCTGCGAGACCCAGGCCTCCGCTCCTTCTATGAAATGGGTTCACATTTCGCCTAGGGCTGAATTCGCTCATTAATTTTAAATTTTACTGAGTGACTACTCTGTGCAGGGGCTAGAGATCCACCACTGAACAAAGCAGACCAAAAAACCCGGCTGGCGTGGCTCAGTGGTTGAGTGTTTACCTATGAACCAGGAGGTCACGGTTTGATTCCCAGTCAGAGCACATGCCTGGGTTGCCACTGGATCCCCAGTGTGGGGCGTGCAGAAGGCAGGTGACCGATGATTCTCTGTTATCGTTGATATTTCATCTCTCTCTCCCTCTCCCTTCCTCTCTGAAATCAATAAAAATGTATTTAAAAACTTTAAAAAAGGAAGTGCTGTCTGAGGGAGACTGATGGGGAGAGGGATCAGCTACCTGTGGGAAGAGCACGGGCATCAGGGAAGGGCCATGCAAAGGCCCTGAGGCATCAGTGTGCACGGGGCAGAGGAGGGAGGCCACTGTCCACAGCTGAGAGACAAGGGAGCAGAGGGGATGAGGCCTGAGAGGTGACGGCAAACAGACCCAGGCCCCTCTGAGGCCTCAGCAGGTACTCGGCCCACTCAGTATCTGCTCCTTTCCCCTCCTCACCTTCCTCCTTTCTGCTGTCTTCTTCTCCTCCTTCCTCCTCTCCTCCCCCGCAGACTAGGAGGCATTCTGTCTTCAGAGTCCGTCAGAAGGATCTGGATCACTGGCCTGGCTCTAGGGGCTGCAGAGAGGCAGGAGCCAAGACCGAGGCTCTCAGCCTTTGCACAAGCTGTTCCCTCTGCCTGAGTGCCCTTCCGGCTCTTAACCTGACTAACTCCCGCCTTCGCCTTCAAGGGCCAATCAAATGTCGCCTTTTCCAAGAAGCCTGGGCTACCTGGCTTAGTGAGACACCACTCCTCCATACAGACCCTGCCACACCCCTGACCCACACCCAGCAGCTTTCCCCGGGGAGTAAGAGGAGGGACAGCGGCTACAGGGCAGGAAGGCCAGTAGGCGAACACCTGTCAATCATAGGGGCCAGGAAGACAAAAGGTGGAGTGAATGGCCACTGGTTAGTGGCCCCGGGTGTACCTCACTCCTGGGTGGGAGGGTGAGTCCTGCCTTGCCCATCACCTCCAGGTGCCCGGCACAGGCCCAGAGCTCAGGAGGCAGAAAAGCAGAGCCCTTCAACACGACGGCTGAAACGATGGGGTGCTGAGCCCCCAGAGAGCTGCACCCCTGCCCAGGGCAAAGGCAAAGCCTTCCGACCAACAGGAAAGACACGCCAGCAGCTGCGCTCAGCACCGCGCGGCCTCTGCTCTGAGCGTGGGCCTGCCCGGGCACAGGCCGCCACGGCTGCCGCAGACTCAGGAGGAATCTCCCCTGGACCGGGGCGGTGTTCTAGAAGTTCTTCGGACAGAGGCTCTATGGAAGGGCAGGCCAGTACTCAACAACACGGGTCGTTCCGTCAGCTCTGCCCTGAGGTCACCTGAGCTTCAGGCTCATCTGTACACAGAGTTAATAACACCCACCTTGTGAAACGTTGTGACAACTAAATGGGCCAACGTGAGAAGTGTTTAGAGCTATGTTAAGGACTCGGTCAACGTTGGCTCTGGTGGGTAGAGATCAATATGGAGCCTTTGGAGTCTACAAAACCAGTGTCTTCTCCTTGGAGCCACAGCTGGACTACATTTCCCAGCCTCCCTTGCAATTGAGGCTGGTCATTTGACTGAGTCCTGCCATCGGAGTGAGTGGAGGTGATGCACCCTGAGGCGTGAGGGTTTTGCTGAGGCTACGGGGGAAGGCAGAGCAGAGCAGAGCTCCACATGGAAAGACTGCCTTCCAACCGGAAATCTCTCTCCTGCCCCACGTGAAGCATGAGCTCCTAAAAGCGTAGTTCTGCTCCCAGCCTCGTCCTCGGTAGCACAGGAATTCACTGAGCTGGGCACTCACTGGCCGGCCTAGGACTCTATCGCCTCTGGTGCCAGGAACAGAGCAGGGGTGCGCTCTGCCCTCGGGGTTCAGTGTGGGAGAAAGGCCATCCTTAGTACACCCCGAGGGCGGAGTCCTGGGCAGGAGTGCCTCCTGAGATGGGATCTAAGAGAGAACAAAGGGAGAAGCGGGAGCCCTGTCAGAGGGGCAGAGGGGCAGAGGGGCAGAGGGGCAGAGGGGTCAGAGGGGCAGAGGGGTCAGAGGGGCAGAGGGGCAGAGGGGTCAGAGGGGGCAGAGGGGCAGAGGGGCAGAGGGCAGAGGACAGAGGGACAGAGGACAGAGGGGCAGAGGGGCAGAGGGGGCAGAGGGGCAGAGGGGCAGAGGGCAGAGGACAGAGGGGCAGAGGGACAGAGGGGCAGAGGGCAGAGGGGCAGAGGACAGAGGGGCAGAGGGGCAGAGGGGTCAGGGGGCAGAGGGGCAGAGGGGTCAGAGGGGCAGAGGGGTCAGGGGGGCAGAGGGGCAGAGGACAGAGGGGCAGAGGGACAGAGGGGCAGAGGACAGAGGGGCAGAGGGACAGAGGGGCAGAGGACAGAGGGGCAGAGGGGCAGAGGGGTCAGGGGGCAGAGGGGTCAGAGGGGCAGAGGGGTCAGGGGGGCAGAGGGGCAGAGGGGGCAGAGGGGCAGAGGGGCAGAGGGGTCAGGGGGGAAGGTCTGTGGTGGGCAGGGCCACGGCTCCACTTCCCGGAACGAAGAGGGAAAGATGAGGTCGTGTGGTCTGTTTTCCTCAGGTCCCTTTCTAAGCCTCCGTTTTCTCCTCTTTAAAATGGAGGCGATGCTAACAACACTCTCACAGCATCTCTGGAGCTCAGGGGACGCCCTGCCAGGAGCTGGGGCGCTGGGTCCTCCCCTCTGCCTGACGCCTGTGAGGGTGGGGCCGGGCCGGGCGGCGGGGGGGGGGGGCGGGGGGCGGTAATGTCTGCTCAGGAGGTGAGCCAGGCCCTCTCTGGGGCTCAGGAGGCAGGAGCAGGAGAGAAAGCTCCAGATGTTCAGGCCCCTGCCGCACAGGCAGCAGCGGTGCTGGCTCCCGGGGGAGGCGGGCAGGAGGCCGCTGGCGGGCGAGCTGGTGCTAAGGACTGGAACTCTGCTGCGGAGCCCGTGCTGGCTGCCATTCTCCTCTTCCCCCACAGGACAGGGAGGCGGGCCTGGGCACTGCAGGACCCGGGGCAGGTCGGAGGGGCTGACGTGGGGCACTTCCTACCGCTCGGTGCCAGCCGGAATGCCGTCTCTGGAGGTGGGACACGAAAACACGCACCGGTCTGGGAGGTGTGCTTGCCCCCAGGCACCTGGAAGCGCAGGCAGGAGGGTGCTGGGCAGGGGAGTCTGCCCAGGAGAGGGGAGCCCCCAGTGACGTCACTCGCTCAGCTTCTGTGCCTGCCAAGCACCCGAGGCTCTCCGGCCCAGCCGCCGCCACCCTTTTGCGGGCACCGCTTTGCCCAATGCACCTCCCACATCCTTCTCTGTCATCTTTAAAGAACCACTTGGAGTTCTAATCCGGGCTGAACAAGGTGGCCAGGCCACCTCCCTCCTGATCCTTAGGTACTCACTAAAAACATGTGGAAGCTATTTCCTTCCTCACAAGGTTGTTGGTGCAAATTAAACACGACGACTTATGTGAACAGCACCTGATGGCATGTGGCATGAAGCACTTATTTAAAAAGTAGCCCTCCCCCCATCAACCAATCTTCTTGTAATAGCACTTCCTCCAGGCAGCCTTCCCTGGCACACCCCCGTCTGGGAGAGGTGCCTTCTTGCGGGTCCCTAGTTCCCTGGGCGAGCCCTGCTTGAGCGTCTGCCCCGGCCCCCCTGGCATGCAGCACCTGCAGGGCAGGGCGTTCCTGGTGGATGCCGGGCCGCTTGTCGGACGGGTACGCAGGGGTGGGTGCCGGGCCCAACCTCAGCCTCCTCACGTGTCCCAGGGCTAAGACCACAGGCCTGCGGGAGGCAGGAGGATGAGCCTCACAAACGCCCAGCACCCCGATGCTCAGCCTCTGCCCGCAGGACCAGCTTGCCAGGAGGGTGCTGTCAGTTGCCCTCCTGCTCTGCCCAGACAGCCTGACCTCTGCCAGGCTGCCAGGCTGCCACTGATGGCAGCTTCAGGGACGGGAAGAAGCCCACGCCATCGCTTCACCCTCTGCCATGCTGCCGGTCAGCCTGAGCTCAGGGCCGGCGGGAGCGGGGCAGGAACAGCCCGGGGCCCAGGGATTTGGGGAGGTGGTGTGTGAGGTGCATGAGCTGTCTGTTTCTTCTAGAAACCTCAGGGGTACCGTGCATTTACCCGCATGAGGCCACGCCGACACGCACATAGCAGTGTCCTGCTCCGGCTACAGGCGGTCAGCTGGGCCCCGGCTAGTGCCCCTCTCCCAAATCTCAGATAAGCACTTAGGGATGTCCCTGATTAATAAGAAATGGGGTAATGAATTAATCATTTCATAAGAAATGCAATTTGTTGGGCGGCCCTATCTTCCAACCACATGGCCTGTGTGTGTGTGTGTGTGTCCTGACTTAATGAAGGGGGCGCCCCCTCCAGAGACACTCTGGAGGCTGCAGTTTCTGCCCCTGGGCCCGGACGTGGGGCAGGCAGTGACAGGCACCAGGATCTGAAGGAGGTGGCAGGGTGGCAGGAGCACTGACCGGAGGCCAGAGGAACAGCGGTGCGGCCAGGGGCAGGCTGGTCTCCCCGCCGCAGCTCCTGCCCGGGACGCCCCCAGCAGAGGCGTGAACAGATGTTTCCCTGGGTCAGGAAAAGAACGCTGGCTCCCAGATGGGCTGTGTCCGGAAGTGTGTCCCCTCCCTCCCTCCGTGACCAGCTCTGTCTTCGGAGCAGCTGAGTGTCAGAGGGCAGCGGGTGGCCGTGGCACCAGCAGGGCCTCTCTGAGCCCCCGGAGGACTTGGGAAGCACCAAGGCTTCTGCGCCGCTGTTCTGGGTGGAGGGCGTTCTGTCCTGGAGGGGGTGGGGGTGATGGGGGTCGGGGGTGATGGGGGGTGGGGGGTGATGGGAGGTGGGGGGTGATGGGGGTGGGGGGTGATGGGGGTCGGGGGTGATGGGGGGTGGGGGTGATGGGAGGTGGGGGGTGATGGGGGTGGGGGGTGATGGGGGTCGGGGGTGATGGGGGGTGGGGGGTGATGGGAGGTGGGGGGTGATGGGGGTCGGGGGTGATGGGGGGTGAGGGGTGATGGGAGGTGGGGGGTGATGGGGGTCGGGGGTGATGGGGGGTGGGGGTGATGAGGGGTGATGGGGGTCGGGGGTGATGGGGGTCGGGGGTGATGAGGGGTGGGGGGGTGATGGGGGGTGGGGGTGATGGGGGTGGGGGTGATGGGTCTGATGGGGGGTGGGGGTGATGGGAGGTGGGGGGTGATGGGAGGTGGGGGTGATGGGGGGTGAAGGAGGGTGGGGAGTGATGGGGGTGGGGGTGATGGGAGGTGGGGGTGATGGGGGGTGATGGGAGGTGGGGGTGATGGGGGGTGGGGGCCTGGGGATCTCGGGGCCAGGCCTCTGGGGCCCAGGCCCCCCAGCCTGCCCCCAACACAGACACACCCCCTCCTGCAGCAGCCTTGCTGGGGCTGACCTGGAGTTCCAGGTCCTCATGCCCCAAGACCCACTCCCTGAACGCTTCCCAAGCTCCCCCTCTTCTCTGCGGAACGAATTCCCGGCGCCGGTGCAGGCCCAGCTCAGACTGCACAGCCCTGCCAGGGCTCTCCCTTCCCATCCAGCCCGCCACCCCGCACCCCTCCTCAGGTGCCCTCCTCACCTCAGCACCTGACAGCAGCTCCCCAGCAAAGGGTCACTTATCAGCTCTCAGTCTCCCAGCAGGTCAGAGAGCACCCCCTAAAGGCAGGGCCCACAGCACCGGAAAAACACCCCCAAGGCCCGCAGGAAGCGAGTAGAAGCAGGACCGCCGGGAAGCCTGGGGAAGCACTGTGACCTGTTTTTTTATTGATTTCAGAGAGGACAGGAGCGGGAGAAAGAGATAGACACATCGACACCAATGGGCTGCCTCCTGCACGCCCCCTGCTGGGATGGAGCCTGACACCCGGGCGTGTGCCCTGACTGGGAATCGGACCGGCAGGCTCCTGGTCAATGCTCAACCACTGAGCCACACCAGCTGGCTGTCCTATTATTTTATGTCCCTCCATCATTTTTTCCTTTTCTATTCATAACCATCATCTCTCTTCTTTTGCAATTAAAAAATGATTTAGAATAAAAACTACCCCCGGCTGTTCAGGGCCAGCTCCCTATGATGGACCCCGTTCGGAGCGAAGCCCTTGCCTCGTGGCCACTGACCCTCACAGGCCGCTCCGCGTTGTGCCGGGTGGTGTGAGCCACTTAGCCGAGCAGCCACACGCGGGGCAGATGGGTGGGCGCTGGAACCTGAGCTCCAGGCTGCCGCCAGGCTTTGTGGGGCTGACCCCGGCCATCCCGCAGGTAGCCCACAGTCAGCACTTCCCCCCCGCGCCGCCATCACACGGTAGCCATGTCTGTAAGCAGCGTCGCTTAAGCATTTGCTATGTGCCAAGAACCAGACACCGGGCGCCAGCCGCACGGCCCAAACCAGAATCCCGGAAACAGCCTCCCGCGGGCCCCTAGCCCTCCCGCTGCCAGCACGTGGGTCTCTCGCTGCCCAGCCAGGGCTAGAGGCCGGGCCCCCCGGCCGCCTAACAGACGCCCCTGCCCCACTACGCCTCCGGCCGGTCCTGGGTCCTCGCAGGCGCAGCAGCACCCAAGGGGCTTGTTACATTCTGACTCCTGGGCCACCCCGGGACTGGGGCTCAGGAGCCGAGGACAGGAGCGGTGTGCTGGGCCAGTCTGCTGTCCTCCCAAGTGCCTGGCCAGACGAGCCCCGGCTGTCCCTAGTCTGCTGGCTGGAGAGCCTGGGAGCGGGATGGGGGGGGGGGGGGGGCAGGAGGCAGCTCCCGAGAGAATGCTGTGGGTGAGCCCTGGCATCTGCAGTGGCACAGACTAGTCTGATGGCACCTGGTGCCAGCAGCGATGGGCTCCTGGACGCACTTCCTCGCCCTCCAGAGCCATGGAGGGCCTGTGCCGGGGCCTGTGCACAGAAGGGGCACAAAAAGTGTGTGGGGCGTGGAACTGAGTAGATCCCTTCCAAGTCACAAGGGCTGCCACTGACTAGGTGCCCACCTGTGGTAAGTGTTCCGCCTACCCGAGCTCCTTTCAGCTGGGACTGGGACAAAGGCCTTGGTGACAGCAGGAAAGCTGGCCACACACAGAACGCACTGTGTCCTGGCCCCGGGGTGGGGGCGCGCGGGTGATGGAGGAGGCCCGTGGAGTTAAAGAACAGTGTGTGTGGAAGTGTCCCACGGAGAAAAACTCCAATCTCACGAGAAACATGCAGAATTCCTGGTGAGAGAGGAAGAGCTAAAGGATGGGACTCCGAGCGTGACTCTGAGAACTCGGGCCTAGATCTGTGGGATGGAAACTTCCAACTGCACATACTGCTGCTCTCGCTCTCAAAACAATGAACACGTTATTGTTATTATCATTTTTTAATAATAGGATTTTTGGCAAAGTTTCCAGCTAATTCAGGGCCAGGGGCTTGGGGGGGAGGGTATGCAAGGTTGGCAAACCCTTCCAGACTGATTCTGGAGAGCAGGCAGACATGCATTCACGCATTCATTCATTCATTCAGCAAAGGTCCAGCTAGAATCGGCCTCCGGCCACCCAGGCTGTAAGATTTCACTCACTCGTGCCTGCCAGAGACATTATGAAGTGTCTGCTGTGAGTCTCGGGCCTGGGCAGTGAGCTAGGAACCATGGCTTGAGGCTGGGCTGGGGGTGGACGGCCCAGGACAGGTGAGCAGAGCGGAGCCAGCGGCAATGCCCGCAGCTGCTGCCCAGGGAGTGCCCGGTGCTCCTGTTCCTTGGGCCCTGCAGTGTCCCCCGCGGTCACAGGAGACCACGCCCTGCTCCAAGCCGGCAGACACCCAAGACCGAAATTATGGTCGCTACAAGCTGGTTACTATTACTGCCTTTTCAGCAAACATAATTCCTTTTTATTAGAAAATTAAAGGACAGGACCAGCTTGCCAAAAGAGCTGAAACGCGCTCTCCTAAGATATGCAGCTTCTGATTAAATGGGCTTGCTTGTCTCCCTCCCCCACCAGCATCATTCCCCCCCCCCCCCTCCCCCGCCAGCCTTCCCTCCTTTCGCACCCCTCCGGCGGCACCAAAGCCAGGCCGGCCCGGAGCTCGGCCAAGGCGGCAGGCGCAGCCCCGGAGGCAGGGCCAGGCCGTGGCTGCCCTGAGGGTGTCAGGAGGGAAAGATGGGAACAATACGGGACTGGCCTCCCCAGAAACCGGCTCCTGGTCACCTGAGACCCAGGCAGGAGGCTGCAGGGAGCCCGGAGGGCACAGGAGGAGGTCCCTCGGACACACAGAAGCGCTGTTTAACCACCAGAGAGCCCTTTCTTATGGAGAAGGCCTTGGTTCTCCCCTTCCCGAACAAGGCCATGTCTCACTGCTGGGGCGACAGAGGCCCAGAGGGGGCCCCCCCCCGCACAGGAAGGCTGGGCCAGCTGGCAACGAAGGTAACTCCAAAATCAGATCGTCTTCCCACTAATCTCCCCTTTTTCTCCCCTTTCTCTCTGCTGGTCAGATGCCACCTTCCTGGTTTAGAGGGGACCAGAAAGGGGGTGGGGAAGAGGGAGTGGCATGTGTGTGCTGAATACTAAAATGGTGACCCCGCTCTTGACATTCCAATGGGAGGGTATGCTCATCTCAGATGTGTCTGCTCCTGCCCGCTCCCCAAAAGTGCCCCCCCACCCCATGTCTCCCTGTCAAGGGCAGGGTCATCCTCTGCACTCCCTCCCTGCGTAGCAGAAGGAGAGAGGCGTCCCCCTCCCCTGCCTTGGCCTGCCCAGTGGGGCACTTTGTTCTGGGGAGAACCAAGGTGAGGTGTGTCCTGGGGCCTGCAGGGGTCGGGTAGAAAGAAAGACCAAAGTAGTGCTGACGTGCCTGGGGCCACGGTCCAGGCCAGCGCAGCCAAAGGGTCGTCCTGAGGAGGCCAGTTCCGGTCCCAGAGGGCCGCAGGGGGCCGCATGGCAGAGCAGCTTCTTGCACTCTCTGGGCCTGGCTTGCCTGCCTCACAGGACACCCCACAACCTGCAGGAAGTCCGAGCACAAAGTCAGGGCTCCCCCACCTGACCATCTGCAGAGCGGAGAGGGGAATACTCTCCCATTAGGGCAGAGGGAAGGCACAGCCGGGGACCGCGGCCATTCTCCGAGGGCGGCTGGGTAGGGTCAGAGCTCCGGGAGGTGTTTCAGGGGAAGAGCGCCTGTCATTAGCCCCGAGGACCTAGCGTTCCTCTGAATGGAGGAGCTGGGGACCCTAGCCAGCGTCCTCCCCAAAAGGAGGCCATGGGAGCGCGGGGGACAGGCAGGGCCTGGCCTGGCCCTCCCGGGCCTGCAGTCTGTGTGTCTGGCCCGCTCCTCTCCCCCAGACGCGAGGCCCTGAGGGTCTCCCGGGGCTCCTGGTGGACACCAAGCCCAGAGCCTAGGCAGGGGCCTGGCACACGCAGGTGAGCTGTCCCGTCCCCTCTGGGGTGCTGAGGTCTGGGTCCCCCTGTCCCTTTGGAAGGGGTTCATCCTGGTCTGTGATTCCTGGGGTGAGGGTGGCAGCATCAGGAGGTGTCTCCCGCCCCACACAATGGGGAGTGGGGTGTGTTCAGCTGCTTGCACGGCGGCGGGCTGCCCTCTGCCTGGGCGCAAGGTGGTAAGGTCAGCTCAGCAGTGGGCTAGGCAGGCTGGCACCTCGGACCATCCCAGGAGGCCTCTATGGGGCGGACCAAGCCCAGCTCAGGACAGGTGTAACTTAAGGCCTCAGAATAGTCCAGCAGTGGAGCGGGAGGCGGGATGGCGGGGAGGGCGCAGGTGCAGGGCTGTGCCTGCAGCTCTGCAGGCTGGAGGGGCCCAGGGCTGGCTCCATGGCCACAGGCCCTGACCCCTGGGAGCCAGATTTTCTCTGCATTCCATCCCCCGCCCCCCCCCCCCCCCCCCCCCAAGCACCGGGATGGAGCGTTTTTCATTGCTCCGCCCTCTTTGCTTCCCCAGTTCCTGGGGCCAACTTGTCCCTTCTCATCCAGGCGCCTCGTGGCCCTCCCTGCCCCCACGAAGCCCAGCTGGGCGCTCCCCGGAGTGCTGAGGCCTTGCTGGCGTGGAGTGCATTGTGGAGGGTTTTCCAGAGAACACCTGATGGGTGTGCGCTTGTCCTGCGGGCGCTAGTGCACCTGGAGGAGGCAGGCCTCCCCACCCCACCTCGTCCTCACGCCAAAGGCCTCAGTTTCCCTCGTTACAAAGCCTCCCCCCGGGGGCGGAGAAGGCCCTGGGCAGGGAGCTTCCCCCACGCGTTTCTGGGTGTTGGGAAAACACCTCCGTAACGACACTCCGGACAGCTGCAGCCATCCCCCCAGCTCTGTGGGCGCGGGGCTGGGCCTGCCGGGGCCGGGCATGTGTATTCACGACAGTGACAAGGACAGCCGCACCGGCAGAGCTGAGCACTTTGCAGGTATTTTAGCTCCCAAAACTCCTACCTAGTTGAGCACAGATCCCATTTCCCAGATGGGGAAGACTGAGACCCCAGGGGCCCATGAGCAAACCCTCTGGCTTCCTGCAAGCACCAGGGGCCAGGGATTGACTAAGTCTGAACAAATGTGGGTAGCAGCTGGCAGCCTCGACATTTTGCCCCAATACATCAGCGTTGCCTCCCAGCCCAGGGCCCCCCTGGAGTCCATGGTTTCTCCCTGTTTCCTACTGGCCCCTGGAGTCCTCTGCCCTCACCAGCAGACAGACCCGAGTGGTGGCAGGGACCACCCAGGAGGAGAGAGAGACAGGCAGACAGACAGACAGACAGGCAGACGTGTGACCCAGTGCCCAGCCCAGCGCACCACCCAGCCTGCCTGACCGCAGCTGGGAAAACAGGCTCCTCAGCTGCCCATCCCCCGCCCGCAGGCCAGCCGTTCACCCAGCCCTGAACCAGGACCGGGCCTGCCACCGCCACCGCTCTGCCTGCCTCACAGCCCCGCCCCCGCCCCCCCCCCCCCCCCCCCCCCCGGCTCTGATCCCCATGGCCAGGAGGGTGCAGTGGTTCTGGTGGGCTGCACCCTCTTGCTACCCTGGCTCAGAAGCTCCCAACACAGGCTGCCCCAGTCCACGCCTGCTGCAGGCCAGCCCCGCTCCTCTCCGCCCTCCCCCAGATTCTCAGGGGGGCATGCCCGCCCTGCAGCTGCAGTTTGCCTGCCACTGGCTAAAACCAAGCCCACCCTCTGCAGCCTCCACACTGTGCCCCTCACCAGTGTTTGGCTGGGCAGCCCCTGCCCCTGGGCATAGCGGCTGTCACTGCCTGGCTCCTTCTGGGGACGGGAGAGGGGCTCCCCATCCTCCCCCAAACTGGCCAGGCACAGGTCTCACCCTGGCTGAAATTTCAATTAAGAAAGAGAAAGAATGACTCCAGGGCTCCAGGCTCAAGGGTGACAGGCCTCCATATCCGCTTCGGGGCGGTGGCCCGAGACCCCTTCCGATCAGCATGGACCTGAGCAGGATCAGGGCCTTTGCCCACATTCAGCCTTGTAACCCCACCATCCTTCTGCTGAAACGGGGCCAACCTCAGAGCTGCCCGAGGTCCCGCCCTGGGGGCCTGGGAGAGGGTGGAGGCTCCTGGCAGAGTGGGAAGGGAGCTTCAGATGGCTCAAGGAAATGGAGAGAAACTGAATCTAACTATCCAGGCGCTGTCTGTTCCTGCAGGAGCCTGAGGGGCTCCCAGAGCGGACTGAGGGCCCGGCCTCCCTCGGGGTGGATCCCGCACAGGCCTGGGGGCGGGGCGGCCTCTGCCACTCCAGGGACCTGGCGGTGGGAGCCTCCCCTACAGGGCTCAGGTCCATCTCCTGCAAAACAAGCGCCACAGGTGGGGGCCATTCCTGGGCCCTGCGAGACCCCCATCTATTCAAGAGGTCTGTGTCCCCCTCATCTCTGAGAAATTCCATCTCCATCCAAAATCATCCCATCTTCCATCCAAAAATGTCCAGAAATTCTCCGCTCCAGAATGTTGTATCTCCAGAAATGTTCCATTTTATCTCCAGAAATAGCCCCCGTTCATCTTCAAATATAACCCACCTCCAGCAATGCCAGTGCTCCCTATCGCGGCTCCGCCTGCACCCCAAGAATGCTCCACTTCTCGGAAATGTCCCCCCCTCTCTAGAGATGTGCCTTTTCATCTCCAAAAACACCTCAAATCCAGAAGTGCGCTATTTTATTTCCAAAAATACTTCAGTAGCGTCTTCAAAAACATTCCATTTCCAGATGTGCAACAATTTATCTCTAGAAATTGTCCATTTCCAGAAATGTTTCATCTCTAATAATGTTTGAAATAGGAATCCAGAAAAGCCTCGTTTTTACTCCAGAAAATGCCCTCTCCACTCTCTAGCAATGTTCCTATTTCATCTCCCAAAATGCCCTATTTCATCTTCAGAAACGGCCCTCCTCCAGAAATGCTTTCCATCTTCTCTCTAGAAACGAGCTTATCCAGACTCCAGAAATACCGCGCCCGGTTTCTAAAAGCATTCTGTCTCTGGAAACGCGCCAGCTCGTGTCTGGAAAAGCCCCGGGTGTCTCAGGAAAGGTCTCCCGTGAGGTCTAGGTGCGGCAGGAAGTCAGAAACCCGCTCCTTCAGGCTCTCCTAGGGCGAGGCCCGAGCAGCTGGTGGCCTCGGCCTCCCCCCGTCCCGGTGGGCCCATCTTGTAGCAGGAACAAGGGTAACGTTAAGAGCTGTGCTGGCAGGTGTTTTGATCCCTGGAAGCGGGGAGCACAGATAGTCAGGGTTTGAGGCGGCTGGGAGCCGGCCTGACCTGGAGGCAGGCGTGGTGAGAGGGACCTGGGGCGGGAAGAAACAGGCCAGAAAGGACTCTGCAGGGCCTCACACAGCCCCCCGACATACCTCACCAAGAGCATGCCCCCCAGCCAAGTGCACATATGCGAGTTTGGTCAACACCTGCACATGCACAGAAACACCCACCCCCTCCGCGCCCAACCCCGAGCCCCTCACCACACTCACAACATAAAAGCCCACATGACACCTGCAGCCCTGTCCACGCCAGTGCACAGAACACACACACACATGCACACACACAACACATACACACACACAGGCCCGCCCGCACTGACACACTCTCACCCTCATCCGCATTCTCCGGGTCTCTCTGGGTTAAGCTCTGGGGACACCAAGGGGCAGGAGCCCTGTGCGTCTCTCTGACCAGTCCAGGCTGGCCCGACGGGCACCCCCAGTGATGGCCGGGGCGCCACTGGGACACTCCGGGCTCCAGGGCTTGGGCTTAGAAGGGACCAAAAAAGACAGGAGGCTGCACACTGGCACCTGCTCCCACACCCACTCAGAGGGCATTCCCTCCGCCCCGAGCTTCTAGAGGCCGCTCTGGGTGGAGCTGGAGCCTGGGGTCACCTCTGTCCAAACAGCCAGGCACTGCTCTCCACAGAAGGTGCGAAGCCGTGCCCTGCTGAGCGCCGCGTGGAAGTCCTCTCTCCTTGTCCTTGGACAGGTGGGAGGCGTAAGGGGGACACTGCTCTCCGGGAGGGAAGCCTGGAGGCAGCGGAACGGAGGGTGGGAGTACCAGCCACACACACACACACACACACACACACACACACACACACACAGATGTGCCGTATGTGTCCCAGGACCTCAGGTGCCGACACGTGGACAGGCAGGTAACACACCTCCATGCCCTGAACCCCACAGGCAGGAAGGAGGTGGCCCTGGTCTGCACCAGGTCTGTCCCTGATACTTGTGGGTGGGAATTCCAGAGACTCTAGAAAGGGGCCGGGGGCAGGGGGGGCCTGGAATTCATCATCTGGGCTCCCAGAGGCATCGGTGAGCTCTGGCCGACTCCTGCGGGAGGACAATTACCATTTATTAATCTTCCCAATTTAGAATCAGCCTTAATTAACTGGAACCTCACAGCCCCCTCTTCTGGTCCTCCGGGGCCAAGGGCATATGCGAACAGACCTTGAGCTCGCCCTTGAGTCTGCCCCCAGCCCGGGTTCCTTTGTCTGCCGCGCACACTGGCCAGCTCTTGCCTTACTCACCCCTACTCTCATCCCCCTCAGGCCCGGGCGCTCTTTTTTCTCTTCCCAGACCTCCCTCCTCTAGGAGCTAAGATCCTCTCTCAGAAATGGGAGGGGAAAGCCACATGGTCAGACATGAATGGAAACGGACACGCGTTGGGATGGGCGAGCTGGGGCCAGGCCTCCGCCTGCACCGGCATTCTCTGTCCTCACCCCCAAACCCACCGCTACACCGGGGCCTTTCATCGCCGCTGTCACCTCAGCAAAAGGTTATGTCAGAGAGCACCGCACCCCTCCCGCATATCAACGAAAGCAGGGCTTTAATGACAGGGAAGCAGCTCGCTGAAGAGCCGATTTTCGCAGCAGCTCCGTCAGAATGAGCCCTGAAGCGGGGGTCAAAGAGAGGGCTCCTGGCCAGACCCCTGCCCTCCGGGGCCCCGGGGCCCAAGCCGCACGCCTCACCACTCTGCTTCCCACGCTTCTTGTCCACGAAGAGCGACATAAAAGCCCCTACAATGGTGTCCTCTCGCGGACGGATCCTGGGTGGCACCAGCAGGCTAGCCAGGGCCAGGGGTCAGGCCTGCCCAGCAGGTCGTAGCCTTGTTCCCGGGAGGAGCTGGGCGCCCGCCAGCACTGAGCCCTTCCACGGCCCCTTACCTGCCTGGGGCAGCGCCCGCCCGGGCCCCCCGAGTCTAGGGAGTGTGTGGGCGACCCCGGCACCACCCATGTGGAATCAGCCCCAAAGTCCAGTAAAAGCGGGGTGCCAGGTCTGGGCGGGGGCACACTCCTCTGAGCGGGGACTCTGCAGACACAGCAGAAAATACAGCCCCCTGCGAGCTCGGCCAGCATGGGCACGCGGACACTGAGCCGAGGCCTCAGCCCGTCTCCCAGCCGTTCCTGGCCACTGAGGTCCCGCACGCACGCAGCTCCAGGTGCACAGGGGAATGCGCAGGCGCACCGGCAGGCCATCGCATATCTCCGCTGAGAGAATGGCCTTGACCACTAGGCTTCCCCCTCCTGCCCCTCCCTGGGCTCAGGGGCATTCCTCTTCTCTGTGAGAAGCCTTCTTCCCGGAAGGGGAGCTGCAATCTGCTGGGGTAATTACTGCTCCCCACAGACCCCCTCTTCTCAGGGAGCCCTAACCATCGCCCCGCCCCCAGGGCTAGCTGACAAGCTGCAGGGCTGGGCCTGGCCTGCTTCCCTCTGGAGCAGCACCCCAGGTCCACCAACAGTGGGGAGCGCGGGAGCATGGTCATAAGGAGGAAGCCCTGTCCTGTCTGGGCCCAATGGGTTAGGACGGAGGCTCGGGGCTCAGCAGTCAGGAACTGAATTTCTGAAGGGGGAAACTGAGGCTCTGCAAGGAGAAGGGGCAGGCAGAGGGCACGCAGCCACACCCAGGCCTCTGCTACCTTGGGCCTCCATGTTCCCAGCTCCACGCCCTTGCATGGGGAGGGGGGACCCCCTCTTTTCCTGCATCCTTAGATCCATCGCTTCACAGCAGCCAAGGCCCCAGGGAACTCAGCCTCCACTCCTGTCTATGACTTCCCTGTTCCCACCTACCTCTGACCTTCTAGAACTCTCCAGGCCCCTTCACACTGCCGGCCTCCCAGCACGCGCCGCCTCCTGCAGTCACGGTTTCCCTCCCAGCCTCGGGCGAGTACTCTCCTCCGGAGACCCACGCTGACTGGCTGACCGGGGAGCCGGCCTCCATGCGCCTCTGCGGCTGCAAGCTGAATGCTGAACAAGACGGAAGGATATGGGAAATGGAGCTGGACCTGTACACCAGGCCCGTCAGATGCCCCCGCACCCCGGTGCTGCCCGTCAGTGGGAACAGCCGCAGGAGTGCGGGCACCATCAGGAGGAATGGCACCTGGGTGAGCCCTCTGCTTCCACCCCTCAACTCTAAGACAGCTAAGGGCCGGGGTGGGTGGGATGTGCAGGAGGCCGGCACATCGACAGCTCTCAGGCCTGCAGACGGAGGCTCAAAGCCAGAGACGGGCAGTCTTAGTGAGCCCTGGAGTCTGCACTTTGGGGCCACGGGTGGGTTGCTGGGTTAGGTCCGACATACACAGACCAGATGTCATGTAAACATCTGGTTTCGGGTCCTGAGAAGGTAGACGATGGACACCCCATAGGCCCCCCTGGCACAGCTGAGCTGCGACCTCAGGAGACCAGGTGCCCCTCATCAGCACGGCCCGGGCCGGCAGGGCCTCCGGAGGGTGGGCCTGCATTATGCAAGCATGAGTGCATCCTCCGATCACCCCTTTAGGCAGGGCCTCCCCGCCCCCCCCCCCCCTGCAGTGATGGGAGGAGGTCTCAGGCCCTGGGGGAGGCGGAGGGGCATTCTGCGGAAAGACAGTGCCCTCTGGCTCAAGGTGCTCCTGGGCGTGGCCCTTGCAGGGACAGCCTGGGGCAGGTGGGTCTCTGATGCCTCCGTGCAAAGGGCTTTTTGTGGGATAAGCCAACATCGGCCTGTGTCTCTCCCAATTCTGCCCTTGGGAGCCTGTGGGTGCTAACTTTTCCGATCCCATCTGCCCTCTGATTCTTTGTAAGACTATTTCTGGACCCAGAACCCTACCCTTGGTCAAGTTCCCCCTAAGAAACCTGGTCCAGGAGGAACATCCCTCCCTTTTCCCATTCTCAGATAATGCAGCTTCTGGGACAAGGGGGGTCCCAAGAGCTTCTTAGCCCCCTGGAGGCTCCTACTGAGGTGACAGTCACCTCAACCCCAGAATGTCTCCTAGCAAGCACCAAGGGAGTAATGTCGTGTCTCCCTCCACAGAAGCCTGCAAACACAAAGCCCGGAGTGGCCACACAGGTGCCTGAATGGGCAGATGCACACGTGACCCTGAAGGACCCCGTGTGCCGGCTGCTGCCAGGCACTGGACACACGGGACCTGGTCTCCCTCCTTTCCCAGCAGGGCCCCCGGGAAAAGCTACGCTTCCCCCTGCACCGAGGGGAAGCGAGGCTCAACACGGGGCCAGGGCGCTCAGGGGCTTCTGAATGTGGCTGCCCCGAAGCCAGGTCTCCACGAAGGCCCCGGTGAGCGGCTCACCCACGCACCTACACGCTATGAACCACAACACCGATGCCAGGTACAGTGAGGACCACCTGGTTGTTATTGTTATGACTACTTTCTCTTACCTCTGCCGTCCTTCCAGGGCTGGCTGGGGGCAAGACCCCGACTTTCCCAGAAAGGTCTTGGTGGCAAATACCCAGGAGTGTCGGTACGTGGCAGCTGGCAGGCCCCAGGGGCACCTGTGGCTGGTCTGCGGCCGAATCATCAGCCACCTTGGGGGATGGGGGGTGGGAGTGGGAGAAGGCCATCCCAGTCGGGCAAAGGTGACCTGGGTCAGACAGGAGCTGCCCGGCCGGCAAGCCATCAGGCTCCCCACGTGAATGGCCATCGTCGCCCTAACCCCGTGGAGCCTGCCCTCAGAGAGAAACCACTCGGGTTCGTGGAGGATGAGAGGGCGTGTCCTTGAAGCCTCAGCTCCTCAAGGGTCATGCAGAGGGAGGACCCCTCATTGTGAGTCTGGGGACAGCTGAGAGCTAGGAAGGGGATCTGGGCCTTGGGGTCAGAAGACTGGGCCCAGGCTGGGGCCCCCAACTTCTGGCTCAATGACCTCAAGCTCGTTACTTCTCTGTAAACCCAGTACTACAAATGCTGACTCACAGGATCTGGGTAAACAATCAGGCTGGTGCCCAGCACATGAGTGAGGACCCATGGGGCCTGGTGGCTGCCCCCCAGCTCCTGAGCTCAGAGCACCACCCACAGGAGCAGGTATTTTACATTCAAAGGAGAAGCTCAAGTCAGCCTCCACGCATCCCCCTAACCCTGTCCACTCGGCCCCCCCAAGGCCTGCGCCCTGTGGGCTGCTGGCTGTGGGCTGCATTGGACCTGCCCGGTTCCACATCCTCTGGTGGCAGCCTCCCCCTCTCCCTTGGAGGGGATGTGAGCAGGAATGGCTCAATCAGGATACAATCATTTTTAATTAACGTGCAGATCATTTCACAGGCTGATCTCCTTGGAGACCAGAGGGAAGACAGTCTTTTAAGATTTTCTTTTGCCTTCCTGTATCCACCCCTCCAAATTGAAGGCTGCCCCCACCCTTTCACCCACCCAGCACAACCTTGAAAGCAGCTTGAAAAAGCCTGCTGCCTGGATCCTCTGGGGCCATTAGGAGTGTGTGCTCACACAGCCACACATGAGCGTGCCCAAGCCTGGGGGCATGCTCTCCAGAAATGCTCAAATGGGAACAGAGACTCACAGACAGGGCACATGCCAAAGATGCAAGGCACAGAGACCCCTCAAGAAATATGCAAACAGAACCCGACACACACAAATGTGGGCACACACAGGCCCAGGCTGGCAGGCACACCAACCCCCAAGAATAAACAAACAGGATCAGACACAGACACACACACACAAAGGCACACACAGATGTGCGGGCACCTACGGGGACACACCCAAGCACAGAGGCAGGTCACAGAAATGCCCAAATACCCCCCTCACGGGAGGGCTGCTCTACACTCCACAGCTGGTGGGCATGCGGACAGGAGGCAGACAGAAGGTCCCTTCCCTGCGACGGGAAGTCAGAGCCACAATGACCTGCCCCTACAAACAGTCTGGTCCAGCCCCCAACGCCGAGGGCCCTGCCACCTAGCCTAATGGGGAGCCCACGAACAGAGCCGTCACCAAGGTCTTGCCTCCCTGTCACCTGGGTGCACCTGGGATCTTTCTGAGCCCCCGATCCCCCTCCCCCAAACAGCCCTGGCAGAGCCCCTGGATATCTAACCTTTCCTGGCCATTCAGCCCTGGCCCCCCAATACCCATACAACACCTACTGAGCCCCCAACTTCTCCTCTGGGGGCCCATGAGCCTGGGGGAGGGGTTTTCTCTCTTCATTTTAAATAACCTCCCCTTTCTCTTTTCTAGCCCCTTCCTTTTTCTCCCGTTGTTTAATCCCCTTCCATTCTCTTCTCTCTTCGTCTCTCCCCCTCTCCCTCTCCCTCTCCCTCCCCAGGGGGCCTCCTGGGGTCAATCTAAGGTCAGAGGGAGAGTTCAAGATGTAGCTGGTCTTCCCCTCCCCCACAGGGGGTACCTGCGCAACACCTGCCCCCAGCTCCCAACGGATCCAGATTTTGCTCTTGGACAAGTAAACTGAGGCACAAGGGAGGGCGGCACCGCTGCGGACCTCTGGCCTCTGCAAGTCTCACCCCTCTTGCTGCACCTGCTTTGATTCCTGGCTTTTCCTTCTGGAAAATGGGATGGCAAAGAGGAAGGGCGAGATGTGGGGGGGGGGGTGACAACAGGGATCACGTGGCTGGCCAATGGCAGGCGGGTAACTTGGGGACCCCAGATCCTGTGGCCACAGCCAGTGCGTGTGACAGAGAAGGGCTTGGGAGCCCATCTCAGCTGGAGGCATGCTGGGTGCTTCTCTCCACTCTGGGGGTCTCAACGTCCCCATCTGTGAGGTAGATGAGGTCCAGCTACAGGAGCCCTAGGGGCTCTCAGGATGCAGAAAACAACATGGCAGACCAGTAGCCCGTTCCTGGCTGCCGCAAGGCCCAGCAACTGCGGTGCGACCTTGGAACGCACTCCTTCCCTGGGTTCCGTCCCTCCTCTGTCAAAGGAGGAGGGTCAAACAGGTGATTCATTGCCAAGGCTCTTTTGGGGTCTGATAGAAGGTTCTAGATTGTGCTGGAAGGAAAGAGAATCATGTGCCCCTTCTCCGGGAAAAATAAGAGGCCCATTTCTTCTACTGCAGGCACGTCGGAGCCTTTGGCATCAGCAGAATCATTTTTAGGAAATCATCTTAAACATCAAAAAAACCTTTCTACACAAAAATATATCCACTACCTCATTCATCAGGAGCATCCAGAATGCTGAGCAAAAGGGGAATATTAAGTAAATGATGGTACAGCCACCGGCTTGGAAAAGCCTGAAGACATGGTGTTTATGACGAGCTGGTTGCAAAACAGGAAAAGACTGCTGTTCGCGTGCCAAGGAGAAAGCAGGATGCACAGCGGACAGAGAATGACGACGAAGCCTTTAAAAACAAGCCGACCGCCAGCCACAGGGACTGCAGCGGACGGAGGGCATCAACACACCGCTGTCACAGCCACGGAGGCTCAGCACCCTCTTTGTTTCTTTTCATTTTTCAGATTTTCTATGAACCATATTTTAAAAGGTCCTTTTCTTAAAAAAAAAAAAAAAAAGGCTAAACTCCTCCAATTGAGAAACCTTACCCTTTCACTCATTCATTCATTCATTCATTCATTCATTACTGATCCATTCACTCCTGTGTTGGTCTAGCCAAAGCCCAGGGCCCATCCTGTGCCAAGCCTCAGGGCTCTACGATCCCCAGGACAGGTTCTCACCAGCAGGAAACCGAAATGGAAATGCGGGGTGGTGGGGAAGAGAGAAGACAGCCCCTCAAATACCTACACACCAGGGGCTTGTGCCTAAGGGGCGCGCTTTCTCCTGGGAGTGAGGAGAAACTAATCCTGCCCCCCTACTGAGCCCTGCCCCCTATGACCTCACCCAGCTCTGCCCTCAGCACCTGGGGCCTCACAGTCTAGCCTAGGGGTCAGAAACTCACCCTTAACCACCGAGCCTCCAGCTGTGCTTGGTGCGGGGGGGGGGGGGGGGGGGGGGAGTGCAGAAGACCCCCCTCCCCTCCCCGCCCCCAGTCCCTATGATTCCACTTCCAGGTCCTGTGGGCCTGCCAAGTCAAGTAACCCTTTTTCAAAGCCTCAGGCCACAGGGGGCCCCTGACGGCAACACCCTCTCGGGCTCTCATTTCAGGCTCCACCCTCCAGGTCCTGCTCCGAGCAGGCGGCGTAGGGGCCGGGCAGCTGCTAGCTCCTCCCTGTGGGCAAGTCAAAGGGTCCTGCTCCCAGTTCCTGCCTGTGGGGCTGAGAGAACTGGGGAGCCCTTTCTATTCCTGGACCAAGCCACAGACTGGCCTGAAAACTGTCTGCTCCGCCCCCCCCCCACACACACACCAAGGTGCCTCCACACTCCCCCCCCCCCCCCCCCCCAGGAATCCTCTCTTTAGACGGGAATTTCCTTCACCCGCCTGGGTGTCCAGCTTCAGGGTCCCTGGCTAGCCCTTGGCTGCACACCTGGGAATCCCATTAAGGCAGGTTCCCATTGACTCTCCTCCCCCAATCCCGTTCCAACTAGCGCCTCCCCCCCCCCCCCCAAAAAAAGGAGCAAACGGATCTGGGAGCTTTGAGTGCCCAGAAACCTTTGACCTCACGGCCCCCACTCTGAGTTGAACCCCTCTCAGGATTGCAACCCCCAGAAATTCTCTGGGCTACCACTCCCTTCCCAAGGCCCCAGTGGGAAAAGAAGTTCCCACCACTCCCCTCCCCCTCTTCTTTCCCACCCCCAGCCCCGGGGGAGGGGATGAGGCGCGAATCACCGGTCACCAGAGCAGCATCCGCTGTGGATCGCAAGAATGAAATACACACACACACACACACACACACACACCCTCAGGATCACCTCTGAAGCCTGCATTGTACGCGAGGGGAGGAGGCCCAGCTGGAGGGAGGAGGATGAGGTTGGGGAGGCCCGACTACGACGACGATCCTGAAGTCACCAATCAGCAAGCCCAAGAATCCACCGCCCGGGGCCAGAACCCAGGCCTCAGGCCTTCCCGGCAGCTCACCTGCCCCCGCCCCGCCCCCACCCCTCAAGGCGCCATCCTACGTCAAAGTCTCTAACCCCAACAAGCCCCTCCTCCTAATAAGTCTCCCTTCCCCCTCCTCCCCCTCCACATGGTCAGTAGCCCCAGGAGAGACCAAGCTACTACGAACCCCCACCCCGACAGCAGAAGCGCAAGATTTCATTGTCAGCCCGGCCACTCGGCACAGGAGCCGGCAGGCGCTGGCGCGAGGAGTGGGGAGGGGTCTCCAGGGGGAGTGCTTGAAGCTGCAGCTCGGCCCGGTACCGGTCCGGAAGCCGCTGGGGGTAGAGGAAGGCGGGGGTGGGTGAGCACAGCCTTCAGCGCTCGCGGGCAGCCGGAGGAAGCACCGGAGGCGACAGGGGCGCCAAGTTCCCCAGGAGGCTGCGCTCTCGGGAAGTTTCCCACCGGTTGCCGGGAGCAGGACAGGGTGCGCAAACGGCCCTCGCCGGCCTGACCAGCTCTGGGGCGCAGATTGGGAACTTGAGCCAAAAAACTCCTTCCTTCGCCTTGTATCTCACTCCCCATCCACTGCCACTAGCCCCTCCATCTCAGCCCCCTGCCTTCCGCCAGTACGACTGTCGCCGAGACCGTGGAGGAAAGGGGAGGAAGGAATCTCCAGCACAACCAAACTGCGGCAAAAAAAAAAAAAAAAGGGAAGAAATTCCTTCTCCTGAGACCAATTCCCTCAACCGACACGGAAAACCAACCCCCGAACAGGCAAAGCTGCAATTCCAGCCAAGATTGCGGCGTGCGGGAGGGGTGCCGGGTCAGGAGCGCCGCGGTGGTCGGGGATCCGGGAGCCCGCGCACCCCAGAACCGCTCCCCGAAGGCACAAAGCTTCCGCCAACAATACCTGCGGGCTCCTCCCGGGTCTCCCAGCGCCGGCGCTGCGCGTCTCGCCGTCTCCCTTCCCCAGGCAGTCTCCTCCTCCGCGCACGCCCGCTCCCCTTCGCTTCTTCCAGAACTCGGCAGCCGGAGATCCTTGGGAGAGAAAAATGTGAGCGCTCGCACGATTCCTTTCTCTCCGCCGCCGCTCGCTCAGCCCGGCTCGCTCCTTCTCCCTCGCGCTCCCGCGCGCGCCGCGCCTCTCGCGCCCCGCGTTTCCTTCTCAGCAGCCCCTGCGAGCGCCCTCAGTAGCCATTATTCACGGGTCGCCAGGGGACAGGAGGTAATTAGAGACCGCCCCGTGGCCGCATCCACTCGGAAAGCGCGATGCAGACGCGGGGCGGGGGGCGGGGGGGGCGCGCACACGCGCGCGGGGAGGGGCGCGCGACGAGGGGGCTTGACTGCGCGCAGCCCTCGCCCCAGAGGAGGGGGAGGGGAGAGGAAGGGGGAGCGGGGAGGAAGGGGCGCGGGGGAGACGCTCCAGCGGCTCACTGCGGGGGCTCCGGGTCACAGGCTAGGAGGCTCGGTGGCGCTTAGGGATTGGGGGTGGGGGTGAATGTTTCCGTGTGTGTGTGTGTGTGTGTGTGTGTGTGTACGCGCTCGCGCGCGCGCGCACGCCAGCCAGAGATAAAAGGGGAGGGAGGGAACGCTTTAATATTTTTCCAGTGACTTACGAGCCGGTGGGTGAGCTCTTCTTGGCTGCGCGTTTAAGTCCGTGTGTGTATCAATGAGGCTGTCTACTGCTGGTCTGTCCTACGTGTGAATGTCACGGGGTGTAGGGGTCTGGCTGCGAGCTGTGAATGGCTGCAAGCTGTGAATGTGTCTCTGGGTCTCAGAGGAACCGAGTGATGCGGTGCCTGCGTGGGTCATGTTTGTATGCGATTGTTTATGGGGGGGGGGGTGACTGCGTGGGTGTGACTGCGCCTGTGCAGAGCTGTGTCTGTGAGGTTGGGGGGGGTTGTGTCTGCGTGGGCCCGAGTGTGTCTGAGGGTGTTGTGTTACGGGTGGGCTTGTTTGCGAGTGGGATTGTGGCTGTTGGGGCTGTGCATGGAGGAGGAGTGCACTTGTGCAGGGCCGTGGGTCCGCGGAAGGCGGTGGTGTGTGTCTGAGGGCGATCTTGCCTGGGGCTGTGTTCTGCGTGCGGGTCTGAGGCCTGGCGGGCGAGGTGCAGGTGGCGGTGGTCCGAGTGGTGTCGGGGATCCCATAACCGCAGAAGAACCATAAGGCTCGAACAGGGTGCGATGGGGTCAGCGCTCAAAGCGCCCAGCCGTGGCGGAGGGAGGAAGAGGGAAGGCGGAGGCGGGGACTTCATCCTGCGCCCCCTCTGCACTGGAGACGCAGCTTAGACACAGCCTGACACTTGCCCGCTCCAGGTGCTGGAGACACTGGGGTTGGAGAACCCTGCTGCGCAGGGGAAGCTGCCTAAGGGCGGGGGCAGCTGGAGCTGACACTTGGGATCCAGGAGCAGCCCGGAAGCCTGCGCGGCCAGGGTTGCCTGAAGAAGCAGGTCATGGACGGGAGACAGTGGAGGACTAGCCGGAGACAAAGAAGACCGGCGGGGAGGGGGCGGGTATTTCAGGGCGGACCACACCTCCAGGTTTCCTCCCCTCCTGACCCCCACCCCTCGGCAGAGGGGTGGCCCTGCCAAGACGCTAAAGGCTGGCGTAGAGCCCGCGCAATGGTGCGGCCCCTCCTTGCCCAGTCCCCAAGCTGCCTCGAGCCTGGAATTACGTGCCCCAGGCGGCTGCGGGGGGGCGGGAGGGGGGGGGCGTTTTGAGCAGTGGGGGTGGGGGGTCTGAGCGGTCAGGAGGGCGTGATGCCAAGGCACTGTGATTGAGCGCTGGGCTGGCCACCGCCTTCCTGGGCGTCTCACCGCCCACGCAGCCATTCACTCATTCATTCATCCATCCATTCGCCTCTCCATCCACCCACCCACCCTTCTTTCCAGACATGTGTCCGACCTATAGGGGTCGGTCTATTCTATTATCGATCATCATTATGGATTATTGAGCCACAGACCACACAGCCTTGTCAGACCTGGCTCTCTCCGCTCTCCTCTGGTCTCCACTCGCTAGTGTTTCACTCTCCTCAACCCTCCCCAAGCTTCCCACTCAGACCCCTCTCTGTTCTGGTAAGCGGGGAGGAGCACAGGTTTTGTGGTTCAGAGATGGCCACCTCCCCTCTCCCCATCTCCCACCCGCATCTACCAACCGCCCCATACATCCAGGGTAGGGGCTTCTCCCCACCCTCCCTGGCAGCATCTCCACCTCACTGCTCCAGTGCCTCCCTCAGTCCAGCCCCCTCTGGGTTGGGGGTGCGGAGAGCAAAAAAGGGTTTCATGCCAGGACTGCTGTGCCACCAGGTCCTTGGCTGAGGACTGTGCAGGGGCTGGTGGCAGAGACCACTCGTTTCCCAGTGGCGTAAACAGGCAATCCCAGTGTCAACTGGGAAACTAAAAACAGATCCTGGGCTCTAGCCCGGACCTAATCAATCCCAGTGCCCAGAGCCTCGCTGTTTTCTTGCTCATGCTGATCCCTCTGCCAAGGAAACTACCTTACTGCCAGGCCCGGAGCATCCAGACTCCGGAGTGTGGCGCCCACCTGGGGACAAAGAGCTGGCCTCTCTCCCAGAAATGGACCCAAAACAGCCCTCTGGGCTGACGGACCCCTGGCTCACCTGTGAAGGGGCTGACTGCAAGCAGCTACTCCCAGCCAGCAGGCCCCAGGCAGCCCAGCTCCTCCCTGGGCCCCCATCTTTAAAATGCAGACTGCTTCGTCTCTACCTTTACGATCTGGCCTGGGAACCAGGGTCCCTCAGACCTAAGGCCACTGGGTGAGCCAGGAGAGGCCCACTGTGTGCACCTTAGACAAAACACACACACAAATATCTGCTGGGGACACCAACCCAGCCATAAACCGATCCATGACCTGTCACAGTGCCACCTGACCCTCGCCTCAGCCTGTCCCTGTCACAGCCTGACTCAGTCACCTCCTCCATGCAGCCACCCACAAAAGGTCAAGACGGGCCAGACGATAATGGCAGTGCTTGCCTCTTCCCCTGGAGCAGGCAGGCTCCCACCCCACCCTGGTTTTAGAGCAATCAAGGAAGGAAGAGTCCTCACAGCTGTTGAGGTCCCACGCGGTCAGGCCCACCACCTCTGATCGCATCCCCACCCTCCTCACTGTCCCTTGAATTTGCAGGCCCACCCTCAGTTCACGGCCTTTGTCCTTGCTGGTCCCTCTGCCTGGAATGCTCTTCCCTAGCTTCTAATGGACCATATAACTTACCTATCTGTGTATTTCTTTTTGTTTGTGTACCCTCCGTATCTGGAATGGTTCAATGGGTAAGTGAAGGACTGCATGAGGCCGACCCCAGCCCCTCCTGTGAGCATGGCCAGGCCGGGGCTTTCTCTTCTGGGAGCCAGCAGCCCCTTAAGAGAACAACAGGGGGGCGGGGATGGAGAGCACCCGGGCAAGGGCAGCCGGGGCGCTCCGGGGCTGCCCTTCACGGGCTCTGGATCCCCCTCGCATGCCCTGGGGGGTTGGAGGAATGAGATGGTGGTACCATGGCTTATTCTGAAGGAGAGCAGAGCCCTTCATCTGTCCAGCGCCCTCTGTTGTTCCTGGGGCCGTCGGGTGGAAGGTCCAGATTCACATCTGCCAACGGGGGTGGACGGCCCTGCCTGGCCAAGGCCTTCCTTTAAGTGCTAAAGGGAGTGTCATGTCCTTAGAACAGCCCTGCGCGCCCCGCGGGTTCTGCCCATCCCTCAGAGCGGTCGAAGGTTTGTCAACACACAGCAGGCAGTCTGATCCCTGCTTGACCATACGTTTCCAGAGAGATCTTGCCACCTCTGCCTGGCACAGAGCAGGTGCTCAACATGCATTTAGCAAATGAATGAATGAATAAAGTGACAATGTCAAGATTCAAACTTAGGTCTTCATGGCCCCCACACCCTGGCTTGTCCTATCAGACTCTATTGGCAGATTCCATGGGATCACCCAGCACCCAGTACACAGCAGGCACTCCATAAATGCTGAGGGAATGACCAGCAGGGGAGGTTGCCTGGCTGGCAAGATCCCTGCTCTGTCCAGGGGTCTGACTCCACTACCCACCAATGAGCCCTAATCCAGGCGAAGGGGGGCGAGGGGACCCACCCCATAGCTTGACTGGTGGGAGAGTTCTGTGGGCGAGCGTGGGGTGTTCCCAGTCTCAAAGGGCCCGCTCTTTCCTGGGGAGGTGTCGCAGTGTTCAAGAGAGCTGGGCCTGGACGGCGCCCGTTGGTTTGCCCAGCACTGAATAGGTGCTTTCCTGTGACGTCTGTGTCTAAATGCTATCCCAGGGCTAAACAATAGCAGGAGCCGTGGGGGAGACCCCAGCATGGGCTTGCAGGGTGCAGGCAAAGGGGTCAGCAGGGCTCACTGATATGCTACCGGGGGCAGGGGTGAGCCAGGGCCACCCGGTGGGCACAAGAAGCAGAGAAGAGGGCTCTGGACTCCACCCATCAGACCAGGCACATGCCACTGAGACCCAAAAGTTGCATTCAAGTTCAGCCCTGGACTGGTGACCCTCAGGCCCTCCTCGCCTGGGGGCTGTGTGCAAATATGAAGGCCTGGGGTCAGAGGTGGCCAGGCAGGTTTCACATCTACTCCGCACATGTTTATGGAGGAGTCAGCCCGTGATTTCTAACATCTGTCTTGGCCTCCACTTAATCACCCTCCCTATTTCAGAGACAGGTCCCTGAGGTCCAAACAATTGACTTGCTCAAGGTCACGCAACTTGAGTGTAGCAGAAATATCCATCCATTTGGTTGGCAAATGTTTATTGAGCACCTACTGTGTTCCAGGCACTGTTCTAAGAGTTGAGGATTCAGAGTTAGGAATGAGAAAACGTTTCTAGTCTTTTCCAGCTGTGGTGCAGGCAAGAAGCAGAGTGACTGAGCAAACTGCGCAGCATGTTCCATCAGGTGGGGCAGTGCTACCAAACGTGAAGCCAGGGAGCGGGCTGGGAGCTTTGTTTTCATATTGGGGCTCAGGAAACTCACACTTGAAATCATCTGAGAACAGATTTGAAAGACTAAGTAGTGAGGCATGCAGCTCTCTGAGGGCAAACTGCAGATAGAGGGAACAGCACGTGCAAAGGCCCCGAGCAGGAACAGGGTGGGAATATTCAAGGAATGGCAGAGGCTGGTGTGGTTGGAGCAGAGAGCAATGGGTGAGTGGGAAAAGATGGGACAGAGAGGTGACAAGGAGCCACATCTTTGTAAGGATTCTGGCTTTCTCAGGGAGTGAGGTGAGGAGTCTGCAGTGATTGAGCACAGGAGGGACATTCCCTGAGGTCCTCACAGTGTCCCCCTGGCCCCTGTAGCTAAATGGTTAGATCACTGGCCTGTGCACTGAAAGTTCTCGGGTTCAGTTTGGCCAAGGGCATATACCTGGGTTGTGGGTTCGATCCCCGGCCCCAGTTGGGGTGCGTACGGGAGATGTTTCTCTCTCCCTCCCTCCCTCCCTTCCTTCCTTCCATTCTCTCTGAAAAATCAATGAGAAAAAAATATCCTCAGGTGAGAATTAATTTTTAAAAAAAGACAGAGAGAGAGAGAGAGGATAGGTGTGGGAACAGGGCAGGAGCGGGAGAACACTGAGGCGGCCCCTGCACAAGATGGAGCTACAGCGGCCGCGGGTCCGGGTCCTCGGTGGTGGGTGGTCAGGGCGTTGGCAGGGCTGGTGGGAGGTGCGTCCTCAGGAAGGAAGCCCCTGCCTCTGGCAGGTTACTGACCTCTGGGCCAATCTGCTGGCCATGAAGAGGCCTCATTTTTCGTGGGCACACCACAGCAGTGTCCTGCCCAGGACAGCACCGGGCAACCTGCCAAGGTACTTTCCATCCCAGGCCTCAGTTTCCCCTTCTCACGAACATGTTGGGCCAGGTCAGAGGCCGAGGGCCCTGTCTGCCATGTCGCCCTCACGGCTCCTGCTCTCCCAGACCAACTGAGTAAATCTGCTCCACACACCTCCCTCCACACACCTCCCTCCACACACCTCCACTCCACACACCTCCCTCCACACACCTCCACTCCACACACCTCCCTCCTCACACCTCCCTCCACACACCTCCCTCCACACACCTCCCTCCTCACACCTCCCTCCACACACCTCCCTCCACACACCTCCCTCCACACACCTCCCTCCTCACACCTCCCTCCACACACCTCCACTCCACACACCTCCCTCCACACACCTCCCTCCTCACACCTCCCTCCACACACCTCCCTCCTCACACCTCCCTCCACACACCTCCCTCCTCACACCTCCCTCCACACACCTCCACTCCACACACCTCCCTCCACACACCTCCCTCCACACACCTCCACTCCACACCTCCCTCCTCACACCTCCCTCCTCACACCTCCCTCCACACACCTCACTCCACACACCTCCCTCCTCACACCTCCACTCCACACACCTCCACTCCACACACCTCCCTCCACACACCTCCACTCCACACCTCCCTCCTCACACCTCCCTCCTCACACCTCCCTCCACACACCTCACTCCACACACCTCCCTCCTCACACCTCCACTCCACACACCTCCCTCCACACACCTCCACTCCACACACCTCCCTCCACACACCTCCCTCCACACACCTCCACTCCACACCTCCCTCCTCACACCTCCCTCCTCACACCTCCCTCCACACACCTCCCTCCACAGACCTCCACTCCACACACCTCCCTCCACACACCTCCACTCCACACACCTCCCTCCACACACCTCCACTCCACACACCTCCCTCCACACACCTCCTCCACACACCTCCACTCCACACACCTCCACTCCACACACCTCCCTCCACACACCTCCACTCCACACACCTCCACTCCACACACCTCCACTCCACACACCTCCACTCCACACACCTCCCTCACACACCTCCACTCCACACACCTCCCTCCACACACCTCCCTCCACACACCTCCCTCCACACACCTCCCTCCACACACCTCCCTCCTCACACCTCCCTCCTCACACCTCCCTCCACACACCTCCCTCCTCACACCTCCCTCCACACACCTCCACTCCACACACCTCCCTCCTCACACCTCCACTCCACACACCTCCACTCCACACACCTCCCTCCTCACACCTCCACTCCACACACCTCCCTCCACACACCTCCACTCCACACACCTCCCTCCACTCCACACACCTCCCTCCACACACCTCCACTCTACACACCTCCCTCCACACACCTCCACTCACACACCTCCCTCCACACACCTCCACTCCACACACCTCCTCCACACACCTCCCTCCACACACCTCCACTCCACACACCTCCACTCCACACACCTCCCTCCACACACCTCCACTCCACACACCTCCACTCCACACACCTCCACTCCACACACCTCCACTCCACACACCTCCCTCCACACACCTCCACTCCACACACCTCCCTCCACACACCTCCCTCCACACACCTCCCTCCACACACCTCCCTCCACACACCTCCCTCCTCACACCTCCCTCCTCACACCTCCCTCCACACACCTCCCTCCACACACCTCCCTCCTCACACCTCCCTCCACACACCTCCACTCCACACACCTCCCTCCTCACACCTCCACTCCACACACTCCACTCCACACACCTCCCTCCTCACACCTCCACTCCACACACCTCCCTCCACACACCTCCACTCCACACACCTCCCTCCACACACCTCCACTCTACACACCTCCCTCCACACACCTCCACTCCACACACCTCACTCCACACACCTCCCTCCTCACACCTCCACTCACCACACCTCCCTCCACACACCTCCACTCACACACCTCCCTCCACACACCTCCACTCTACACACCTCCCTCCACACACCTCCACTCCACACACCTCCCTCCAA